>NC_092158.1:30639579-30949579 GCF_045791955.1 Oncorhynchus clarkii lewisi
ATAATGGGCAAATGTTGCACAATCAAAGGTGTGGAAAGTGTCACGCCCTGACCTTAGAGAGCCTTTTTATTTCTCTATTTGGTTAGGTCGGGGTGTGATTTGGGTGGGCATTCTAGTTTTCCTATTTATTTGTTTTTTTCTGGTATGGTTCCCAATCAGAGGCAGCTGTCTATCGTTGTCTCTGATTGGGGATCATACGTAGGCAGCCTTTTTTTCCCCTTTAGTTTGTGGAATCTTGATATTGTATAGGTGCTGTGTAGCCTACAGAACTTTACGTTCGTTTTGTATTTTTGTTGTTTTTCCGTGGTCATTTTAAAATAAAGTAAGATGTTCTCCTACCACGCTGCATCTTGGTCTAATTCATCCAATGAACATAACAGAAGATCCCACCACAAGAGGACCAAGCAGCGTGGCCAGGAGGAGCAGGGATCCTGGGCCCGGGAGAAAAGTGAATGGAGGACATCATGGACATGGGAGGATGTGATGGCAGGGGACAAGACCCTGCCATGGAAGCAGGTGGAGGCAGCGAAGGAGGACCAATGGCGACTCCGAAGTTCGCGACCACAAAGGAAGCCCGAGAGGCAACCCCAAAAAATGTTTGGGAGGAGGCACGCGGGTTGGTAGGCGAAGCCGAGGGGCAAGTTTGAGGGAGAAGAGGAGTATTGGGATAGACTGAGTGAGGAGTATTGTGAGATAGTTGAAGGGAGTGATGAGGTAGAGTGGATGGTTTGGTGTCTGGAGCAAGACAGTCGCCGTGAGGAGCGTGGGACCAGTCAGGCCTTCCACCCAGGACAACAGAATGGGTCCCAGCCTGCGACCCAAAACAACGACGTCGTAAAAGAGGCAAACGAAGCGGTCTTCTGGTCAGGCTCCGGAGACGGGCACATCGCGCACCACTCCCTAGCATACTACTCGCCAATGTCCAGTCTCTTGACAACAAGGTTGAGGAAATTCGAGCAAGGGTAGCATTCCAGAGAGACATCAGAGACTGTAACGTTTTTTGCTTCACGGAAACATGGCTCACTCGAGAGACGCTAACGGAATCGGTGCAGCCAGCTGGTTTCTTCACGCATCGCACCGACAGAAACAAACATCTTTCTGGTAAGAAGAGGGGCGGGGGCGTATGCCTTATGATTAACGAGACGTGGTGTGATCACAACAACATACAGGAACTCAAGTCCTTCTGTTCACCTGACTTAGAATTCCTCACAATCAAATGCCGACCGCATTATCTACCAAGGAAATTCTCTTCGATTATAATCACAGCCGTATATATTCCCCCCGTGTGATCACACCACGTCTCGTTAATGGCCCTGATCAAACTTTATTTGACTCTTTGCAAACTGGAAACCACATATCCTGAGGCTGCATTCATTGTAGCTGGGGATTTTAACAAGGCTAATCTGAAAACAAGACTCCCTAAATTGTATCAGCATATCGGTTGCGCAACCAGGGCTGGTAAAACGTTGGATCATTGCTATTCTAACTTCCGTGACGAATATAAGGCCCTCCCCCGCCCTCCTTTCGGAAAAGCTGACCACAACTCCATTTTGTTGCTCCTTGCCTACAAACAGAAACTAAAACAAGAAGCTCCCACGCTCAGGTCTGTTCAACGCTGGTCCGACCAATCTGAGACTGCTTCAGTCACGGGGACTGGGATATGTTCCGCATTGCTTCCAACAACAACATTGACGAATGTGCTGATTCGGTGAGCGAGTTCCTTAGAAGGTGCATTGACGATGTCGTTCCCATAGCAACGATTAAAACATTCCCAAACCAGAAACCGTGGATTGACGGCAGCATTCACGTGAAACTGAAAGCGCGAACCACTGATTTTAACCAGGGAAAGGTGACCGGAAACATAACCGAATACAAACAGTGTAGCTATTCCCTCCGCGAGGCAATCAAACAAGCTAAGCGTCAGAAAAGAGACAAAGTAGAGTCACAATTCAACGGCTCAGACACAAGAGGTATGTGGCAGGGTCTACAGTCAATCATGGATTACAAAAAGAAAACCAGCCCCGTCACGGACCAGGATGTCTTGCTCCCAGGCAGACAAAATTACTTTTTTGCCCGCTTTGAGGATAATACAGTGCCACTGACACGGCCCGCAACCAAAACCTGCGGACTCTCCTTCACTGCAGCCGACATGAGTAAAACATTTAAACGTGTTAACCCTCGCAGGGCTGCAGGCCCAGACGGCATCCCCAGCCACGTCCTCAGAGCATGCGCTGACCAGCTGGCTAGTGTGTTTACGGACATATTCAATCAATCCTTATCCCAGTCTGCTGTTCCCACATGCTTCAAGAGGGCCACCATTGTCCCTGTTCCCAAGAAAACTAAGGTAACTGAGCTAAATGACTACCGCCCCGTAGCACTCACTTCCGTCATCATGAAGTGCTTCGAGAGACTAGTCAAGGACCATATCACCTCCACCCTACCTGACACCCTAGACCCACTCCAATTTGCTTACTGCCCAAATAGGTCCACAGACAATGCAATCTCAACCACACTGCACACTGCCCTAACCCATCTGGACAAGAGGAATACCTATGTGAGAATGCTGTTCATCGACTACAGCTCAGCATTTAACACCATAGTACCCTCCAAACTCGTCATCAAGCTCGAGACCCTGGGTCTCGACCCCGCCCTGTGCAACTGGGTACTGGACTTCCTGACGGGCCACCCACAGGTGGTGAGGGTAGGTAACAACATCTCCACCCCGCTGATCCTCAACACTGGGGCCCCACAAGGGTGCGTTCTGAGCCCTCTCCTGTACTCCCTGTTCACCCACGACTGAGTGGCCATGCACGCCTCCAACTCAATCATCAAGTTTGCGGACGACACTACAGTGGTAGGCTTGATTACCAACAACAACAAGACGGCCTACAGGGAGGAGGTGAGGGCCCTCGGAGTGTGGTGTCAGGAAAATAACCTCACACTCAACGTCAACAAAACAAAAGAGATGATTGTGGACTTTAGGAAACAGCAGAGGGAGCACCCCCCTATCCATTGATGGGACAGTAGTGGAGAGGGTAGTAAGTTTTCATTTCCTCAGCGTACACATCACGGACAAACTGAATTGGTCCACCCACACAGACAACATCGTGAAGAAGGCGCAGTAGCGCCTCTTCAACCTCAGGAGGCTGAAGAAATTCACTTCTACAGATGCACAAACGAGTGCATCCTGTCGGGCTGTATCACCGCCTGGTACGGCAACTGCTCCGCCCACAACCGTAAGGCTCTCCAGAGGGTAGTGAGGTCTGTACAACGCATCACCGGGGGCAAACTACCTGCCCTCCAGTACACCTACACCACCCGATGTCACAGGAAGGCCATAAAGATCATCAAGGACAACAACCACCCGAGCCACTGCCTGTTCACCCCACTATCATCCAGAAGGCGAGGTCAGTACAGGTGCATCAAAGCAGGGACCGAGAGACTGAAAAACAGCTTCTATCTCAAGGCCATCAGACTGTTAAACAGCCATCGCTAACATTGAGTGGCTGCTGCCAACACACTGACTCAAGCCACTTTAATAATGGGTATTGATGGAAATTGATGTAAAATATACCACTAGCCACTTTAAACAGTGCTACTTAATATAATGTTTACATACCCTACATTACTCATATCATATGTACAATGGGGCAAAAAAGTATTTAGTCAGCCACCAATTGTGCAAGTTCTCCTACTTAAAAAGATGAGAGAGGCCTGTCATTTTCATCATAGGTACACTTCAACTATGACAGACAAAATGAGAACAAAAATCCAGAAAATCACATTGTAGGATTTTTCTGAGTCTGGCAGCGCAACAAATCCAATGGCGAAATTGAAAGTGCTCCGCACACGCCAGCAAAAAGGTTCCTCCAGGTACCCTTCGCTACATTGAAAAATGAAAGGTTACTACAAGAACCCCTCAACCAACCAAAGGTACATTGACTGCAATGGTTCTTCAGGGAAATCCAGGGTTCATTGAGAATGTCCAGGGTTCCCTGAGTCACCCCTAATTCTAAGTGTAAGGTGCAAAAAAGTGAACTATAACCTCTATTCAGCCAAACAGCGTAACATAAATGATAGGATTATGTATTATGTGTCTTAAATATGCATTTTGCTCATTTGGTCATTGGAGTCACAGTAGGATGTGGATGTACTTGATCTTGTCAGTCTTGATCTCGTGGCCACTCGAGACCACATAACTGTGGTCTTGTTCTCATCAGGGTCAAACTCAATGTTCCCAACTTGAGGAGGGCTACGAGTTATGAATGCAACAATGTTATGATCAACAAGTAGTTTACTTAAGGATTAATCAATTCCCTCTTTTCTCACAGTAGCAATTAATTATGTATATTTTTTTAAGAGAATGAATTAGGGGTGACTTGGGGAACCCTCCCTCTTGAAGAGGTAATATAAATGCAAGCACACTCATCTGTCATCAAGCCAGTTAGGGAAACCACTGTGAAAGGCAAGTACAAAAGGTATAGAGAGATAAATGTAGTATTGAAATTCTGTGAAATGCAGTATGATTTTAATTTGTTTTGTATTGCTAATGAAGTTAATGAAATAACGTTATTTCAGGTCAACTAAAGTCATTATGGCAATCTACCTGTGATTTGTTTAATTTCTTTTAAACAATGCTATGATTGAAACATGCTAATCTTTTTTATTTCAGCATCAAACATCAACATTGAAATTGAGGGAGATATGGACAACATATCATCGATAATAATGTTCACATTTTCAGGGCTGGATGAATCTTGGACAAATAGATTAATAATATTTGTTTTTACCCTCCTGGGATTTATTTTGACAATTGTTCTTAATTTGACCTTGATTGTGATTATAATTTTACACAGAACTCTCCATGAGCCCATGTATATTTTCTTGTGTAACTTGTGCATTAACGGGCTGTATGGATCCACTGGTTTCTACCCTGCATTCTTGTATACACTGACAGGATCAAATATGATCTCACTCAGTAATTGTGTTCTCCAGATATTTGTGATCATGACATATTCCTTATGTGAATTTACTAATTTAACTGTGATGGCTCTTGACAGGTTCCCTGGCAATATGTAGACCTCTGCATTATCAAACTGTCATGACAAGAGTAACCATCTGCAAGTTGCTCATTTTCATTTGGCTGTTTCCCTGTGGTACAACAGGAGTGTCCATTTCAATAATGCTCAGGTATCCTCTTTGTGTATCACACATAGACCGACTCTTTTGTCAAAACTGGGCATTGATAGAAAGACTTGCTTGCCAAGAGGACATTGTTAAACATATTGTCAATGGGTCTTTCTTTGTGTGGTTTAATTTACTGGTAGCATTTCTTATTTTCTCATATGTCAAAATTATTGTTGCTTGTTGGCATTCCCAAAAAAATCAACACAAATTTATGTCTACTTGTTTGCCTCATTTTATAGCCATTGTCAACTTTATTATTTTAACAATATTTGATGCTATGGACTCTCTGTTTGGATCCAGGGATGGTCCAAAGGTATTAGGAAAGCTCATGTCGGTTGCTATTATTGTCATCCCTCCATTTATCAACCCCATTATATATGGTGTCAAACTAACTCCTATCAGGACACAGATAAAAAAACTTTTTCAGCAGATACAGAGTTAAATACTTGTAGTGTTATATTGATCATTAAACATGAATTGGTTATTGCTTATTAGTTCTATTCTTTGTTTTCTGTTTCTCCCTCACACCATTAGTTAAGCTGTTAAAACAATAGAATCAGAGCTAAAATAACACCGCCAAAAAACATGGATTGAAATGAGTAATGGAGTGAACTTAGTTGAGCTATTCTACCTCTAATCTGAAGTATTCTTGTAAAGAGTCAGCTTGTACAGCACTGCAAATTTAATAACAAATTTAAATGGTACATTCTGGATGCATATTTAGTAGGGGAATTTGTTTTATTCAATAATACATTTTGCTCTGTTTCCACTTACTGTGTAAGGAACACAGGATCTATTTATCAGCCCATGTAAAAAGAAAACTGAGTTGATAAAAACAAAAGCTAGATGCTAAGACATGCTGGTTGCTAAGTGAACCTTTATTTAACTAGACAAGTCAGTTAAGAACAAATTCTTATTTACAATGACGGCCTACCCGGCCAAACCCGAACGACTCAAACCCAAGAGAAAACCTCAAACCATAAGAACAGCTCAAGAAGCAGAACTAGTACAATGCGGCCCTAGTAGTCCTACCTTCCATACAGGCATGTCTTTACAAACCTTAACTATGTGATCCATCAGAAGGCAGCGAACATTTATGGAGGTTTACTGTAATGTGATAATGTTATGCATTATGCAAATTTCAGCGATGCAAAAAAACCTCACCTACAGTATGTAGAAGTTTGAAGGTCTCTCACTGCCATTGAAAAACATGGCCTAAAAGGGCAGACAGCAGAGGTCAAAGACTTATGAGACTATATATGTTCTGCAAATATAGAATAAGTATATTTGATATAAACAACATACATTGAAGATACGTGTGATTTCAGGCTAACATTGCTGCCTCTCACAGAGAGAAAAACATTCCCTGGAAATTGTTAACATATGGACTAAAGCATTTTTTAGATCAGGTGAAAACAATTTTTGCTCTCGAGCTCCTGTCCTGTGATGCTACTGCATCATGAGTAGCCTACTCTTTACAGGGAAGCAGTTTTACTAAATGTGATTAGGAACAGTATGTCTATTCAGACATCACATAATTCCATCCTGAGCTTTTCTCACAGTGACCATAGCGTTCCTTATTAAAGTCACTCCTCCCTCAAGACCAACATACAAAACAGGCCACGACTAAAGTTCAGTTCTGTGTTAAAGACGGAGTAGTAACATAATCCTCTTCAGCAGCTAGAATGTCTTGTCAACGTGTGCTCTTCCTGGTGCTCCTGGTTTTCCTATCACTTAATAGTAAGTCTGGATTTAATTTGTGTTTACATGCCTAATGAAAATAGCACTTCTAAATTAAATGGTGATATGAATGCATTGGCATTCAATAGTTACATCTAAGTTGCTTGTAATACAGTATATGCAATATGTTTTTCTTAAGTTTATTGTTTTATTGATTCCAATTTGTACTCCTTTTGGTTCTAACTATAGTTGTGCAGAATGAGGCTGCATCATTTCCCTTCTCTTGCCCCACCCTGAGTGGAGTCTGTCGAAAAGTTTGCCTACCAACAGAGATGTTCTTTGGACCACTTGGCTGTGGAAAGGGATTCTTGTAAGTTTATATTTCAACAGTTCCACATCAAGTAAATGTACTACATAATGGGACACACTTTCCTTTGGAATAAGTGGATTTACTAATCCATTATTTTATTTTCAGGTGCTGTGTTTCTCATTTCTTATGACAACTGAGTAGTTCCTAGATCAGTTCTGATCATTAACACATGGGACATATGTGAATAAAGACATCACCTCCATCACAGTTTATGGTATTTTCTTCTTATGTCCCTCCACCTGATATTGGGATTCTGTGGACTGCCTTCCATGACTTAGCTGTGTATCTAACTACCTGTATATTTATTTGTTGCACTTTTCCATTTGTAACACCTTCAACTGCAGGGGTTAATGTAATCAAATTGGCAGTACTGAGTAAAAAAGAAAAAAAAGTTTGGCTGCATCCTGCCCACAAATGCAATTGTATTTGTAACATGTGCCGAATACAACGTGTACACCTTACCGTGAAATGCTTACATACAACCCTTAACCAACAATGCAGACATAAAGTTAAGAAAATATTTACTAAATAGAGTAAAAGTTAAAAAAAATATAATAAGTAAGATAAGAAAATTACATAACAATAACATGGCTATATACAGGACCAGGTTTATGCTCACTCTTTGGTGTGGTAGCCTTTCTGGGCTTTTGTTACTGCAAGATTTTTTTTTCAGTGTCTCTTGTACAACGTTCCTGCAGGATTTTTGCCTTTTTGCTCTTTGGTGCAATAAATAAATAAATAAAAACAATAAACTTAAAGACGTCCTCCGGAGATTATTGAACATTTCCTGTTAAGCGATATCCCAAGTATAAATACATCAGTGTACACACATTAAAGAGTAAAAACATATGTTTTGCACAAATTTGTGTTTTTTAGACTGCAAACTTCAAGGAGTAGGGCATTCAAGGAGTTGGTCTGATGGTGCCCGCTGATGTCATCGGCCTCCCCCCTTACTTGAGGAGCAAACCTCCCCCCACTTGTGCCATAATGTCATGAGGCAACTGGACCACCTATTGAGATGTGCCTCTTATTAAGTAAATCAGGTCATAAATTAGGTGAAAAAGAGACTGGAGTAGGACTTTAAACTCCTGGTGCCTCGAATCCCTTCTTCCACTCCACCAACACCTTCCAGTTGCCAGTGCCATGTGTTTAAAGGTTGAAGCCCTAGGTCTCTTACTTACAGGTTTTCACGGCCCCTTTAGGATTGAATCCCTATGTAGCTGATGATAGCCTACTGCTGGTCTGGAGGCTGCTACAGCTTATTACATGTGTCCAGCGCTGGGGTGTGGTTCAAGTACCTAATGCAGAGGGGCTGTCCATTAGCCAGTTAGATAGCATTTAGGGTTCATGACCCTAAACCAGCGAGCTAATTCCCCACCCTTACACTTGCAACATTATTCACCTGTCTAAATTCCCCCAGTGGTTCTGATGTGCGTGAACTTGCAAGATAGTTAAGCCTTTACCTTTAGCGAGGCCTAGGCATAGGCTACAACATGACATTTTATCAAAATACTTGCCAGCAATGACCTCATATTCTACCTCAAGTCAACTCATGCATGGGCTGACCCTTGAATCAAATCAAATTGTATTTGTCACATGCGCTGAATGCGTCTATACAATAGACATTACAGTGAAATGCTTACTTACAAGCCTTAAACCAAAAATGCAGTTTTAAGAAAATAAAAGTGTAAATAAACTGAGGTAAAAAAAAATACAAAAATAATATTAATAATAATTAAGGAGCATCAATAAAATAACAGTAGGTAAGCTATGTACAGGGAGTACCGGGTCAGAGTCAATGTGCGGGGGCACAGGTTAGTCAAGGTAATTGAGGTAATATGTACATGTAGGTAGAGGTAAAGTGATTATGAATGGGCAATAAACACAGTACACATGCACCAAATGCAGAAAAATACATTTGCAACACACACACAGTAAAACTGGGCCTGAGCGTCCAGCTTTCTCCCTGGACCTCCAGGTCTCCACACTTACCTTCCCTTAGAGCCCTGCATGGGCATTAATTTGAATCCATACCCATGCCCGCGACATTCTGGTCCTACCCTACCCAGGCCCAGATTGCATCTGCCAAATTTAAAGGTAATGAACAGTCAAAATCATGTTTTTCATGAAATTGAATGATATTTTTTTATTTAACCTTTATTTAACTAGGCGAGTCAGTTAAGAACCAATCATTTTTTACAATGACAGCCTACCCCGGCCAAACCCTCCCCTAACCCAGACGGCGCTGCACCAATTGTGCACAGCCCTATGGGACTTCCGATCACAGCTGGCTGTGATACAGCCTGGGATCAAACCAGGGTCTGTAGTGATGTGTGTAGCACTGCGATGCAGTGCCTTAGACCGCTGCGCCACTCGTGAGACATATTTGGATGACAGCAGATCAAAGTATGATGCCTATCAGTTAAAAGCGTTGGGTCAGTAACCGAAAGGTCGCTGGTTTGAATATACAGGGGGTACCGGTACCGAGTCAATGTGTGGGGGTACAGGTTAGTCAAGGTAATTTGTACATGTAGGTAAGGGTAGAGTGACTATGTATAAATAATAAACAGCGAGTAGCAGCATTGTAAAAACAAATGGGGGGAGGGTCAATGTAAATAGTCTTGGTGGCCATTTTATTAATTGTTCAGCAGTCTTATCGCCTGGGGGTAGAAGCTGTTAAGGAGTCTTTTGGTCCTAGACTTGGCACTCCGGTACCGCTTGCTGTGCGGTAGCAGAGAGAACAGTCTATATGACTTGGGTGACTGGAGTCTTTGACAATTTTTGGGGGTTTCCTCTGACACCGCCTAGTATGTAGATCCTGGATGGCAGGAAGCTTGGCCCCAGTGATGTACTGGGCCATACGCACTACCCTCTGTAGTGCCTTATGGTCAGATGCTGAGCAGTTGCCATACCAGGCAGTGATGCAACCGGTCAGGATGCTCTCGATGGTGCAGCTGTAGAACGTTTTGAGGATCTGGGGACCCATGCCAATTCTTTCAGTCTCCTGAGGGGGAAAAGGGGTTGTCGTGCCCTCTTCACGACTGTCTTGGTATGTTTGGACCATGATAGTTTGTTGGTGATGTGGGAACCAAGGTACTTGAAACTCTCGACCCGCTCCACTACAACCCAGTTGATGTTAATGGGGGCCTGTTCGGCCTGCCTTTTCCTGTAGTCCCTTGATCAGCTCTTTTGCCTGGAGGTGACCGACCCTCTTGTACCTTTTAGTTCAGAGTTTCCCAAACTCGGTCATCGGTACCACAAGCAGTGCATGTTTAGTTGTTTTGTCCTAACACTACACAGCTAATTCCAATTATCAAAGCTTGATGATTAGTTGATTATTTGAATCAGCTGTGTAGAGCTAGAGAAAAAACAATAAGGTTGGAGTCCCGGGGACCAAGTTTAGGAAACCTTGCTTTAGTTTAAGCTGCTGCAGAAAAACAGTTAGTTCTGCGTTATCTACAGAAATGGGTACTGGGTGACTGTTGAGTGCCATAAATTGTCTGTCCAATATCTAGTTCCGTAATGCCTGTAAATCTAAGTTGCTCCTAATGGGGGCTGCTTTCCCCATTGTAGATGTAACATGCACCTTAATTGGGGAGAACGGGCTTGTGGTAATGACTGGAGCGGATTAGTGAAATGGTCTCCCCTCAGTGACCTCTTGTGATGCACGTCCCCAAACCTTGCTGGCCGTTTTCTGTTTTGGGAACTGGTAGCTAATAACCCAGTTGTGGAGTTAATTTCATGACTGAAGGCAAACAAAGGTTGTCTTGGGGGTGTGGTTTGATGTGAGTGTTTCTTGGGTGGGTCTTTGCCCTTCAATCACAACCAGTGTTGCCATGTCCATGGTTTTACTGCAAATTGGGCTACTTTGAGAACTATGTTGTGGGTGAAAATGTATTGGTTATGGGTTTTGGGCTACTTCTAAATTGCTCCACGGCCACCATGGCATTTTTTATTTATTTTATTTATTTTTTACATGTATTAATTTCACTGTGACCTGCTGCTGACTATCAGGCAGTGAGGCAGGCTGTTGCTGAGTAAGTGAATGAGTAAGTAGTAGGGAGGGAGCTTAATATACAATCATTGGTAGGGAGGGGTGTGTGCGCACATCATGACAAGTGATCTGAGATTCAACAACGAACAGCACTAGCTAGCTACACAACTGGGTAGGCAAGCAGGGCAGGGAGAAAAGGCCTAGAGGTCTCGATGTGGAGAGGAAACATTTATTTATTGGGGGGGAGTAAGTTGGACACATAGGCCCAGGGAAAGGGCATGTAGGCAGGCAGGCAGGGCCGAGAGTATAGGGCCTAGAAGCCTGGAGGTCTGTCATTCGTTACATACTGTAGTCTGAGACTGACATCATTGAAGTCGTTTCTGGAGACAAGAGGTACAAGGACTGTTGTACAAAACAAAGTCATCAGTGATTAGATCGCCTCTTACCAATCAGAGTATCAAAGCCTATGACAAATGTTCAAACTGCCGCTTTACTAATGTGTGTTCAGCCTCTGGCCCAACGGTTTCTGGACCAATCAGATGGCCCTGAATGTTTTCACAAATGTCTGGGTAGCCAGGCAAGTGTGGAGGGCTGGCTTAGGCCTACTACAGCTTGGGCTGGATGACTGGATGATTGACTCTGTCCTTCTGGAGGGGCATAGCAGGGTCGGTAGGACGGCCCCAGAACACCCTTCCCCTCTCCCCCCATCTACCTGGGGCATGGAGCTGGCTGGATGGAGTGGATGTGACATGCTGGTATAAATGAGGTAAATTGATTTTAGTTTACCTGCATTAAAGTCCCTGGCCACTAGGAGCACCACTTCTGGATGAGCATTTTTCTTGTTTGGCCTTATACAGCTTTTTGAGTGCGGTCTCGGTTTGTGGTGGTAAATAGATGGCTACGAATAATATAGAGGAAAACTCTCTTGGTAGAGAGTGTGGGCTACAGCTTATCATGAGGCACTCTACCTCAGGCGAGCAATACCTAGAGACTTCTTTAATATTAGACATCGCGCACCAGCTGTTATTGACAAATAGAAACACAAACCCAGCCAGCTCTATATTATCCATGTCGTCGTTCAGCCACAACTTGGAGAAACATAAAATATTACAGTTTTAATGTCCCATTGGTAGGATAGTCTCGACCGTAGATCATTCAGTTTGTTTTCCAGTGATTGCATGTTGGTCAATAGAACGGATGGTATCAGTGGTTTAATCACTCGCCTACGAATTCTCACAAGGCACCCCGACCTTCTCCCCCTGTATCCCCGTCCTTTCTTCACACGAATGACGGGGATTTGGGCCTGGTCTCAGGGAAGCAGTATATCCTTTGCGTCGGACTCATTAAAGAAAATATCTTCGCCCAGTTCGGGGTGAGTAATCGCTGTTCTGATGTCCAGAAGCTCTTTTCGGTCATAAGAGACGGTAGCAGTAACTTTATGTACAAAATAAGTTACAAACAATGCAAAAAAACAAACAAAACAGCACAGTTGGTTAGGAGCCCATAGTGCTGAGCTAGTATTGTAACTTTAGCTAATGTTTCATCCCCTCTCGACTGAGGTGAATGAATACACTAGTGAGTAGATACCACAGCCAGGTCAGCTCTAGCCTCTAGTTATCTGTCAGATAGCGATATGAGGTGGCTATTATTACTATGTAACTGCAGCTGTTTGTATGAACATGTTTTGTAGCTTTTGTTTTGTCACATTACAGAATTAAATAAACTTGGCAAGCTTTCACCGTTGATGAACCGTTACAGAGAGAGCTGGCCAAAAGTTGGCTTAGCTATTATTTTTTGCCTCAATCAAACTAGACCTGAATGAAATTATGAAACCATCTGCCAAACGATTGAAGATTGACATTTTGATGTTTTTTCAGTGCAATGTGAGTTATATTAGCCAGTATGTCAATGTAACGTTATTGATCTGTCAGTTTCCTTAGCTAAGTCCCTACTTTTCACGCTGACACAATAATAAACAGCTCTAAAGTGTTACAGGCTTCAGTGTCATGGTGCACAGTAGAGGTCTGCGTGGACCGATTTCTTCATCCCTCCTCTGTCCAAGCTGGCTTTCTGTCCGACTCCCATCTGCTACTGCAAGGACTGGTCCCAAACCCAACCGCAGTCCCACAATGTTAAGTTAGGCGTATGTGACGTAGCTCACTTGCCAGCCATGGTCCCAGAAATGTTGCTCCCTATAGGCAATATCAAATGCACAAAATAACTTAATTAAGAAATAGGTTAAATTACCAGAGATTCTCACATGGCCCTTATATTGTATTACTAGGCTATATCTGCCAATATGCTAGATGTAGATTGAAAAGAGCAGAGTTGGAGAGATATGGGTGATCAATATTTAGGCCAATTTCTAGGCAACGTAGTGGGAGGACCCCCAGACCCCCTGCAAGTTATGTCCCCCTCTGCAGATAGCACTGCTGGGTGATTTAAAAAGTAATAGTCAATCGATCAATAATATAATAATACTCTTAGCAAAAAAATATATATTTAATTTACAATATGTAGAATGTATGAGAATAGAAAGGTTCAGAAATGTTGTGTAACATCACAGAACAGTTTAAAAAATATATGGCACATAGAAATCAAAACTGGATGTTGTTCAGAGATAGATGGGAGTGGTTAAGTGGAGCTTAAGGATGGGACTAAAAACAAACAAAAGATAACTATTGTAAAATATACTGTGTGAAGAGGCGACTCCGGGATGCTGGCCTTCTAGGCAGAGTTCTTCTGTCCAGTGTCTGTGTTCTTTTCTTCAACTTTTATTTTTATTGGCCAGTCTGAGATATATATATTTTTTCTTTGCAACTCTGCCAAAAAGGCCAGCATCCCTGAGTCGCCGCTTCACTGTTGATGTTGAGACTGGTGTTTTGCGGTTACTATTTAATGAAGCTGCCAGTTGAGGACTTGTGAGGTGTCTGTTCCTCAAACTAGACACTCTAATGTACTTGTCCTCTTGCTCAGTTGTGCACTGGGGTCAATGCTCTGCCTGACCAGAAAGCAAAGACCACCATCAACGCCATCACAGGGGGTATGTACAGCAGGTTTGGCGCTGCAGAGTCCATTCACAGCGACCAAGGCAGAAACTTTGAGTCCTTTGTGTTTGCAACCATATGTGAACGGCTGGGTGTGCACAAGACCGTTTCCCCAACAGAGTGATGGCCTCATGGAGCATTTCAACAAAACGCTGGCCATCATCTCTGCCAGATACCAGCGTGACTGGGACAAGCACCTGCCCATGGTACTCATGGCATGCTGCACCGCTGTCCAAGACTCCACCTCCTGCATGCCTGCCTTACTCATGCTGGGGAGAGAGATCCGCACTCCTGCAGAGATGGCATTTGGGCCGACCCCCTGATAGCCCTTCTGTTCCACTGGTGCCAGAATAAGCCAGGAGACTCCAGGACTGTCTTGAGACAGCCCACACCTTCGTTAGGGAGAATCTGGGGAATTCAGATGTGAGGCAGAAAATAAACTACGTTGTGTACACCTGGGGAGGCACTTTGAGGCTGAGACATGGTCTGGGTCTACAGCCCCCTGAGGAAGAAAGGCTGTTGCCCCAAGTTCGACAGGCACTGGGTGGGGTCCTGCAGCATCCTTGAGAGGATGGGGGAGGTGGTGTACCAGGTCCAGCTGTCTCCCAGGGGGAGAAAGGTGGCACTGCACCGGGACAGGTTATCCCCATACAGAGGCGCCTCTTCGCCCACGGACACCCGAGGGACCTTAACCCCCTGTGTCACTGATAGGTCCCCTGTAGCCGCATCCTTTTCCCCCTGTCCCTGCCCTCATCCCCTGTGCACAAGCGGGACAGCCCCATGCCACAGACTGCACTCCCTTTGCCACGAGTGGACACTCTGTCCCCATCACGCCTGTGCAGACAAAGTAGACCTCCGAATCTTTGTTTGTTCTCCCTGCTGGTCAGTTATGTGTAACTGTTTATGAGTTTCTGGTCATGTTTATTTGTTTCGCAGGGTCTAGCATTTAGTTCATTTTATTTTTTATTTATTTCCCCTTTATTTAACCAGGTAGGCCAGTTGAGAACAAGTTCTCATTTAGAACTGCGACCTGGCCAAGATAAAGCAAAGCAGTGTGACACAAACAACAGAGTTACACATGGGATAAACAAACGTACAGTCAATAACACAATAGAAAAATCTATATACAGTGTGTGCAAATGAAGTAAGATTAGGAAGAGCAGTTGGAGGCCACGGAAGGAGAGTTGTATGGCATTGAAGCTCGTCTGGAGGTTAGTTAACACAGCGTCCAAAGAAGGGCCAGAAGTATGCAGAATGGTGTCGTCTGCGTAGAGGTGGATCAGATAATCACCAGCAGCAAGAGCGACATCCTTGATGTATACAGAGAAAAGAGTCGGCCCGAGAATTGAACCCTGTGGCCCCATAGAGACTGCCAGAGTTTCGGACAACAGGCCCTCCGATTTGACGCACTGAACTCTATCTGAGAAGTAGTTGGTGAACCAGGCTAGGCAGTCATTTGAGAAACCAAGGCTGTTGAGTCTGCTGATAAGAATGTGGTGATTGACAGTCGAAAGACTTGGCCAGGTCGATGAAGACGGCTGCACAGTATCGTCTTTTATCGATGGCGGTTATGATATCTTTTAGGACCTTGAGCATAGCTGAGGTGCACCCATTGACCAGCTCTGAAACCAGATTGCATAGCGGAGAAGGTACGGTGGGATTCGAAATGGTTGGTGATCTGTTTGTTAACTTGGCTTTCGAAGACTTTAGGTCTAGAGTGTCTCCCCCTTTGAAGAAGGGGATGACCGCGGCAGCTATCCAATCTTTAGGGATCTCAGACGATACGAAAGAGAGGTTGAACAGGCTAAAAATAGAGGTTGCAACAATTGCGGCGGATAATTTAAGAAAGAGAGGGTCCAGATTTGCCTAGCCCAGCTGATTTGTAGGGGTCCAGATTTTGCAGCTCTTTCAGAACATCAGCTATCTGGATTTGGGTGAAGGAGAAGCAGGGGAGGCTTGGTCAAGTTGCTGTGGGGGGTGCAGAGCTGTTGCCCGGGGTAGGGGTGGCTAGGTGGCAAACATGGCCAGCCGTAGAAAAATACTTATTGAAATTCTCAAATATCGTAGATTTATTGGTGGTGACAGTGTTTCATAGCATCAGTGCAGTGGTCAGCTGGGAGGAGGTGCTCTTATTCTCCATGGACTTTACAGTGTCCCAGAACTTTTTTGAGTTTGTGCGACAGGATGCAAATTTCTGTTTGAAAAGCTAGCATTTGCTTTCCTAACTGCCTGTGCATATTGGTTCCTAACTTCCCTGCAAAGTTGCATGCCAGTCCCCCTGCTGTCTGTCAATCAATGGAATAGCTGGGATGTTTCAGTGCCAGGCGTCCTTGGGGTTGGTGGACAGCGATTTTAGAATTGTTGTGGACATTCGCTCATTTATGTTTTATTCTCAGTCATTACAATAAATGTGTATTTTAGTTTAAGTGTATTTCTTTAAACATAGCCTACACAATACATTTCAACATACCAGTATCTGTGTAAACTTTAAAATACATGTTGGTATAAATAACATTTAAAATTCTGTGAAAAACAGTTGTACTGCAATTGAGTGCAATATTCCCAACATGTAGTATGTCTTTGCTGGGAACTCTTATTTTGAAAACATAAAATCCGCGATCGCGCTACCGCCATAATATCCTGCTGCTAGGAGAACGGTAATAACTTTATCGCAGTGAAGAATTGGACCAAACAACAAGACACTGACTGGTACAAGGATCACACCATTTTCCCCAGATAGCTAGCTAGATAGATATGTTTACATTTCCTTAATTGAGACTGTTCTGATTATCAGTATTGAGGAGCTGCCTGACATAAAATTCTGTAACTTTCAGATCGCTAGTTACAATCTTAGAACATTAGCTAACGTTTGTTATCCGTGCCGTGGTAAATGAAATTCGTCTTTGTTGTTGTTAGCAGCACACCTAATGTTACCTAGCTAAGGTCAGATTGTTCAGCCAATAGCGAAGTAAACTAGCTAGCTAACAGAGTTATTAAGGAAAATCATAGTTTTGTCCACTGGACCTAATGTGTTATTTTTGTCCGCAAGCATTGATTCCAAAATGTGTTTTAGCTGTGTGTTAATTTAACGTTAGCTGGCTAGGTTGCTAGCTAGCTACGTATAAACTAGTTAGCTACTGTAGTTATCACTGACGAGTAATGTTAGCTAGCTACTGTACTGTATTTGTGTTTTGTATACAGGCACCAACACATCTAAACGTTGATCATAGAAACTATTAACGTTATACTGTGATTTTTTTTCTTCGTTTATTTGGACTGGTATTGGAATAATTTATTATAATGCTATTAATCCCTTACGAAAAATGATTGCAGTCAGAGAGCAGTATAATTAAGCAATAAGGCCTGAGGGGGTGTGGTATATGGCTAATATACCACGGCTAAGAGTTGTTCTTACGCACGACGTAACGCGGAGTGCCTGGACACAGCCCCTAGTCTTGTTATATATGCCATATATCACAAGCCCCCGAGGTGCCTTATTGCTATTATAAACTGGTTACTAACGTGATTAGAGCAGCAAAAATGTATGTTTTGTCATACCCATGGTATACTGTCTGATATACTACGGCTGTCGCCAATCAGCATTCAGGGCTCGAACCATCCAGTTTATTACTGCAGTTAGAGTGCAGTATAACTGCTGCAAATACTGCGTCAAAAATATATATTTTTTTTACTGCAGTAATTTTGCAGTACACTGCAATTACTGCGTTCAAAATACCACAGTTGACTGCAGTTACTGCACATTTACTGCAGTTTCAAAACTACCATATTTTTTTGTAAGGGATTACTATAATCAAGGGATTATTTTCACTCCTCAGGCTGAGCTTCCCTGCTACCTTGCCATACTCATCCCATTCTCCAAACAGACAGTGAGGCAGGATGCTGGGTCTGTGGTGCATGGATGCCCAACTGGGCCTTCTCACTCTGGTGCTGTGCTGCACACTGGCTCCCTTACCTGCGCACGCATACATCTATGCTGTGAGTCCTCATAATTGTAGAACTGTATGATCAAGTTTGTTGTGGATTTACAAGTGATGTTTGCCATTGCATTTGTCATAAACAAATGCAGTTTACAGTCCCTGTGTGCTGGCATTGATTTTAAAACTTGTGTCTCTCTGTCTGGTAGCATTACAGCAATATGACTAACATGTTGTTTGAGGACCTGTCTGCCTTGTTTGGATCATCACTACCCAAAGAGGGACTTATGGTGAGAGGAGGGGAGGGGATAATTCATCCAATGGATAAATTGGCTCTAAAATTACCTAATTTTCTTTCTCTTTGTCGTTAAGGGTGTGTTAGTAGAGTCCCGTCCACTCAACGGCTGCACTCCGATAAAACCTCCACCACCACGGCCCACATCTAGTGATTCCAACACTACCACTACTAAGTACATAGTCCTCATCCGACGCTATGACTGCAATTTTGATATCAAGGTTAGTGTGTGTCGCTATGCTGTTGGGTTGCTTAGGACATATCGTGTTTTTCCATTTGAATTCAACCTATTTATTTATTGCAACATATTCAGTGTAAAACCACACTGCGTGTAGTGTTTACAATTATTATAGTGTGAATTATGATTTTGTATTTAATGCAGGTGCTGCATGCACAGCAAGCAGGATTCAGTGCAGCCATCGTTCACAACATGTACTCGGAGACTCTACTCAACATGAACTACAGCAATGGTGAGGATCCTGAAATCGTCTTCAACTTCCCTAAGCTGCCTTTTCCCATTTCTGACAGAATCAGTTCCGTTAGTTTACTTCCCCTTAACCAGGTTGACTGATTTGTGTTCTCACTTCTCAAAACCTCAAGTAGTCTTTAACCAGTATGATCCTCCCAGGAAGTAAATACTTTGGTAATGCTGAGTGACAGTGCTCCCCTTTTTGTTTGTTTGTGTGTGTAGAAACCATTGCAGAGGAGATTGAGATCCCCTCAGTATTCACCAGCTACTACGCCTCCCAAATTCTCAGGACCTTCATCATTCCTGAACAAGGGTGATTTCCATTGATGTTCAATTATTTTTGTCAAGCGCAACTTCCATGACAACCTGTTCATGAGTGACATCACAGAGGTTCTTTCTAGAGCTATTCACAATGTTAGATGGGGGTTCGACTTAACTATATGCTGATGAGTTATGGTTGCTAATGTAAACATTCAACATGGGTGTGTATTGGCTCTTTGGTAATGGTCTTGCACCGTAATGAAGATGGGACCTTTATTGATTAGAGTTGCACTGACATTTTGTCATATTCTTCACAACATCTTTGCACTCATCATGATGTCAGCCCCGCTGTGTGTCTGGTCCTATGTGGACGTCATCAGCATGTTGGTGATGGTATTGTCTGGCAGTGTTGTTCCTCTTAGTCATAGTCGCTTTTCGGAAAAATACCACCATACAAAGCTGATGGTGCTGTATTTGGTATGCAGGGCCTATGTGATCCTCAAGCCGGAATTTGCCTTTCCACTCTCGTATTATCTCATCCCCTTCACCGGAGTGGTGGGCATGATCGTCCTTGTGATGGTTGTCTTCCTGGTAAGTGCCCTTGGGGAACAGCCTCATTTTGTAATGAATGTGGAATTTCACAATTGAATAGTTATTGATTTCATTGCTACTTCGTAAATCACCCCCCCCCACCCCCGGATATTAAAAGCCCTATGACTGTCATCCTTAGGTCTTGGTGTGGTCACTGGCTATGTCTGAAATCTGTCTTGCCTACTACTTACTAAAACAGCATGCTGTGTACTAATCGTACTACAAACTATTTAGAATGTATTGTTTAGTTAAATCAAATTCAGTGAGCAACACATATCAACATACTAGGCTCATCAATACTGGGAGTGCGTCATCTAGTGTGCAATTGCATTTATTCCCACCATTTGTTCATTCTGGTACAGGGCGTGACTCTAACTGATAATGTTATCAAACACACGTGGCTCTTGGAAAAAGGAAGCTTTTGTCAATAGGGTGCAGCGAATTCTACTAGATGAAAAACCAGGATGTTGAAAAGCCAAAATGTGTAATGACATCCTGGCTTTTAAAGCATACTCATTTTTTGAAATTTCACATACTATAAAACTTTATATTTTAGCATTGCCTACTGTTTAGAACTTAAGTATGGGTTTCTGGACACAGCCTCTGTCTCTTCATTCCCTGTCTGGTCTTGGTTTAGATTGTGCGCTGTGTGCAGTACAGGAAAAGGATGAGGAAAAATAGGCTGACCAGGGAACAACTAAAGAGGATCCCCATTCACAAGTTCACTAAAGGTAACTAGGGGGAGTGTCCCACCACATATTCAAATGAGAATCAGTCACCAGTATAACTGGTCAAACACATTCTGGAACAGCAGTACTCTATTTCTTCGCTAGAATGTTGAGAAACCCGAATAACAATAATACCAATCTGATTGTCTGCTCCTGTTATCATTCTGCTCCTGTTATCGTTACATTACAGTTAGCATTACAATGCATTTACACATACATGTGAATCTTATTCTTTTTCTAGGTGATGAATATGATGTTTGTGCTATTTGTCTGGATGAGTATGAAGAGGGAGACAAACTGCGAGTTTTGCCTTGCTCACACGGTAATTATAAATTCTAATGTTTGTCCCTGTATAACTCGCAATTGTTTTTCTCACAGTTCCAAGGTCATGGTTGCAGTAACTGTTTTATTTCTGTCATCTCTTCAGCGTACCACAGCAAGTGTGTGGACCCCTGGCTTACAGGGACTAAGAAAACTTGCCCTGTGTGCAAACAACGTGTAACCCGGCCCAATCCGGAGTACTCTGAGTCCGAGTCTGAGGATGAGAGGGCACGTGGTGGAGACGAAGAGAGGGGGGAGGGCGAAGCTGACACCGAGCGCACCCCTCTCCTCCGCCCCTCCAACCCAGGCTTCCCCTCTGGCCATCCAGGGGCCTATTCTGCCACTGTCACC
This sequence comes from Oncorhynchus clarkii lewisi, assembly GCF_045791955.1. NCBI lineage: Eukaryota > Metazoa > Chordata > Actinopteri > Salmoniformes > Salmonidae > Oncorhynchus > Oncorhynchus clarkii. Next base: position 30,660,809 of record NC_092158.1, read on the forward strand.
ACAGTAACCACCGCGCAGTGCCTAGCCTCTCCCACTCACTGCGACTCGCCCATCCTGGAGTATAAGGGCTACTACTCCCCTCAGGAGGTGTCAGACTCTGATACTGAGGAGGGAGTGGTAGACTCCCACCCCTCAGACGATGACACTGCCCAGCTCATTGGTAGGGGCACAGTGGGGGTCTGAGAGCCTGGAGGTAGATGAGATGAAATTACTTTCTGCTAGCTGAAAAGGGTCAGTCTTGTCCCCCAGTGTGATTTTTATCACACGAAAAGATAAACTGGTTTATGGAGCTGTGGCTATGAAGTTGTCTCAGTCATAGACTTTCTAGAACACTATTGTCACTCAATGTTGCTAGCTCTAAGATGGTAATATAAAGCCAAGATTCTGCTAGATTTTAGCAGTCCTTTTTAAATCTGTCTTAAACATGAGCCACACATTAAGTACAGTGAATCAGTTAAACATTTTGCTTTAAGTCTTTGCCCTCCTCCTGAACTTAATATTTTCACAAAATGATGTGACAACCAGGTAGTCTCAATCTTAAAAGGTCATTTCTATATTTTTCAACTTCATATTCTTCTTCTCAAGCACCACCCCAACATCAACATGTGAAAATAGTGCGTTTCTATGTTCTGTAGTAAAACAAAATTGTTTCCAATGACATCATCGGTGTTTATTGTGTGATTTTAACCAATTATGAGTCGGCATTGCTTACTAATTGTCTACTAATTGGTTGATGATGTCATTGGAAACACTTATCTTTTTTACTGCAAAACATAGAAACGTACCATTTTCACATACTGCAGGTTGATGTTGGGGTGGTGTCGGAGATTATAAATATAACGTTGAAACATTTGGACATTTCTCTTTAACTGTAGGTATTTTGGTTGAAGAAATCCTGTCAATGCACTACTTGACAATTGACATACCCCAAATTCTTATTTTCAATTAACATACCAGGAGATAACCCACCTGAGATGACGGTAAAATCAATGTAGCATGATTTTCTTTGGTAGTGATTGAATAGAGACTCAACTCATTCACCAGAAAGGAAACTGCAGTGCTGCTGTCTCACAAATAACATATCTTCCCCATGCTAGTAGTATACTGTAACCTGTATGCATCTCTGTAACTGGTTTCTTTCATGATATTGTCGGTAAGTGGGAGTTAAATTTACTCTATGGTGAGTTTCATTCACTGTTTTATGGAGTTTTTTTTCGTCTCTGATGGATCTGTTGGACAGTTAATTTGCCCTGGACCAGTAATCCTGTGGCATGTCAAAGGAGAATATATATATTGTAAACCCCACTGTAATACGTTTTTATTGTCCAGCATCGTTTCTTTTAACTACTTTTACTCCTTTTAAAAGGTCCGAATTTGTCCAGTGTCATTTTATTTCAACCTCTTCTATAAAAAAATCTTAATGATGTAATATTTTTTGGGTTTTCTCTCTGTTTATTTTTGGTATGGCTGGTCCTGTGATATGGTGTCCTACAGTGCCAGTCAAAAGTTTGGACACCTACTCATTCAAGGGTTTTTCTTTATTTTTTACTATTTTCTACTATCTTCTACATTGTAGAACAATAGTGAAGACATAAACTATGAAATAACACATATGGAATCGTGTAGTAACCAAGTGTTAAACAAATCAAAATATATTTGAGATTCTTCAAAGTAGCCACCCTTTGCCTTGATGATAGCTTTGCACACTCTTGGCATTCTCTCCAGCTTCACCTGGAATGCTTGTCCAACAGTCTTGAAGGAGTTCCCATATATGCTGAGCCTTCACTCTCCTGTCCAACTCATCCCAAACGATCTCAATTGGGTTGAGGTCGGTTGATTGTGGAGGCCAGATCATCTGATGCAGCATTCCATCACTCTCCTTGGTCAACTAGCCCTTACACAGCCTTGAGGTGTGTTGGGTCAATGTCCTGTTGAAAAACTAATGATAGTCCCAGTAAGAGCAAAACAGATGGAATGGTGTATCGCTGCAGAAGGCTGAGGTAGCCATGCTGGTTAAGTGTGCCTTGAATTCTAAAGAAATCACTGACAATGTCACCAGCAAAGCACCACCTCCATGCTTCACGGTGGGAACCACTCATCTGTTCACCTACTCTGTGTCTCACAAAGACACGGCGGTTAGAATCAAAAATCTCAAATTTGGACTCATCAGACCAAAGGACAGATTTCCACCGGACTAATGTCCTTTACTCGTGTTTCTTGGCCCAAGCAAGTCTCTTATTTCTATTGGTGTCCATTAGTGGTTTCTTTGCAGCAATTTTACCATGAAGGCCTGATTCATGCCTTCTCCTCTGAACAGTTGATGTTGAGATGTGTCTGTTGCTTGAACTCTGAAGCATTTATTGGGGCTGCAATTTCTGAAGCTGGTAACTAATTAACTAATTCTCTGCAGCAGAGGTAACTCCGGGTCTTGCATTCCTGTGGCGGTCCTCATGAGAGCCAGTTTCATCATAGCGCTTCATGGTTTTTGCAACTCCACTTGAAGAAACTTGAAAAGTTCTTGAAATTTTCCGTATTGACTGACATTCATGTCTTAAATTAATTATGGACTGTCATTTCTCTTTGCTTATTTGAGCTGTTCTTGCCAAAATATGGACTTGGTCTTTTACCAAATAGGGCTATCTTCTGTATACCCAGTCTTACCTTGTCACAACAGAACTGATTGGCTCAAATGCATTAGGAAGGAAAGAAATTCCACAAATTAACTTTTAAGAAGGCACACCTGTTAATTAAATTGCATTCTAGGTGACTACCTCATGAAGCTGGTTGAGAGAAAGCCAAGAGTGTTCAAAGCTGTCATCAAGGTAAATATAAAATATATTTAGATTTGTTTAACACTTTTTTGGTTACTACATGATTCCATATGTGTTATTTCATAGTTTTGATGTCTTCACCACTATTCTACAATGTAGAAAGTTGTAAAAATGAAGAAAAACCCTTCAATGAGTAGGTGTTCTAAAACTTTGGACCGGTAGTGTGTGTGTGTGTGTAGTTCCACTTATAATATGTATATATAATATGTATGTAGTTCCACTTATAATATGTATATATAATATGGTCTCTTTTTAAAAGAGATTCCGTCTGCTTTCTGAAGAAGTTGAACAAACTCAGGAATAGGAACACGTTCACTCCTTATAGAATTGACATATCAGAATTCTTGGTTAAACTCTCCTTACATCATCCTTTGTCTACCTGTAGAAGTACATATTATTGTTAGGAGGATAGTGTGTATTTTAAGGGACTATTACCATGCATTGTATATAACATTATAGGATCATATGCACATGCATCAAACTACACTCCCTGAAAAGAGCAGGAGAAGAGGGATACCAGTACTTAAAGTATTTTATATATTTATGGGTTGTCTCCATCACAGCTATGAATCTATTGCTTTCTGTATGCCTTTTATTGATTGTCTCTATACATTGCCTTCCTAGGGATACCAGAATACACAACTATTTGTTGACAAATTATATTGTGAACTGTCCTCCCATATGACATGATGTATATATTTGAAATCACTTGTGTTGGATGAAGGTATTTTGTCAAAATGTACTTTTAAGCACATAATCAAAACAATATTCACAGTAGTAATCATGGCTAAAAGCTTCTGTGGTGCTCATGCCAAGTATAGGGACCAAGTTTGAAGTTATATTTAACTATGTATATCTTCTTCATTCATTTATTTTGTCATTGTTGGTTAATCTTTGATTTCTGCTTTTCCATAACCACCTTCCTCACTTTGCTGAACATTTCGGGAGTCTTGTGACATTTGAAGTTGGTGCCATAAAACTAAATTTACACACACAATCTGTTTTAGGTCTTGAGTTTTTATCAGCAAAGAATCAACTGCCTATTGACATCACAGTTAGAAAACCATAGATACCCCTCCCCCTCCAGCAAACTACCATGAGTAACAGGAAGGGTGTATTGACTGTCTGAGTTGGAAAGTGAAGAGTAACGGTCATATGATTCACACTGGTCTTTGAAATCAGAATAATCGTTGAAAAGCAATTTCTTGAAAGATAAATGTTCTGTTCATTACCAACTAACTGCAGATCTAGTGACTCGTCCTGTACCATAAGCATGAATTGGCATCTATTACCCAGCCGTTTACCAGCCCTGCAGTTCCATTTCAGCCATGAATGGTTATGGTCAATGGATTGAAACAGTCACAATGCCTGAGTCGTTCCTATACTGTGTCAAAAACCCATTAATTAATTTATAAGCGTATGCCTCAGAGTACAGTCATTAGGCTAATTAACATCAGTGGTGGAAAAAGTACTCAATTGTCATACTTGAGTAAAAGTTAAGATACCTTAATAGAAAATGACTCAAGTGAAAGTCACCCAGTAAAATGCTGCTTGAGTTAGTCTAAAAGTATTTGGTTTTAAATATACTTAAGTATCAAAGGTAAATGGAATTGCTAAAAATGTACTAAAGTATCCAGAGTAAAAGTATAAACCATTTCAAATTCCTTATTTACACAAACCAGACGGAACAATTGTATTTTTTTATTGACGGATAGCCAGGGGCACACTCCAACAAATGAAGCATGTGTTTAGTGAGTCCGCCAGATCAGAGGCAGTAGGGATGACCAGGGATGTTCTCTTGATAAGTGTGTGAATTGGACCATTTTCCTGTCAAAATGTAATGAGTACTTTTGGGTGTCAGGAAAAAATTAACGGAGTAAATAATGTACTATTTTCTTTAGGAATGCAGTGAAGTAAAAGTTGGCAAAAACAGTGAAGTACAGTACAGATACCACAAAAAAACGACTTAAGTAGTACTTTAAACCACTGATTAACATGGAGCATAGCTCAACAAGTCTGGCTACAATATTCTCAGACTGTTTTTCTTTCAACAAGGCTCCCCCACACACTTTATTTTTTTTACTTTGCATTTATAAAATACATTCAGTTAGTAAAAAAGGCGTAACACATCAGTTGTGTACTTGCCCTTTTTGAAAACGTTTGATGTCACTCTGAAAGCATACACAGTGCATTCGGAAAGTATTCAGACCCCTTGACTTTTTCCACATTTTGTTACAGCCTTATTCTAAAATGGATTCAATTGTTTTTTTTCTTCATCAATCTACACACAATACCCTATAATGACAAAACAAAAACAGGTTTTTAGAAATGTTTGCAAATGTACTTTGCTCCGTTCATCTTTCCCTCGATCCTGACTAGTCTCCCAGTCCCTGAAAAACGTCCACAAAGCATGATGCTGCCACCACCATGCTTCACCGTAGAGATTGTGCCAGGTTCCCTCCCGACGTGATGCTTGGCATTCAGGCTAAAGAGTTCAATCTTGGTTTCATTAGACCAGAGAATCTTGTTTCTCATCTTTAGGTGCCTTTTGGCAAACTCCAAGCGGGCTGTCATGTGGCTTTTACTGAGGAGTGGCTTCCGTCTGGCCACTCTACCATAATGGTGGAGTGCTGCAGAGATGGTTGTCCTTCTGGAAGGTTCTCCCCTCTCCACAGAGGAACTCTGGTGCTTTGTCAGAGTGACCATTGGGTTATTGGTCACCTCCCTGACCAAGGCCCTTCTCCTCCGACTGCGCAGTTTGGCTGGGCAGCCAGCTCTAGCAAGAGTCTTGGTGGTTCCAAACTTCTTCCATTTAAGAATGATGGAGGCCCCTGTGTTTTTGGGGACCTTCAATGCTGCAGACATTTTTTGGTTACCCTTCCCCAGATCAAATCAAATTTTCAAATCAAATTTATATAGCCCTTCGTACATCAGCTGATATCTCAAAGTGCTGTACAGAAACCCAGCCTAAAACCCCAAACAGCAAGCAATGCAGGTGTAGAAGCACGGTGGCTAGGAAAAACTCCCTAGAAAGGCCAAAACCTAGGAAGAAACCTAGAGAGGAACCAGGCTATGTGGGGTGGCCAGTCCTCTTCTGGCTGTGCCGGGTGGAGATTATAACAGAACATGGTCAAGATGTTCAAATGTTCATAAATGACCAGCATGGTCGAATAATAATAAGGCAGAACAGTTGAAACTGGAGCAGCAGCACAGTCAGGTGGACTGGGGACAGCAAGGAGTCATCATGTCAGGTATTCCTGGGGCATGGTCCTAGGGCTCAGGTCCTCCGAGAGAGAGAAAGAAAGAGAGAATTAGAGAGAGCATATGTGGGATGGCCAGTCCTCTTCTGGCTGTGCCGGGTGGAGATTATAACAGAACATGGTCAAGATGTTCAAATGTTCATAAATGACCAGCATGGTCGAATAATAATAAGGCAGAACAGTTGAAACTGGAGCAGCAGCACAGTCAGGTGGACTGGGGACAACAAGGAGTCATCATGTCAGGTATTCCTGGGGCATGGTCCTAGGGCTCAGGTCCTCAGAGAGAGAGAAAGAAAGAGAGAATTAGAGAGAGCATATGTGGGATGGCCAGTCCTCTTCTGGCTGTGCCGGGTGGAGATTATAACAGAACATGGTCAAGATGTTCAAAAATGACCAGCATGGTCGAATAATAATAAGGCAGAACAGTCAGGTGGACTGGGGACAGCAAGGAGTCATCATGTCAGGTATTCCTGGGGCATGGTCCTAGGGCTCAGGTCCTCCGAGAGAGAGAAAGAAAGAGAGAATTAGAGAGAGCATATGTGGGATGGCCAGTCCTCTTCTGGCTGTGCCGGGTGGAGATTATAACAGAACATGGCCAAGATGTTCAAATGTTCATAAATGACCAGCATGGTCGAATAATAATAAGGCAGAACAGTTGAAAGAAACTGGAGCAGCAGCACGGCCAGGTGGACTGGTGACAGCAAGGAGTCATCATGTCAGGTAGTCCTGGGGCATGGTCCTAGGGCTCAGGTCCTCCGAGAGAGAGAAAGAGAGAAGGAGAGAATTAGAGAACACACACTTAGATTCACACAGGACACCGAATAGGACAGGAGAAGTACTCCAGATATAACAAACTGACCCTAGCCCCCCGACACATAAACTACTGCAGCATAAATACTGGAGGCTGAGACAGGAGGGGTCAGGAGATCTGTGCTTCGACACAATCCTGTCTCGGAGCTCTATGGACAATTCCTTCGACCTCATGACTTGGTTTTGCTCTGACAGGCACTGTCAACTGTGGGACCTTATATAGTCAGGTGCCTTTCCAAATCATGTCCAATCAATTGAATTTGCCACAGGTGGACTCCAATCCACCTGTGGATGGGCTAGTGGTAGTTGCGGAATGAGTATCAAACATGATTTCTACGTGTTTGATTCCATTCCATTTGCGCTGTTCCAGCCATTATTATGAGCCGTCTTCCCTTCAACAGCCTCCACTGATGTGAGTAGTAGATCTGTGCCAGCATAGAGGGATAGGCCAACGAGTGATATATGCTTCAGTAAGGTTGGCTTCTTGGCATTCATAGCAATGGTTATCAACTGTACCACAGACATGGAATGTAAATCACAGAATGTAGAGAAGTTTTTGGGCATACAGGATTTGACTTCAGAAGAGTTACAGGGTGTGTTGAGTGGGGGTCCTCCCAGACCTTTGGATGATGCCAGAGCAGACATGGTCAAAGTAGTGGAATTTGGTAGTGGGTGTTTAGTGTATGGTTAGTTGAAAGGGTTTTATTTTTTGTATTATTATTATTATTGCTTTTAAATGTTTTCCTTTTTCCTTTCTCATTTAGTATCACAAATTATAATGGATTTACATTATAGTCCAGTTGGGGGCGGTAATGTAACATATTGGATGCCATCCGTTGTTAAACTCAAAAGAAGAAACAGCTGCTTCACAAGGAGATGTGAAACAGCTCATGTGGGAGTGGAGGGGAACGAGGCAGTTGATGTACTGGCTAAACAAGCACTAAGTAGTGGGGATGTTGATGTGGTAGTTTCAATGAGCAAGGCAAAAAGCATGATATGGACAGTGATGGTGGAGAACTGGCAGGAGCAGTGAAATAGAGATACTAGGGGCATGCATTTATTTCAAGCGCAGAGGAAAGTTGGGGAGGGGAGAGCAGCAGGAAGGAACAGAGGAGAGGAGGCTATATTTACAAGATTAAGGGTACAGCCAGTTTAATAAGACCTTACATGTGATAGGAAAGCATCCAACAGGGAAATGTGAGTATTGCCAGGAAATAGAGACCACGGAGAATGTATTGATACAGTGTGGACATTATTGGAGGGAAAGAGAGAGGATGACATCTAGTATGAGGGAGAAGGGGATACAGGAAATTCATTTAAAGAGTATATTGAATGAACGTCATTAGATATATTCTCAAATATGTTGTTATCTTTTTTTAAAGCAACGGGGCCGGCAGGTGGGATTTAGTTTCTCCCTGTCTCTGCCCCACACTCCAGTACAGTAGGCGGCGGTAATGCACCTTAACGTTGGATGCCAACCGCTGATAAATCCCACCGAAGAAGTAGAAGCCATTTCGCCATTACACGCCAGGAAGCGAGGCCATAAAGGTTTGCTAAAACAACGGTTAAAAAAAAATAGGTATATGTACATCTATAAAGTTTAATATCATGCTGTCAATGGATGTAGCTATACTAACGTTCATGTTACGTATAGGAAGTAACAGCATATTACGCTTTGTGGCACTTAAAATATAACGGCATTCGGCCTGGGCCTAGTAAAAGCACCAACCTTGCTTTGTTTGCGTCTGCCGCTCTTAGTACAATAGTAACGGCTAACGGTAGTTGGCTAGCTATCTTAGCTACAGCGTTGGGTAAGGTAGCTAACGTTAGCTTACTACTCTGAAAATGTAAACTAAGATACTAGTAAGTTGGAAGTACCTAATTAAGCTACAACTGGCTACCATTGAAAAAGAAGTATAATACCTAGCTAATTTCACTAAACCTAATTTGAAACTCATATTCAAGCTAGATAACGCGGCTCAAACACTAATGTTAGCTAGAAACATAAACAGCTAGGTAGCTACACCATACTAAAGGGGGTTAGTTAGTATCTTTGTACCTACTTGAAATGTCATACAAGATGTTGATTAGCTACTATAATTTGTCATGTGATTCACAGTAGCAGCACTAGCAGGGATCAATCAGCAGGCAAATGCTTTGCGACACATTATAGTTAAGGACAAAGTCATGTAGATGTTCATTTGATGATATTACTAGTTAAGGGCGGCCCAGTGTAGCTTGATATATTTCATTTGCTTGGTACCTAGAAAGCTAACTACCATTTACCATTTGAACGTTTATGCTAATTTGTAGACTGACTTAAAATTTAGGGCGATGGCAGACAGTGATGATGAATATGATCGCAGAAGGAGAGACAAGTTCCGTCGTGAGAGGAGCGACAACTATGACCGCTCCCGAGAGAGAGAGGACAGGCGTAGGGATGACTGGAATGACAGGTGAGGAAGAGGGAATAGACTTTATTCGACATGGGAAGTGACTATATTCGAAATGAGAGAACATTTCCTATCCATTTCATGCATGGTATTTCACATGTATATTTGCTTTTTCTGTTCACTGGCGCCCATCTGCCAGGGAGTGGGACAGGGGCAGGGAGCGTCGTAGCCGGGGGGAGTATCGGGACTACGAGAGGGGTCGAAGGGAGAGGTTCTCCCCACCCAGGCACGACATGAGTCCCCAACAAAAACGCATGAGGAGAGACTGGTGAGAATCAAATTAATCTACATCACTGTCTTCAAATCTAAAATGTTTGATCTAATCCTCCCTCTGTTTTGATCAGGGATGACCATGGAGGAGATCCCTACCATGGGGGGTATGACTTGGGTTATGGTGGTGGTGGAGGCCCCAGCTACGCTCCTCCACAGCCCTGGGGCCACCCTGACCTGCACCTCATGCAGCCTCACCATGGTATCCCCATCCAGGCAAGGTGAGGAGAGTAGACTGGGCACAATCAACCTGTTCATGCAGAGATGCCGTTTAGTTGTATGTGGAAAGCAGATAACCATCAAATGGCACCATGTCCCTGACTGGTGCTGTGATTGCTTAATTTGTCAACCACAACTGACAAAAAAATATTTGTCTCTTGACTATTTTTCCTGAAGAAACTATGATAACGAGACTAGATGCCCTGTAAAATAAATACAGTGGGACAAAAAAGTATTTAGTCAGCCACCAATTGTGCAAGTTCTCCCACTTAAAAAGATGAGAGAGGCCTGTAATTTTCATCATAGGTACACTTCAACTATGACAGACAAAACGAGAGAAAAAAATCCAGAAAATCACATCGTAGGATTTTTGATGAATTTATTTGCAAATTATGGTGGAAAATAAGTATTTGGTCAATAACAAAAGTTTATCTCAATACTTTGTTATATACCCTTAGTTGGCAATGACAGAGGTCAAACGTTTTCTGTAAGTCTTCACAAGGTTTTCACACACTTTCTGGTATTTTGGCCCATTCCTCCATGCAGATCTCCTCTAGAGCAGTGATGTTTTGGGGCTGTTGCTGGGCAACATGGACTTTCAACTCCCTCCAAAGATTTTCTATGGGGTTGAGATCTGGAGACTGGCTAGGCCACTCCAGGACCTTGAAATGCTTCTTACGAAGCCATTCCTTCGTTGCCCGGGCAGTGTGTTAGGGATTATTGTCATGCTGAAAGACCCAGCCACGTTTCATCTTCAATGCCCTTGCTGATGGTAGGCTTTGTTACTTTGGTCCCAGCTCTCTGCAGGTCATTCACTAGGTCCCCCCGTGTGGTTCTGGGATTTTTGCTCACCGTTCTTGTGATCATTTTGACCCCACGGGGTGAGATCTTGCGTGGAGCCCCAGATCGAGGGAGATTATCAGTGGTCTTCCATTTCCTAATAATTGCTCCCACAGTTGATTTCTTCAAACCAAGCTGCTTACCTATTGCAGATTCAGTCTTCCCAGCCTGGTGCAGGTCTACAATTTTGTTTCTGGTGTCCTTTGACAGCTCTTTGGTCTTGGCCATAGTGGAGTTTGGAGTGTGACTGTGAGGTTGTGGACAGGTGTCTTTTATACTGATAACAAGTTCAAACAGGTGCCATTAATACAGGTAATGAGTAGAGGACAGAGGAGCCTCTTAAAGAAGAGGTCTGTGAGAGCCAGAAATCTTGCTTGTTTGTAGGTGACCAAATACTTATTTTCCACCATAATTTGCAAATAAATTCATTAAAAATCCTACAATGTGATTTTCTAGATATTTTTTCTCATTTTGTCTGTCATAGTTGAAGTGTACCTATGATGAAAATTACATGCCTCATCTTTTTAAGTGGGAGAACTTGCACAATTGGTGGCTGACTAAATACTTTGCCTAAAATAACACATCCTAGATCTGAATGAATTAAATATTCATATTAAATACTTTTTCTTTACATAGTTGAATGTGCTGACAACAAAATCACACAAAAATTATCAATGGAAATCAAATGTATCAACCCATGGAGGTCTGGATTTGGAGTCACACTCAAAATTAAAGTGGAAATCCACACTACAGGCTGATCCAACTTTGATTTAATGTCCTTAAAACAAGTCAAAATGAGGCTCAGTAGTGTGTGTGGCCTCCACGTGCCTGTATGACCTCCCTACAACGCCTGGGCATGCTCCTGATGAGGTGGCGGATGGTCTCCTGAGGGATCTCCTCCCAGACCTGGACTAAAGCATCCGCCAACTCCTGGACAGTCTGTGGTGCAATGTGGCGTTGGTGGATGGAGCGAGACGTGATGTCCCAGATGTGCTCAATTGGATTCAGGTCTGGGGAACGGGCGGGGCCAGTCCATAGCATCAATGCCTTCCTCTTGCAGGAACTGCTGACACACTCCAGCCACATGAAGTCTAGCATTGTCTTGCATTAGGAGGAACCCAGGGCCAACCGCACCAGCATATGGTCTCACAAGGGGTCTGAGGATCTCATCTCGGTGCCTAATGGCAGTCAGGCTACCTCTGGCGAGCACATAGAGGGCTGTGCGGCCCCCCAAAGAAATGCCACCCCACACCATAACTGACCCACCGCCAAACCGGTCATGCTGGAGGATGTTGCAGGCAGCAGAACGTTCTCCACGGCGTCTCCAGACTCCTTCACGTCTGTCACATGTGCTCAGTGTGAACCTGCTTTCATCTGTGAAGAGCACAGGGCGCCAGTGGCAAATTTGACAATCTTGGTGTTCTCTGGCAAATGCCAAACGTCCTGCACGATGTTGGGCTGTAAGCACAAACCCCACCTGTGGACGTCGGGCCCTCATACCACCCTCATGGAGTCTGTTTCTGACCGTTTGAGCAGACACATGCACATTTGTGGCCTGCTGGAGGTCATTTTGCAGGGCTCTGGCAGTGCTCCTCCTTGCACAAAGGCGGAGGTAGCTGTCCTGCTGCTGGGTTGTTGCCCTCCTACGGCCTCCTCCACGTTTCCTGATGTACTGGCCTGTCTCCTGGTAGCGCCTCCATGCTCTGGACACTACGCTGACAGACACAGCAAACCTTCTTGCCACAGCTCGCATTGATGTGCCATCCTGGATGAGCTGCACTACCTGAGCCACTTGTGTGGGTTGTAGACTCCGTCTCATGCTACCACTAGAGTGAAAGCACCGCCACTATTCAAAAGTGACCAAAACAACATCAGCCAGGAAGCATAGGAACTGAGAAGTGGTCTGTGGTCACCACCTGCAGAACCACTCCTTTATTGGGGGTGTCTTGCTAATTGCCTATAATTTCCACCTGTCTATTCCATTCCACCTGTCTATTCCATTTGCACAACAGCGTGTGACATTTGTCAATTAGTGTTGCTTCCTAAGTGGACAGTTGGATTTCACAGAAGTGTGATTGACTTGGAGTTACATTGTGTTGTTTAAGTGTTCCCTTTATTTTTTTGAGCAGTGTATATATATATATATATTACTTTTCATTTTAGTCAATGAAAATGTGACAAGACGAGAATTTCATATGATACTAATGGAAACTTAATTTGACATGAATCTCCTTTTCTGTTTTGTCCAATCCTAAACATGTATGCATGCAGATTATTTAATTCAAACATCTCATTGGCAGAATTTATATCTTTCAGTTGTGCTGTCTGATTGGGCTGATCTGCCTGGCTCTTTAATCAGTTTATTTGTTGCATTTGCAGTGAAATGATTGTGTTTCTAGCTCCAGCGGTGCAGTAATACCTAGCAATACATTTAAAAAACAAAATAATACACACATGATCCAGAAAAATTAAGACATTTCAGAAGGCGCAACGTCAGAGACCGGAATATAAATGTATACATATAATGTACACTGAACAAAAATGTAAATGCAACAATTTCAAGTATTTTACTGAGTGACAGTTCATATAAAGAAATCAGTCAATTGTAATAAATCAATTAGGCCCTAATCTATGGATTTCACGACTTGGAATACAGACATGGTAGGGTTGTGGATTTAAAAAAACAGTCTCTGGTGTGACCACTTTTTGTCTCATGCAGCGCCACACATAGCCTTCACGTAGAGCTGATCAGGCTGTTGATTGTGGAATGTTGTCCCACTCTTCTTCAATGGCTGCGCGAAGTTGCTGGCTATTGGCGGGAACTGGAAAATGCTTTCGATCCAAAGCATCACATACATGCTCAGTGGATGGCGTGTCTTGTAAGTATGCAGGACATGGAAGAACTGGGACATGTTCAGCTTCCAGAAATTATGTACAGGTCCTTGCAACATGGGACCGTGCATCTGCAATCTGAAACGAGGTGGTGGTGGCGGATGAATGGCACAACAATGGGCCTCCAGGATCCCATCACGGTATCTCTGACCATTCAAATTGCCATTGATAAAATCCAATTGTGTTCGTTGTCCGTAGCTTATGCTTGCCCATACCATAACCCCACCGCCACCATGGGGCACTCTGTTCACAACGTCTACCATCTGCCCAGTACAGTTAACTGGGATTTATCTGTGAAAAGTACACTTCTCCAGTGTGCCAATGGCCATCAAAGGTGGCTTACAAAGCCTAATTTCAGTCAGGTCAAGACCCTGGTGAGGATGATGAGCACGCAGATGAGCTTCCCTGGGACGGTTTCTGACAGTTTGTGCAGAAATTCTACGGTTGTGCAAACCCACAGTTTCGTCAGCTGTCCGGGTGGCTGGTCTGACGATCCCGCAGGTGACGCAGGATGTGGAGGTCCTGGGCTGGCGTGGTTACGCGTAGTCTGTGCATGTGAGGCCGGTTGGATATACTGCCAAATTCTCGACTGACGTTGAAGGCGGAGGAGTATGGTAAAGAAATTAACATTCAATTCTCTGCCAACAGTTCTGGTGGACAGTCCTGCTTGAGACCTAATCTATGGCATTGTGACATAACTGCACATTTTAGAGTGGCCTTCTATTGTCCCCAACACAAGGACCACCTTTGTAATACTCATGCTATTTAATCAGCTTCTTGATATGCCACACCTGTCGGGTGGATGAGTTATCTTGGCAAAGGAGAAATGCTCACTAACAGGCATGTAAACAAATTTGTGGCAAAAATGAAAGCTTTTTGTGCGTATGGGGACATTTCTGGGATCTTTAATTTCAGCTCATGAAACATGGGACCAACACTTTACATTACATTTACTTTACATGTTGCATTTTATATTGTTGTGTGTATGAAGACAGCATATGACTAGAAAAGGTGTGTACAGCAGTAGTTATCTCGGATGAGCCATGACTAGAATATAGTTTTCTCCCACACAGCTCTGGTGGTCACGTCAGTCACTCCTCAATCTTTTGAACTGATGCGAAGCCAGGACACTTGATTTGTAACTAAGGTCAACTAGAAACCATGTTTACTCTCTCTTTCTTCCATGTAGACTATTTTTGTTTTAAGATCATATCACTAGTTCTATTTTCCCCATGTGCGCTGTTATTCATTCCTCTGCGTTGCTGCTCCCGCGCTGCGGCCTGCAAATGCGAATTGAATATTAGGAGTATAGTAGTACTTCTGCGTTTTTGTAATGCTGAAGCTCCTTTTCAAGGAAACTAATGTTATTTACCCCCTTGAGGGTTATGATGGGGAGAAAATCTGAGCTGTAAATTGTTTAACCTGGAGCCAAGGCTTTATTACCTATATGGTTAATTATGGCTGGCATTGGTTACAATCTGGCACCATCAATGTTTTCAGCTAAGGAATATGAGGGGATAGTATAGGCCTAGTTGGACAAGGCTATCTGAATGTGCACATGATGGAAGTTAGAGGTAGCCTATATATTCATTATTTAATATTGTGACCTAAAATGTGTGTCTAAAACTAGACTAAAATTGTCCAGCGTTTAGGCGATAATAACTCAAACTTAACGAAGGAAGATATGACTATGACTAAAAGGTATTTTAAGACTAAATCTAAAATTGCAGGCAAAACTAACACTGGACTGTTCCACCAAATAGATTATCTTGCCCTTAGGTCAATGTTATTTCACACACTTTTTTTAACCCTGTCCTATGTTTTCTAGGCTAGGTAACATCCATGATATGGACCTGGGCCCACCGCCTCCAGTGATGAAGAGCTTTAAGGAGTTCCTGCTGTCCCTGGATGACTCTGTGGATGAGACTGAGGCAGTTAAGCGTTATAATGAGTACAAGATAGACTTCCGACGGCAGCAGATGCAGGACTTCTTCCTTGCTCACAAAGATGAAGAGTGGTACGTTTATCAGAGCCTTTGCTGAACTAATAGTATTAATAATCAGTGTGCTGTGAATTAGACTGTCTACAGTGACAACCTCTATTTACAGAAATTGTCTCTGTCAAATAGATCTGATAGTTGAGATTGGAGCCTTTTGTTAATGGCTTGGTAAAGACAGTGTAGTTTGTGGAAGATATTAGACCTTTATTTGACCGGGTGCAATATCAAGACATGTGAGAGTTGAGTCTAGTTGAAAAATGGTATGGACAAATTGGGGTATCTAAAGCATCCTGAACATGCATCATTATTTTCAAAATTACTTTGATCTGTTATTGATAGTGTTAAGAAAACAGTTTTTGGGGTAGGCTTATTATGCATACCATGCCACTTTTAGATAAGAATGGTGGGTTATTACAATGGTTGGGCACTATCATTGATGGTCAGTAAATAGCCTAGCTAATAAACAGGATATAAAGATTTAGCTCTGAAGTTAATCTGATTGGATTGTCAGTTGTAAATAGAATACAGTTGTCTCTGGTGCTTATCGCCATTTTTTTCCACCGGTGTGTCCAGGGATCATACATTGTCAATGCTCCTTTTTTAGTTTTCTTAACTTAACCAAACCTTCTTCCCTCCCACTCCTCCCCCGTCCTTCACAACAAGGTTTTTGAAGACGAGACACTGGAACTCTTCACAGGAATCGTTGTTAGACAGCTAGGGCTTGCACTGCGCACAATGCAGTTGCTCTTAGACGTACAGTACCAGGAATCTTAGCTAGACAGGCAAATAAACCACTTTGCGCGCATGGAAATATTTTTTCTTTTCTTTAGTATGTGATGCTTTTTTCCCCCATTTTTGTTTTTGTATTTGGATCAAAGCGAATCCCGAAAATGAAATTGTGTGCACACAAACACAGTAGGGGGGTGAAGTGGAGCGCATTTTTACAGAAGAGACCCCTCTCAGTATATATGTGTGTTGTTATACTGGGAGAAGAAAAGGTAAATTTAGTCCACACCATGGCAAATTTGCCATTCTGAACTGTTATGTTCTTTCTTTTTTTGTCCTTTTTGCCTTTCTGCCTTATTTTTGGTGAGTTAATCTAAAGCTTCCTGATATGTTTCACAAACAGCTATACCCACACACAAACATAACACCATGCAAACTTTGTGAAAAATCTACAGTAGCACCTCAAACCCCAGAAAGCACCTAGCATTTTCAGGCCCTGTTTCTTCATATGGCAGTCACTTGATTAGGCCTAGCTAGTTGCATTTAATTGATGGACATGCTGTTTTCCTCCCTAATAAAGCATTGCAGGATTCAGGAAGGTTCAGAAAAACCAGGTGTCCTTAGTATTTTTTAAATGTAATGTTTGATTTACTGTTTGGGTATAGAACTGAAGTAGATAGGGCCCAGTTCAGTGCTGTAGGCCAGTTTATTTGGCCTGGCCATGCATACAAGTGCTTTCTTTAACATTCCTCCACTCCATCCCTGCCCGTCTCTTTCCTGTGCCTTTTTGGGGACATTTGTTGTAAACGCAGGTTCCGATCCAAGTACCACCCAGATGAGGCGGGCCGGCGGAAGGCGGAGTCCCACAGTGCCCTGCAGAACCGGCTGAATGTCTACATGTTCCTAATGGAGAACAGCTGGTTCGACACGGTCTCGTTGGACATAGAGAAGGCCCAGGCTATCATGAAGGTCTTGGATGCAGGTAGAGTCGTGGGAGGGGAGGCTCTGGGAGGTGTCTCTAATGGCTTCATTCATCTTTTTGTTGGAGAGTATTTTGCTGTCAACCTTCGTTTTAAGCAGTGTCAGGAAAAGTGAAGTGTTTGTATTTGTTGGTGAATATTAGTAACCTCAACAGGTTCTATATCCTAACCCAGTCCTTTCCCCTGTCCTTTAGCTGTGATAAAGATGGAGGGAGGGACAGATTATGACCTGCGCATCCTGGAGCTTCCGTCTGAGGAGGAAGAGGAAAGAGGGAGAGCTGACAGGGCGGCAGCTGGGGGTCCGGGAACTGAGCCCCCCAAAAAAGAGGAGCCTAAGGATATGGACAATGACAGCAAACCCCCAGCTGACAAAGAGAAGGTATGTTGTCTCTTGTCGTAACCACTTTTTCTTTGTCCTGGCCTGCTCTACTCTTGCCCTTCAGAACAGGAATCCCTCTTGTCAGCTGGTCAATAATGTAAGCGAACTCTGCCACAGGGGGAGAATGATGCCTGCAGCATGGAGAAGGGTGCAAACGGTGGTGGTGAGGCAGCAGAAGGAGGGAGTGAGGGAGAAGAGGAGGAGGAAGGAGAAAAAGAGACGAAAAGCAAAGAGGTTGTGCCTGAGCCTAAGGTTAGTATCTAGCACCCATGTGTCTTATTCGCTCTTTCTGTCTTTAGAATGAATGTGGTGCGCTTAAAGGGGCCGAATCCTAACTTGAGATCTGTGTGAACGTTTGTGTAGTGTAGTCTTGTATTGATGACAATGAGAATTAAACACAGATCTTAAGTTAGGATTTGGGCTTATTGACATGGATTTATTACCACAACCTATTTTCCTTCACATGTGTTAGCTGAGTAAGAAGAGGAAGAGGAAGCACAGTGGAGACAGTGAAGATGAGGCCAGTGCCTCTGAGAGTGACTCAGACTCGGACTCCAACTCCCATCATTCCTCTGATAAACCTGCCGAGAGGGAGGAGGGTGAGGAAAAGGAGGATGAGGATGAGGAAGGGGAGGACAAGGATGAAGAGGAGGAAGAAGAGTGTGAAGGTGAGCGACGACAGGATTGAGATGGGGTCACTGTTAAAAATATATTTGAATATTAAAACGTTTTAAGTCTCTAGTAATGCCTTCTCTGCACCCCACAAATTGTGTAGCTGACAGAAAAAAAATCAAAGACGAGAAACCAAAGGAAAGAGAGAGGGAGAAGGAAGAGAAGAAACCCAAGGAGGACCAGCCACCGAGACCCCGGCCTCTCCACAGGACCTGCTCTCTATTCATGAGGAGCATCGCCCCCACCATCTCCAAGGCAGAGATCATAGCTGTAAGTTCATTCAATCTGACTGTACAATCATACTGAACACTTGAATGGACTGTCAGAATTATTCTGGATTCCTGTATGAAAAGTTACATTGATGCAAAGGACTCCGATACAGCTGTACCCACACACACAATGACCATAGGCATCCAAGAGGATGAACTAACCTATTGTTTCTGCCTCAGCTGTGTCGGAGATATCCTGGGTTCATGCGAGTGTGTTTGTCTGATCCCCAACCAGAGCGCAGGTTAGTTCCACTTCCATCTGACCATACCCACAGCCTGACCCCCTCTGCTGCTAATGGACTATAGTGGACTGTTAAAAATGGAACTTCTGTCATTCACCTCATGTTTGTATACCTTTAACCACCTCCATCCAATGTCAGGTTCTTCCGTCGCTGCTGGGTGACGTTTGACCGTAGTGTCAACATCAAAGAGACCTGCTGGAACCTCCAGAACATCAGAGTGAGTTTAACAACCTCTAATCAAGACTACAACATTAGGTAGTTCTGGACCTTGAACCCGGTCATGAGCAAGATATTGCACTTGAGTCACACAGCTGGTTAGTGAGTGTTCTGACCCTGTATGTCCCCTCTCTGCTGCATGTAGCTGCGTGACTGTGAGCTGGCTCCGGGGGTCAACAGAGACCTGGCCAGGAGGGTCCGCAACATCAATGGTATCACTCAGCACAAACAGGTGCTGCGAAACGACATCAAGCTGTCAGCCAAACTCATCCACTCCCTGGACCACAGAGGCAGGCTGTGGAGCCACAAGTCCCGTGGAGAGGCAGTGTCTGCTGTGGAGGTACACACACACAAAGCAATTGGGTGTCTTTGCAATACATATGAGTTTCTTGTATGTTTAATATTGTATTATGTGGTATCAGGTGGCGGCCCAGAACCCCATCCTGAAGAACATCACTGACTACCTGATAGAGGAGGTGAGTGCTGAGGAGGAGGAGCTTCTGGGCAGTGTGGGTGGAGCTGACGCAGAGGAGGGCACCAAGGAGGGCTACCCAGCCGAGATCACTGTGGAAAGGGACGACAAGCTGGTCAAGGTCCGTCCATCTGCCTTGGCTCACACTGATACACAGCCGCTTTACATGCTCTTTGTAGGTAGTGAACTGTGTGGGTTTTGTCTGACGCTAGTCAAATGGTCAAATTAAGAAGGGAAAAGTAAATGATCTAATGGTGACTTGATTTCCTTAATCTCTTCCCAGGTGTTGGACCGTCTTCTCTTGTACCTGCGCATTGTCCATTCCATCGACTACTACAACAACTGCGAGTACCCCAGCGAGGATGAGATGCCCAACCGTTGTGGCATGATCCATGTGCGTGGGCCCATCCCTCCCAATCGCATCGCACACGGGGAAGGTGAGCACCACAATACTGTATATTCAACACTGGCTGGGCATCATAAACTGACACCGTTGACTGACTGTCTCCCCCTGTCATGCACCCAGTGTTGGAGTGGCAGAAGACATTTGAGGAGAGGTTGAGCCCCCTGTTCAGTGTGAAGGAGAAGCTATCGGAGGAGGAGGCAGTAAAAATGGGCCGGAAGGACCCGGAGCAGGAGGTGGAGAAGTTTGTGTTGGCCAACACCCAGGAGCTGGGCAAGGACAAGTGGCTCTGCCCCCTCAGTGGCAAGAAGTTCAAGGTGCATCTGTATTTGTGTGTCTGTGTTAGGATGGAAGTAAATTGGTCAAATAGTAAATATTGCATACCCAATGAGCATTGAGCATGTACTGGTCTTTATTGCCTTGCCAAGGTGTGGTGCAGATTAAAATGTGAATGAATTTGTTCCTTCTGCCTGGCCAGGGCCCAGAATTTGTGCGCAAGCACATCCTGAACAAACACGGGGACAAGATTGAGGAGGTGAAAAGGGAGGTGATGTTTTTCAACAACTTTCTCATGGATGCCAAGCGACCTTCCCTCCCAGAGATGAAGCCCCCTCCTCCGCTCGGCCCAGGACAAGGTGAGGGACATGTTGCACATACAAATAGAATCAGTAGACCTGACACGATTCCCTGTTCTCTCTGACAGTCATATCTGTTCTACACCATCCAGTTTTATTTGAACGTTCTGTAACATTACATCTTCCTGAACAGGCCCCTAGTGCTTCTAGAATAGT
Source organism: Oncorhynchus clarkii lewisi (assembly GCF_045791955.1). NCBI lineage: Eukaryota > Metazoa > Chordata > Actinopteri > Salmoniformes > Salmonidae > Oncorhynchus > Oncorhynchus clarkii. The sequence goes on from NC_092158.1 coordinate 30,681,533, forward strand.
TAAGGTGTAGGTGATGCTGTATCATTGAATCCTTTTTGTCCATATTATTATTATTCCACTGACTTTGTCTCTCCATCTTTCTGTAGGAGTTCTCTCTCCAGGCATGCCCTTCCCTCCCCAAGGCCTCATGGGCTTTGGGCCCGGTCAGCCTCGTCCTCCTGTCATGGGTTACGGAGGTGAGCCTCTACCTCCCCACCTGTCATATTACCAATCACATTGTGTAAAAGGGACTTTTCCACAATGGTGGAAAAGTACCCAATTGTCATGCTTGAGTAAAAGTATAGATACCTTTTTAATAGAAAGTTACTCAAGTAAAAGTGGAGGTCACCCAGTAAAATACTACTTGAGTAAAATACTAAAAGTATTAGGTTTTTAACATGAGTATCAAAAGTAAAAGTATAAATAATTTCAAATTCTTTATATTAAGCAAAGTAGACAGTACCATTTTCTTGTTTTTTACATTTACAGATAGACAGGGGCACACTCCAACACTCAGACATAATTTATAAAAGATGCTTTTGTGTTTAGTAAGTCTGCCAGATCAGAGGCAGTAGGGATGACCAGGGGTGTTCTCTTGATAAGTGCTTGATTTGGACCATTTTCCTGTCCTGCTAAGGATTCAAAATATAACGACTACTTTTGGGTGTCAAGGAAAATCCATGGAATAGAAAGTCATTCAATTTCTTTAGGAATGTAGTGAAGTAAAAGTTGCCCAAAATATAAATAGTAAAGTACACACCCCAAAAAACTACTTTAGTACTTTAAAGTATTTTTACTTAAGTACCTTACACCACTGTTTTTACATTAGCACTTACTGACTGCACTTACTGACATTTTGTTCAAAGGCAGTTTACAACTATGGAATTAATTTGGTTGCAGCTCTCAGGTGTTCTGACATGACACTACCTTTCTCTTCAAGGTGGACCTCCTTACCCACCAAACCAGTACGGAGGCGGCCGGGGTAACTATGACAACTTTCGTGGACAGGCTGGTGGCTACCCTGGTAAACCCCGCAACAACAGGTGAGACCTTGGTCAGTTATGGACAAACCACCACTAGCTTCTCCTTTTCTGCAAATGACTTACTTGCATTTAGAAACCTCTGTTAATTTTTCTCTGTCCATTTCTATACTGTTCCCCTCTGCTCTGCATCCTGGCTGTTTCCTTCAGAATGTCCCGGGGAGATCCACGCAACATCATTGAATATCGTGACCTCGATGCACCTGATGACATCGACTTCTTCTAGACTATTAATTTTATTTATTTTGTTTTTAATCATTGTGTAATTTCCCTGTCTCATCCCCTTATGTAAAGTAACGATTCATTAGCATTTTTTTTTATGTCTGCAGAGCAAAGGCTCGGTGCAATTGGAACACACTTGAATTGTAAGAAATGTCCTCAATAAAAACTAATTTGACATTAGCACCATTTTTTACAAATATATATATATTTTTTATATGGGTGTATTAGATCAGGAATACAGCAAACCACATATTTGGCATACAAAAATCAACAAATGTGACAATCAAATAGAAAACAGGACTTGCTTAATTCAAGCCAATCATGTTAGTTATATTTTTAATCATAAAGCCTAGAAATGTTTAGCTTTATTAGTTGGGTGCTGGTCCGGCTTTGCAGATGAATGTATAGGCAACAGTGCAGTGGTTGTCATTGAGTTTCCCAGATGTGATATGGGCACAGTCCTCTGTGCCCCCTATAGAATGCCCCGCCCAGTTATCAGGTTGGCCTGGCATCCATTTACTGCAAACACACAGTGAAAATACAGTAATTGTACTATTCAAGCACCCGACAACAATGAGAACAGAAATTGTCCAACTCATAATGACTTGATTTTACTTGCCTCCGGTTCATGATGTAAGGACTCTCGTTGACCCACTCCCACTCTCCAGTCCTCTCATCTGACAGGCCAAGCCAAAAGGGGCGACCAACACTCATTATGTTTACAAAGACCTGTTACAGCGGGAATGAGTGTCAGGACAGGGTCTTCTAAAGCAATGTCTAAATGCATTTGATGATCAGTAGAGGGCAGTGTAAAGCCCTCAAGAGTCCCGAATTACGCCAGTTCCGTATCTTCAGCGTCCATACTGAACCACTTTGAAAATGAACTAAATGCAACGAACAAAGAAGTTCTAAGAACGGATGTAGGTTTGTGTAACTGTGACGCACCCACTCTTCTTCGTCAGTTAGGATGAGCAGTGTGGCATCCATAGACCTACAGGAGTCTCGGGCTGTGTACCATGAAGCCTGGTAAGCCGAGAAGAAGTAGCAGCTGGAGTTGTGAAGATTCCAGCCATCAGGACAGCCCACTTTAACACGTAGGAGAGATACGGATGGATACACTAACACTATATACAGTTAATTTGAAGAGTGTGACACATGAAGTTGACTATTATATAATACTGAGATTGAATAGGACTAATCTAGGGACCGGGGTTAAGAGCGTGTCAGAAATCAAATCATAGTCATGATGACCATATTTTAATCAGAAAGTATCCCAAGCACTGCAGCTGACAAATCTTATACACTAATGTCCATGATAACCATTAATAAGACATTGAAAATGGACCAACCTTTCTTCGGTAGTTTTGATGAGTGAAAGGACACACGTTCTGTCATATTTAATACTGATCTCTTCAAATCAGATAACTTCGTCTCCAGATTACCAACTGCAGAAAATGGACGTGATGATAACACAAACATTGTCATATTCTGTCTAGCCGATTAAACTCAACTCCACCATTTATGATGAAGCGTAAATTGTGCGGCGACTAGTGTGGGCGGACTTAAGGTCCGACGTTAAATACAATTACGTTTTTATAAAAACTACTGATTTCAACACCTAAAAAATAGCCCGCAATTACAAATATATGTAATAGCGTTCTATTATTTGGGTCCTGTCATCAATAGTTTCGGATAAAAGCTAAATTTTATGTGACGTCGGCGCTCGTCTACCCACAATAGGTCCGCTCAATTCCATCATAAATCGTTGTGTTTAGTCGGCTACCTTCTGTCCTGAACCATTGGATCGTAGACCATGGACTTGAACTGTTGTGTTGTTTCATGTTATACATTTGTGTTATATATTTTTTTCTCATTTCACTCATGCTCCTGTAGCTATTGTTTTTAACTGCATAAGAAGTTATGCTATCAGATTCGTAGTGATGATTGTGTTCTATATATTTTAATCTAATCTATTCTGTTTCCTAAAAACTGTAACTAACTAGTAGGCTGAAAAAAAATATACAACAATGTCCAAGATAACCAATAATCAATAAGGATTTGAATATGGACCAACCTTTCTCATGTAGTTTTGATAAGTGAAGGGACACAGATTCAGTCAGATTTGACACGGATCTCTCCAAATCAGATAACTTTCTGTCCACACTGCCAACTACAGAAAATTCCCATGGTGGTAAACAGGTTAATAAAACAGGAAATGTTGATATAGATAGACTATATATGGGTAATAAAAGGAAAATTTGTAAGAGCTCATGTCCGGATTTGGGATATGCGCTGTTGGCTGGACGTCATTGAATTTGCGTAGGCTTAAACACTGGTATACACTGCCAATAAGGCCATATTGGGTAAAATGCCATTTTATCTCTGTTCTTTTTTAGTCAGGTCGGTAAATACACATCAATTACGGTCCCATTCTCATTTGTTTCTAACAGTACCAACAATTAGAACAGGTCATGGTAGAAATAGTTTTAGTTACTTAGCTCCGTGGTCCTGGAATTCTCTCCTGAACATTTTAAATATTATGATCTAGTTTCGTTGGTGGAGTTTAAACACTTGATCGATGTATATTTCATATAAGAGTGTAATTGTTTTTAGTCAAGACTTTCGTGTTTTTTTTTTACATAAAATGTTTTTGTTGTACTGTATGTGTGTTTATAGTTTTGTTTAATGTTGTGTTAGTGTATGTAAGTTGTTTTGTCTGAAATGTTGTTCCCCCTGCTGCTATTGGACCAGGTCTCTCTTGGAAAAGAGATGTTATCTCAATGAGAAAAACCTGTATGAATAAAGGTAAAATAAATGTAAAAAATAATATATCCTTTATTTTTTGAGGAATCATGTACAGTACTCACACCGACTTGGCATCAGGATGAGCAGAGACAAGGAGAGAGTGAGGGTAACACACAGTGCTGCACACAGGTACCACTGGGACCGGCCAGCAGACAGCAGATGAACGTACCCATGAGAGGATTCTGGAAACACATACGATACTTGAACTTTCATTTTGCCCTGGCCCATACATGGTGATGTTGTTGTTATATCTCCTGTCCCTTTTCTTGGCAATCCTGGAGTCACAAGGTTCCTGTTCAATACATAGTATACAGTAAATTTCCATACCTGGTCTCCACCATGCTTTATCTTCATTTTCATCCATAGCGAATAGCTCTTGGAGCAATTATTTTGTGCATGTCATTGATTGCTGCAACTGATAGAGACTGGTTCAATGTTTGATTAGTCCTTATGTATCCTGTGAATTGAGGGTGGGTGGGGTGGGGTGGGGTGGGGTGGGGTAGGGTAGGGTGACGGTTGAAGTTTCAATTCCCTTATCATATTTCCTCAGAAAATAATCGCTGACACAGGTCACTTGCACAGTATGTTAGAGTCAGCATGGGGTCATTATAGTCCCACTGGGCACATACCACTGGGTTCAACGTCTAGTTTTGATTTACATTTGGTTGAGTTGTCAACCAACGTGAAATCAACCAAATTATTACTAAAGTGAAAGTCAATCAGTAAAATACTACTTGAGTACAAGCCTAAAAGTATTTGTTTTTAAATGTTTAAAAAAAGTAAATGTAAAAGTATTCATCATTTCAAATTACTTATATTAGGCAATCCAAACAGCACAATTTTCATGTTTTTTTTTTTAATTTACGGATAGTCAAGGGCACACTCCAACACTCAGACATAATTTACAAATGAAGCATTTGTGTTTAGTGAGTCCGTCATATCAGAGGTAGTAGGGATGACCAGGGATGTTCTCTTGATAAGTGTGAATTGGACAATTTTCCTGTCCCGTTAAGCATTCAAAAAGCACTTTTGTGTGTCAGGGAAAATGCATGGAGTTAAAAGTACATTTGTTTTTTTAAATTTTGGAATGTAGTGGAATACAAGTAAAAGTAGTCAAAAATATAAATAGTAAAGTACAGATACCACAAAACACTACTTACTGTAAGTACACCACAGGGTAAAAGTTGGGTGCAAAAAAGACAATGCCCTTATGAGGATTTCTTGCAAATCCAATCAGTTTTTCCATGTTGATAGTTTTTCTGGGTTGAAATTATATGGAAAAAACATTGATTCAACCAGTTTTTGCAGAGTGGGGTGTTTCCAGCCTTCATTTTCGTTGAATTTAAAGCTATTAGTTTCAATTCTGCTTTTTTACGATTAGAGACTTGGCAATGTCTTACTGAAACATTGCTATGCATGACCCCAAGTAAGTCTCTTCTTATTATTGGTGTCCTTTAGTAGTGGTTTCTTTGCGGAAATTCGACCATGAAGGCTTGATTCATGCATTCTCCTCTGAACAGTTGATGATGAGATGTGTCTGTTACTTGAACTCTGTGAAGCATTTATGGAAGCATTTATGGGCTGCAATCTTAGGGGCAGTTAACTCCAATGAACTTATCCTCTGCAGCAAAGGTAACTCTGGGTCTTCCTTTCCTGTGGCGGTCCTCCTGAGAGACAGTTTCATCATAGTGCTTGATGGTTTTTGCGACTACACATTTTCTGGATTGACTGACCTTCATGTCATAAAGTAACGATGGCCTGTCATTTCTCTTTGCATATTTGTGCTTTTCTTGCCATAATATGGGCTTGGTCTTTTAACAAATAGGGCTATCTTCTGTATATCACACCTACCTTGTCACAACACAACTGATTGACTCAAACGCATTAAGAAGGAAAGGAATTCCACTAAAGAACTTTTAACAAGACACACCTGTTAATTGAAATGCATTCCAGGTGACTCATGAAGCTGGTTGAGAGAATGCCAAGCATGTGCAAAGCTGTTATCAAGGCAAAGGGTGGATACTTTGAAGAATCTCAAATATAACATATATTTTGATTTGTTTAACACTTTTTTGCTATCTACATAATTCCATACAGTCAGGTCCATCAATATTTGGACACTGTCCAAGTTATTATTATTTTAGCTGTCTACCACAGCATATTGGAGTTGCTGTGAGCTGAATGTGCAGACTTAAATTTACAGATTTACATCCAAATCAGGTGAACGGTGTAGGAATTACAGCACATTTATATGTGACCCCCCCACCCCCTCAAAATTAATTGGACAATTGGCTGCTCAGCTTTTCCATGGCCAGGTGTGTGTGTTATTCCCTCATTAGTTCATTTACAAGTGTCACATAACAGTTTGCAAACAATGTAAAAAAATATATAAAATCATTGCGTTAATAAAGCCGCGTACAAACATGGTCTCTTTTTGCTTTTTTGAGGAAGGCAGCTCCAAACTGCAGGTGTTTCAGCCTAGCTCAGTGCTTTCTAAATACTTATTTTCCACCATAATTTGCAAATACATTTATTAAAAATCCTACTAATGTGATTTTCTGGATTTTTTTTCTCATTTTGTCTGTCATAGTTGAAGTGTACCTATGATGAAAATTACAGGCCTCTCTCATCCTTTTAAGTGGGAGAACTTACACAATTGGTGGCTGACTAAATACTTTTTTGCCCCACTGTATCTACGGTAGCTTTGATTGGACTGATCATGTTAACATCATACTTTCAAAATCTTAGCTAGCCGTCATCATCATGAATTAAGTCGACAATCTACTGGCAAATCTTTTTTAATCCTTGTCATATGAAGATAAATAATTAAGAGAAAATATAGATAAAACGAATCGGTGCTCATCGGCCATTGGAAATAAACATTACACAACAAGTTGGAAATTGCAAGCTCAACAATGAGTGGATTGGAGGAAATCATTGGCTATCTGCAAGCATTGCAAAGCAATCACTAGGCTGCTATTCAGTGGAGTGAGTGTGTGGTCCCAAATCTGTGTTTAAGGGTCTCTTTTCCAAGCTTAAAAACATTCAACATTGGCCATGCTGTCAATCCAGCATGATATCTGCCTCGCTCAAAACAACTGTTAACTTCGAACTGGGAAATCTGACTTCAGTGAGTTCAAGACAACTGGGAACTCTGAGAAAATATGAGCTCGACTTGGAAAGTATGTTTTGAATGGTCATCCAACTCGGCATTGTAAGTCGGGACCTCAGGCCTCTTACTAGAGCTACGACCTGAAGATCACTGAGGTTATCATGATTCAACGTTGTTTTTTTCAGAGTTCCCAGTTGTCCTGAAAGCACCATAAATCCAGATAATCCCAGACTTTGATGAAAAATTTGCCCACGAAAGATCGCCGCGCCACCTTCCTGTTCAAGTGAGCACAGCACAACAAGGTGAGTCCAAAATGTCTTGTATGCTGCTGCATAAATGATGTAATATGCCAGGGAGATATGTATACTGTAACTAAGAAAGTAATACTAAGTGTGTGTTGTGTTCTAAGCTGTTAGTAGCCCATGTGCCTCACGCCAAATAATTTGGTTTCTTTTCCACTCTTAATTTTGCCCACTGTTCTGACTTGTTGGTGCACATGTAGCCTATAACCTGTTTTAAAGAAGAAATGTAATCATTGAATATTGTAAGAGCTTTCATTGTCTGCTTATATGGCCCCTTTATTTATCATATGGTTCTGACTTGGTGTACAGGGAGAACACTGTAAGAACAGCCCATGTTCTGATTTCTGTTGCTGAACATTTCGAAAGTGTTGAACAAATAGTAATATTGACTACGTCTGTCCTAGCTTGCTCATTAATGTCTTAATTCGAAATGATGGATTGCCTCTTCCACTTTTCGTACCCTTATGCCATAGTTGTGTACATCTTAATTTTCAGTAGAAACCATGTTTGTTTAAGCAAGTCAGCCATATCAGTTAAGTTTCCTTAAAATGCAGTAAATGAGGCTGAAGGAATTGTTTCGCTGCCAGACAAGGCTCCGCTGATAGCCAGGTGTAGCATTGGTAAGATGTTGGGACTGCTGTTGGGACAGCTTTATTTAGGCCCTAACAGTTTGTGGGCACCGTTTGTCACTGTTATAGTGCAATTAACATATTGTTTAATGTTGTGTTGTGTAGTGGCTTTGCTGGCATGCATCCCCAATTTTTTGTTTGCCCCACCAAGATTTACATGCTAAAATCACTACTCGTAGCCGTACACACCAACAACCGTCGTTTTATATAATAACACAAGAATGATATGCGCCCCAGTACGATATATACAAGTCTAAAGGAAATTAAGCCGTACATTCTTTTTTTTTTGCCAAACAACCAGTTACATGAGGGAAAACCAATGAATACATAATTCTGGCATGGCATGGGTCTGTTGTGACGCCTCTAGCACTGAGATGCAGTGCCTTAAACTGCTGTGCCACACGGGAGCCAACTTGTGATTAACACGGACCTCTCCACAACTTTTTCCATTAATTTAAAAATAAGTTATCTCTGCAATAGTAACTCCAATCCTCATGAAATAGTGTTTTGTGTTACTGCAAAGCTTCTTTATAATTTGTAATTTAAAGTATAACACCAGAACCAAAGTTTAATTTTGTTCCCTAACACCCTACCACATGCAGTAGCATATGTAATGTAGGCCAATTTAGACTAGGCTAAATATTGAGTATTCATAATATTTAGACGACAGTAGATGGCTGTTAGGAAAATAGATCATGTTTACATGGAGATATCAGTAATTTTACATAAATAATATGCTTACTACAGTTGTTTTCAGTAACATGAGGTTTTATTACAATCGAAAACGCGTTATTATGGTCCAATAACAATAAAATGTCCCTCACGCCCACCGGTGAAATTATTATGCAGCGATGGTGGAGAAGAAAATAGCAGGTAATGTTTGGTGGTGTTTGTTTTCTTAAACTGATTCATCTACTCTGCTGTTGGTGATCAATTAAAATGAAAAAATTACTCGCAGCATGTCCTTACGCTACACTAGTGAGATCCCATTAGCACACTCTCCAACTAGATATCACAATGAAAATAAACGGCATGTTGCTCATCCTCCGCGCGCATCTCAAGATCAGTAACGTTAGTAACGGTCCGGGGCAAATTCAAAACCCACCATTGTAATTTACAATACTTTATATATTGATTGTACAGTGTCCTCTTAATTGATTACAACAATTCATACTAAATACGTTATTTTTGCAAATTCATATTTTGTTTCCTATCACATCCTTTTTTTTTTTACAGTGCGATCCCAGGACCCAGGCCAGCGGCGCGTTTTGGACTGCGCTACGCGCCAGCGACGCTTAACCAGACAGCTAGAGGCACTTGAAAAGGACAATTTCCAGGATGATCCTCATGCCAGCCTACCCCAGCTGGCCAAGAGGCTCCCTCAGTTTGATGACAGCAATGAGTCTGGTAAAGGAAACATAATCAGATCAGAGATATAATATTACTAATATTCCAAGACGTTTTGCAATGACTGCTCTGTCAATTCATGACTCACTCCACTCATATCTTCAGGCAAGAAGAGGAAGAAGACAAGAGGAGATCATTTCAAATTGAGATTTCGGAAGAACTTCCAGGCTCTACTGGAGGAAGAGGTGAGGTCCATAAGTCAGCCCCCTCTGCAGCTATGCTTTCCTCCCCTCCCTTCAATTATCTGCTCCTTCTCTTTACAATCCTTCTCAGTTTCATTCCCTCTCCCACCTGCTCCCTGTAGGAACTAAGTGGGAATGAGGGACCTAACTACCTGACTGCTTGTGCCGAGCCCTCCAAACTGCCGCAGCGCCACTTCTGTGCCGTGTGTGGCTTCCCGTCTCCCTACACCTGCATTTCCTGTGGGGCACGCTACTGCTGTGTCCGCTGCCTGGGCACACATCATGAAACCAGGTAAAACCACTGACGCTGCAGAGGGCTCTTCTCTTTTGGTTTAGTGTTGTTAGTGCTATGATGGGTAGAACTTGTGAGAGTTATTCCACTCTTAATTTAGCACCATTTTCCATGACTCCCTCTCTCCCTCCTTCTCTCACAGGTGTCTGAAGTGGACTGTGTGATGCTCTCAGTTGGTACGTGTGAATGGCTGCCTCATTTTATTGCTTGATCATATGTCATCCTGTCATCAACTGAAGGACAGGTTTCTTTTTTGTGCAGCATCAGAGTATCTGAATGAGCTGTATGACTCCCGTCCAGTCAGTCTGAATGATCTGTATGACTCCCATCCTGTCCGTCTGATTGAGCTGTATGACTCCCGTCCAGTCAGTCTGTATGAGTTATATGACTCTCATCCAGTGAGTCTGAATGATCTGTATGACTCCCATCCTGTCCGTCTGATTGAGCTGTTTGACTCCCGTCCAGTCAGCCTGTATGAGCTATATGACTCTCATCCAGTGAGTCTGAATGAGTTGTTTGACTCCCAGTCAGTCTGAATGAGCAATATGACTCCCATCCAGTCAGTCTGAATGATCTGTATGACTCCCATCCTGTCCGTCTGATTGAGCTGTTTGACTCCCGTCCAGTCAGCCTGTATGAGCTATATGACTCTCATCCAGTGAGTCTGAATGAGTTGTTTGACTCCCAGTCAGTCTGAATGAGCAATATGACTCCCGTCCAGTCAGTCTGAATGAGCTGTATGACTCCCATCCTGTCTGTCTGAATGAGCTGTATGACTCCCATCCTGTCCGTCTGATTGAGCTGTATGACTTCCGTCCAGTCCGTTTGAATGAACTATATCACTCTCGTCCAGTCAGTCTGAATGAGCTGTATGACTCCCGTCCAGTCAGTCTGAATGAGCTGTATGACTCCAGTCCAGTCAGTCTGAATGAGCTGTATGACTCCCATCCAGTATGTCTGAATGAGCCATATGACACCCATCCAGTCAGTCTGAATGAGCTGTATGACTCCCTTCCATAGCACCAGACAGTGGCTGAATGGGGACAGTGCTGTTGCTATCGCAACAGGCATGTGGTGATCTAATGGGAGCCCCTGCATGAGATAGCGATAACTCAGAAAGTGAATGGTGTTCACTCCATAGTGTGAGTCTGCACTTTAGCCTAGGCCTGAATTTGACAATCATATACTGAACAAAAATCAAAACGCAACATGCAACAATTTCAACCATTTTACTGAGTTAAAGTTCATAAAAGGAAATCAGTCAATTGAAATCAGGTAATTAGGCCCTAATCTATGGATTTTACATAACTGTGCAGGGCACAGCCATCGGTGAGCCTGGGAGGACGTAGGCCCACCCACTTGGGAGCCAGGCCCTGCCAATCAGAATGAGTTTTTCCTCACAAAAGGACATTATTACAGACAGAAATACTCCTCAGTTTCATCAGCTGTCCGGGTGGCTGGTCTCAGATGATCCTGCAGTTGAAGAAGCCGGATGTGGAGGTCCTGGACTGGCGTGGTTACATGCGGTCTGCGGTTTTGTGGCCGGTTGGACGTACTGCCAAATTCTCTAAAATGACATTGGAGGCGGCTTATAGTAGTGAAATTAACATTCAGTTCTCTGGCAACAGCTCTGGTGGACATTCCTGCAGTCAGCATGCCAATTGCATGCTCCCTCAAAATTTGAGGCATTGTGTTGTGTTTTATAGAGTGGCCTTTTATTGTCCCCAGAACAAAGTGCACCTATGTAGTGATCATGCTGTTTAATCAGCTTCTTGATATGCCACATCTGTCAGGTGGGTGGATTATCTTGGAAAGGAGAAATGCTCACTAACAGGCATGTAAACAAATTTGTGCACAAAATTAGAGCAAAATATTATTCGTGTGCGTATGGCAAGTTTCGGGGATATTTTATTTCAGCTCATGAAACATCAGACCAACTCTTTACATGTTGCGTTTATATTTCTGTTCAGTATAGATTCAAATCTGGATTTTATTAACAGGGCACTTTTGACGCCTCAGTGCAATTTTTTTAATTTATCAACAACAACAAAAAATACCTTGTATGAGTGATATTTGTCTAAAAGCAAAAAAAGGACACTAATTATTAAAACCTTAAACCAGCACTTGGGCCATGAATATTTTTTAATAGAAAGACGATATATTTACAAACACTTTAGACGGGCTACTTTTGAGCAGTAGCCAAAAAACTAATTTCTGAACTTGTGGCAATATCCTGTGGTCTAAGTGGACCCTGACCACAAACCATATTTATTGAAATGGATATCAGCAGTAAGTCATACTTTCAATATATTACTCTATTACAGATAGTCAGTACTCGGCAGCTCTACTGCGGAAGTTATTCCAAAAAAAGGTAGAGTTATTATAAGTGAAAGAATGTTATGATCACAGACAAACTGCTCAGATGCTGCAGGTGGCTACGAAGTCTGATTGATTGTACTCAACATGTATGCACAATATTTATTTTATTTTATAAATCCTTAGTCACACAATCAATCTCTGTTTGTTAGATAATGGAGAGTGCATCTTAGAGTTATTCAGATTCATGGCTAAGTTATTGCTACATATTAAGCACATGCACTGTTCCCTTGTAGTCATTCTTACAGTAAATTCAGTCAAAAACAAATTGCCTGGCAGCTTTGTATATTCAGGAATCGATGATTGGGACATCACTGGATCAGATCCTGAGTTGGAATGCGTTCCTTTCATTCAAGTAGTCTCACTGTGGAGATTGGTAGGCTACAGTATCTGACTGATAGGGACAGAAGGGCATCATGACAAAGTAGGTAATTCACATAGTCCTTGTGGGAGCAGTTTTAATGATTGGCCTTCATGCTCTGCAGCTCGTGGCTGTCTGAGAGTCCACAGCTGGCCTTGTGTCCATCCAAGAGCTTGGCTAGGGCCTCCATGTAGAGGTCATGATAGAGGTCCACTTCCTCCTGAGTGGGGGAAGGCCATTTTGGCACTGGGATAGGACCACCCACTGAAGAGGAATACACAATGAAAAAATGGGTGAAGCAGAGTGAGATATTTAACACAATGTTGCTGTACATACTGTATACCATAGAGAATGAGAGCATTTGTTCAAATCTACACAAGCACTGCGTTCTACAATCAGATTACTCAAAGCGTTTTTCTGTGAATATGTGAATTGCAAAGGTTTCTATCAACTTACTAAATTACTTCTGAAGCCACTACTTCTGCACACTACTGTGTAACAGAAAAAAACAAACCTCAGTTACCGAAGGCGACTCTGTGGAAGAGATTGTGCATCATAAGACATTTTCAAAATTACAAACAGTGGTGACAGGGCAGTGGTAAGAAATCCAGAACCAGTGTTCACCCATTAACAGACACTGGGCAAAGCCCATTATCTTCTTAAAGAGTTGCTGTAACCTCCAGCCCACATTTCCATCTGAGAAGATCACCTTGTGGAAGATATTGTTCTCCCCATACGAGTAGACGAGCATCAGATCAGCACTGATGAACAACGAGAGAGATTAGAACTGACCCGCTGAGTTATTATGGGTCTCTCTATCTAATAAATGTACAAATAAGTCATTCATAAACCCAGCCTAAAGCAGTAAGCCAGGCAGCTTGGTGGACCTAGGGATCAATAATGTAGCTATGGGATGTATGGTTGAATTATTTTATAACTACAACACTGTGCTTTCCTGTGAATTTGTGGCCTTTCACTACAGGTCCATTCATAAAATAGATAACTCACCCAAACTCCAGAGTCACCCGGACAAAGCCTTTCCTCTGCTTCATAACCACAGTGTTGACCCCAAGCAGACTCAGAAGAGACTCAGCAGCGCCCCCTATCACAATCACTACCGCATTGCCTTTCTCACTTTTAGCACCTACTGAGCAGAGGCAAAGAGAGATACAGATTGAGGAATAGAAGCTGGGACATTAATGTGTAGAAACAGTGTTCAATGCTGTAAAATGAATAGAGGGGTGTTTAAAATGATTAAGACCAAAAATAATCCTGTCAGTTTAGAAAGTTTGGCATATTCACCATACATACACTATACATACAAAAGTATGTGGACACCCCTTCAAATTCGAGGATTCGGCCACACCAGTTGCTGACAGGTGTATAAAATCGAGCACGCAGCCATGCAATCTCCATAGACAAACATTGGCAGTTGAATTGCCCTGCTGAAGAGCTCAGTGACTTTCTGTCATAGGATGCCAACAATTCAGTTCGTCAAATTTCTGCCCTGCTAGAGCTGTCCCGGTGAACTGTAAGTGCTATTTTTGTGAAGTGGAAACTTCTAGGAGCAACAACGGCTCAGCCGTTGGTCGACCACACAAGGTAATCTATAGGTGAAAGAAACGCAGGTGAGGTGCTGGCTAGCGGAGTGGACACTTTTAAAAAGTAAAGGAGAGCTGCACACTCTAGGAGTGTACTCTCAGATGCAAAAAAAAAATATATATTTTTATGTCCAACGTTTCGACAGACAAGCTATTTCCATCATACCCTGATAAAGACAGCTTGTCTGTCGAAACGTTGGAACATTATTTAATTTTTTTGCATCTGAGCACCTAGAGTGTGCAGCTCTCCTTTATTTTTTTAAGTAGACCATACAAGGTCACAGACTGACGAGTAAATATCATCTGTCCTCAGTTGCAACACGCTACAGAGATCCAAACTGCCTCTGGAAACAACAAGCACAAGAACTGTTCGCCAGGAGCTTCATGAAAGGGGTTTCCATGGCCATGCAGCCGCACACAAGCCTAAATTCACCATCTACAATGCCAAGCGTCGGCTGGAGTGGTGTAAAGCTCGATGCCACTGGACTTCGGAGCAATGGAAACACGTTCTCTGCAGTGACGTATCACGTTTCACCATCTAGCAGTCCGACGGACACATCTGGGTTTGGCGTCTGCCAGGAGAACGCTACCTGTCCGAATGCATAGTGCCAACTGTACAGTTTAGTGGAGGAGAAATAATGGTCTGGGGCTGTTTTTCATGGTTCGTGCTAGGCCCCTTAGTTCTAGTGAAGGGAAATCTTAATGCTACAGCATACA
Organism: Oncorhynchus clarkii lewisi; assembly: GCF_045791955.1. NCBI lineage: Eukaryota > Metazoa > Chordata > Actinopteri > Salmoniformes > Salmonidae > Oncorhynchus > Oncorhynchus clarkii. Next base: position 30,696,558 of record NC_092158.1, read on the forward strand.
ATGACATTGTAGACGATTCTGTGCTTCCAACTTTGTGGCAACAGTTTGGGGAAGGCCCTTTGCTGTTTCAGCATGGCAATGCCCCAGTGCACAAAGCAAGGTCCATACAGAAATGATTTGTCGAGATCGGCGTGGAAGAACTTGATTGGCCTGCACAGAGCCCTGACCTCAACCACATCAAACACCTTTGGGATGAATTGGAATGCCGACTGCGAGCCTAATCGCCCAACATCAGTGCCCGACCTCACTAATGCTCTTGTGGCTGAAGAGAAGCAAGTCCCTGCAGCAATGTTCCAACATCTAGTGGAAAGCCTTCCCAGATGAGTAGAGGCTATTATAGCAGCAAAGGGGGTACAAACTCCATATTAATGCCAATGTTTTTAGAATGAAATGTTCGACGAGGATGTTTCCACATACTTTTGGTCATGTAGTGTACCTTCATTGGGAAGTAGTCCCTAACATGCTTTGCTCTTTCCAGTTTCTCACAAATGCAGTTCTCCTCCCCCTGGTGGTGACAGTGCAGTACTGTCACATAATCAAATAAAGTTACACACAATCAGGAATGAGATTTTTGTTTACTGTTTACTTGAGAGTTAAAGATGCAGTCCTGGATCTTAATTAAGCACAGCAAATTTGTAACATATTGTACGATTGGATTTGTAACATGCAAATTGCCATACGAAATGGCCGACGTAGTACATAATTGGATTACGTGGTACACAATTGGATGATGTGGTACACAAAAAATGGGGACCCGTTTTGGCTTTTGTGCCATATGAAGTAGAGAGTAGACAGCGGGCACAGAGAGGTTAACATAAGGTACACCGTCAACCCAATACAATCCAGACCTGAGGAATAGGGGATGGTGAGTGAGTCCACAGGAAGGGATGCAAAATATGAGTCACTTAGAAATGTCCTTTTTTGAAAGAAAAGCACATTTTTTGTTCATTAAAATAACATCAAATCGATCAGAAATACATTGTAGACATTGTTAATGTTGTAAATTACTATTGTAGCTGGAAACGGCTGGTTTTTAATGGAATATTTACATAGGCGTACAGAAGCCCATTATTAGCAACCATCAACCATTGGACTTGGGAGGACATGAGAGAACATGAGACCCTTCCTTGGCGGGAGTCGCCAAGGAGCATGGAAGGACACCGGGGACCACGGCCACAGAAACCCCATGGAGCTGGTGGTCGAGCAGCAGAGTGTGCCAGAACCTGTTTGGGAGTTGGAGGAGGAATTTAATGAAAGATTTCGGAGAGAGGTGGTAGCGATGAGAATGCTGCCGCACAGGTGTGCTGAAGTCCGGTGCCATCTGCACCGGTTTTACGCATCTGGCCTCCAGTGCGCCTTCCCAGTCCGGTACGTCCTGTGTCAGCTTCCCGCACTCGCCGTGAAATGCGTGTCACCAGTCCGGTGCCACCTGTGCCGGCTCCACGCACTAGGCCTCCAGTGCGTCTCCCCAGTCCGGTACATCCTGTGACTGCTCCTCGCACCCTCCCTGAAGTGCGTGTCACCAGTCCGGTGCCACCTGTGCCGGCTCCACACAACAGGCCTCCGGTGCACCTCTCCAGTCCGGTGCGTCCTGTGCCTGCTCCCCGCACTCTCCCTGAAGTGCGTGTCACCAGTCCGGTGCCACCTGTACCGGCTCCACGCACTAGACCTCCAGTGCGCAGTCCCGGTCCAGAGCTTCCGGCGACGGTCCCCGGTCCAGAGAGTCCAGGCACGGAGTCCAGTCCCGCTCCATGGCAGGAGCCTTCCTCTGCGCCGGTGTCCAGTCCAAGCACGGCGTCCAGTCCCGCTCCATGGTAGGAGCCCTCCTCTGCGTCGGTGTCCAGTCCAGGCACGAAGTCCAGTCCCGCTCCATGGTAGGAGCCCTCCTCTGCATCGGTGTCCAGTCCCGATCCTAGGCCGGAACCTTCCTCAGCGCCGCCTCGCCGATGTCCAGGCACGTCGTACAGCCCGGTGCCATGGTCGGATCCGGGGTCTTGGGGGGGCGGGGGGCTTCGACCCGCACCAGTGCCGCCACCCTGACTCTAGTCACCCCCCCCCAACCCTCCCATTTGGTGTCACCTTTGGGCCGGGGCATGACGTGGGGGTGTTCTAGTTTTACATTTCTATGTTGGTGTTTTGGTTTGGTTCCCAATTAGAGGCAGCTGGTAATCGTTGCCTCTAATTGGGGATCATATTTAGGTAGCATTTGTCACACCTGTGGTTGTGGGATATTGATTGTTTGTGTTAGTGTGTTTGGGCAATACGTCCTCACGGTCTTTGTAAGTTTGTTATTTTGTTTTGTTAGTTTCACTTAAATAAATATGTGGAACTATACTCACGCTGCGCCTTGGTCCGCTCATTTCCAAGATCGTGACATACTGAAAATGTGTTTGGAGTTCCCTTTCTAGCTAATAGGCGATGCTAGAGTTTCTACTTTCTCTTCCAATTATAATTTGGAGGTCAAAATAATTAACTGTCTACCAAATCTATTCATTTTAAAATGTTTATTACTTCTCCTTGCCATTATCATTCACCTGATGATAAAGACAAGATGTGAAGCACTTTTTTTTTTTTTGCTAGGGTCTGGTTCGCCGGTTTACCTGGGAGGGGGTCCCTGGGCAAGAAAAGGTTGAAGACCCCTGCTGTAGGCCTACACCCTGTAGAGACAGAAGGGCGCTTCCGAAGGGGTGTTTTGAACACCACATCTGGCTTTCAGAGGTTGTGAAATATGAAAAACAAGGTGTAGACTTATCACCAAATATGAATCCATTTTAAAAGGGACTCACTATATGCTACATTATCTTGTACATGATTCTCATTAATTTGACTACTCATTATCCTCCATATAACTCTGGCGCAATTCTCAAATAGGCAACTGGTGCTCTACAGGCCTAGCGTTACCTGTCGCCCTTCAAAGAGAATAAAGCACTAAAGGTAGGCCTATAACTATTTTATCTATCTAGAAAGGGTATTGCACTTATACCCTCAGCTTTCTCAAATTTCTTCCATCTCCCTGCTTTGGAGCTTAGCCATACACAGTACATAATGGATATGATTTCTCCAAGTGATATTTACACATAATCATAGAGAATCTATGGCTACATACAGACAATGAAAACACTTTAAAAAACTTATCAGGAGGAACCAGGTAAAGTACTACAATTTTCTCTGGTAAAGACTATTTTCTCTGGTAAAGACTATTTTCTCTGGTAAAGACTATTTTCTCTGGCAAAGACTATTTTCTCTGGCAAATACTATTTTCTCTGGCAAAGACTATTTTCTCTGGCAAAGACTATTTTCTCTGATAAAGACTATTTTCTCTGGTAAAGACTATTTTCTCTGGTAAAGACTATTTTCTCTGGTAAAGACTATTTTCTCTGGTAAAGACTATTTTCTCTGGTAAAGACTATTTTCTCTGGCAAAGACTATTTTCTCTGGCAAAGACTATTTTCTCTGGTCAAGACTTAGAAAACATGTAATGGACTGATGCCTGGAATCATTCTTAAGCCGTAAAACAATACAGGTTTTTAAAATGCTCCACTACATGGCAGTGCCTTGATTACTTCTGGAAGTTTGTTTTGCACAAAGACTTTTCCGACATTGTTCACTATCCAGCATCAACTTATTTTTGTTCCATTTTTGTTCCATTGCCAAGGCAGCAGCTACTCTTACTGGGGTCTGGCAAAATTAAGGCAGTTATACAATTTTAAAAAGATTACAATACAATCATTACAGAAGTCACAACATACTAAGTGTGTGCCCTCAGGCCCATACACCACTACCACATATCTACAATGCAGAAATCCATGTGTACGTGTGTGTGTATAGTGCGTATGTTATCATGTGTGTGTATGCATGTGTCTGTGCCTATGTTTGTGTTACTTCATAGTCCCCGCTGTTCCATAAAGTGTATTTTTACCTGCTTTTTAAATCTGATTCTACTGCTTGCATCAGTTACCTGATGTGGAATAGATTTCCATGTAGTTATGGCTCTATGTTGTACTGTGCACCTCCCATAGTCTGTTCTGGGGGACTTGGGGACTGTGAAGAGACCTCTGGTGGCATGTCTTGTGGGGTATGCATGGGTGTCCGAGCTGTGTGCTAGTATTTGTACCTTCAGCATGTCAACACCTCTTACAAAAACAAGTAATGATGAAGTCAATCTCTCTTCCACTTTGAGTCATGAGATTGACATGCATGTCATTAATGTTAGCTCTCAGTGTACTTTTACTTTTAAGCCCTGCTGCTCTGTTCTGAGCCAACTGCAATTTTTCCAAGTCCCTCTTTGTGGCACCCTCTTTGTGGCACCTGACCACACTACTGAACAGTAGTCCAGGTGCGACAAAACCAGGGCCCGTAGGACCTGCCTTGTTGATAGTGTTGTTAAGAAGGTAGAAACCAGGGCCCGTAGGACCTGCCTTGTTGATAGTGTTGTTAAGAAGGCAGAGCAGCACTTTATTATGCACAGACTTCTCCCCATCTTAGCTAATGTTGTTTCAATATGTGTTGACCATGACAGTTTACAGTCCAGCGTTACTCCAAAGCAGTTTAGTCACCTCAACTTGCTTCATTTCCAAATTATTCAGTATGATATGTAGTTGAGGTATAGGGTTTAGTGAATGATTTGTCCCAAATACAATGCTTTTATTTTTGGAAATATTTAGGACTAACTTATTCATTGCTACCTATTCCGAAACCAACTGCAGCTCTTTGTTAAGTGCTGCAGTCATTTCAGTCACTGTAGTAGCTGACGTGTATAGTGTTGAGTCATCCGCATACATAGACACACTGGCCTTACTAGTAAGGCTTGAAAAAGGGCAATACCCTGGGGGAATTCCTGCTTCTACCTGGATTATGTTTGAGAGGCTTCCATTAAAGAACATCCTCTGTGTTCTGTTAGACTAGTAGCTCTTTATCCACATTATAACTGTGGGTGCAAAGCCATAACACATACGTTTTTCCAGCAGCAGACTATGATCGATAACGTCAAAAGCTGCACTGAAGTCTAACAAGACTTTTATCGTCATTGATGTGCCCTACCGGCTCACAAGCATTCATAAAAATGGTCAGTTGCTTGTTCAGCTCAAAGATAATAAGTTATTACCTATTCAGTAACACGGCAACTGAACAGGGCAGCGCCTAGGCCCACAAACATTCAGCAATATGGACAGTACCGCGACCAGTGTGAAATAAGGTAGCCTAAACAGGAGACTGACAGTTTATTCAGCACCACCGTCACTGAACAGCGCCTTGCCCTGACAGCTCATATAGCCAGAGAGGAAGAGGCGAAACAAGTGTTTACTCTGCCCCAAATCTGTCTACGAAAAGACGACCACGAGGTGAGAAATGTCTGTATGTTCAATGAGAATGTTAAATTTGGTCAACAACAGAAAATAATTTCTAACATGCTACGTGAGGCTTATTTGATCAAATATAAGTTTAGCAATGGTTAGGTTGTTATGAATGCACTTATATGAGTGGAAGCGCATGGCATTTCGGCAACTTTGAAAAAAAACTACTTTATATTGGAAATGTGCCTGTTATTCACACGCCTATCTGCCTTCTCATTGGCTAGAATGGTCCCACCTGATCTCTCCTCCTGATCACTCAACTATGTTGTCAATATAATAGATAACTTTTGACAGCCTAATGAGTGAACCTCTTATTGCAGGCAGAAGGCAAGGAGAAACATGAATGGATTAAAATAATACCACCACGACAGACAGCCTAGAACTTGTAGCATAATAGGCAACTGTTATAAAGTGGTAATTGAATAGACATGATATCTGTTTTTCAAAATGATCGTGGAATGTAAAACAGTTTTTGGACAGTTCCACCGCGAATAAAATCCCAATTTAACTCACTCTGCTCACTATTTAGTTTGCAGTTCTCAATATGAAAACAGACCTAAAGGGGCGCAATATGAAGAACCCAATGAAGTGATAGGGTGAATAACTATGTTTAACATAACTGTTCATAACATAACTGCCTATTCAGATAAATTGATGAATTGCTTAAGTCTTGAAGTGGTTGAATGTATCTCTGAATATTTTTTTTGAATCTGTCTGTTAGTGTTCAATGAGTTTCATGTAAATATGTGTCATGTCAACCGTAAACATTGTGCTTTTTCCAAGCCGTGTGTGATTGTATGTGTGAATTAATATATGTTGTAGCCTCTGTCATTTTCTAAGGTAAAAAGATGTGCTGCTGTGAACCTCGGATATAAAAAGCACACGCTGCCAGACTGCTTACGTCTGCAATGAGACCGCAGACGAAATTGTAAATACTACTCAACCTGAGTCGATAGAGAGAGGCGGGGAAAAGGGCAGACATAGAAATGTAGAAAACAAATACTTAGAAAATGTATAATCGGTAAGGCGGTCAGATATGTCGACTCGACAATTTAAAAAAAAACCGAGCGTCACATCGGTTGAGCGAGACGCGCATTATGGAATCTTCATAAACCTGCCTCGTTGCATCCGCTATTTGATCAACCAATGGCCTCCTCTGGAGAACAATTATTAATATTAATATAAATGCAAATATCTGGTAGCGCACCGCTTGTGTTTATTTGTGCAGTTGTTCATTTTTTAAATTTAAGCCATCCATGTTTTATCGGATGGTTCAGATAACGTGCAGAATTTAGGAGCGTTCCATTATTTTATTTGTGAATGGGTTTTTTGGGGGGGAGAATAGCATTTTGTAACGTCGCAATGAACTGCACCATGGATTTCAATCAGAATTCTTAAAGGGTAGCCCATAGTGCCAATTTAATCGGTGAACAAATAGAAACGCTGTGCATGTAAACAAGAGCCAGCAATCTTCTAAGATCCGCCCATTTCGATATTCTATCTTTCAGTATTTCTCGACACATCTGGAAAAAGTGTATTAATTTTACCGTTCTTCCAGGAAGACGGCAATGTCATCATCAACATCCCGGCGTGGTTTTGTTGTTGTCTGATTTTACTACTGGATATTGGCACTTACCCCTGCGCCAAGCCATACCTCCGTTGTTTTACAAGGTAATGCCTTTACATTTATTTCCCTTAACATGTTATAGGAACAGCAAATGTTGCCTCTTATTTGAATAACCAAACGTCATCGATGAAATCATATTCCCTTGATATGCAATTGCATGTGATATACCCTACGGTTTAATTGCATGTGAAGTCAATGTTTATAGGAGCGAGAGGTGTAAGTGTTTTTCCACAACAATTTACGCACTTTCTGCTGTAGCACAAGTAGCCTAGTCTACTAGAGGCCATATCGTGTGTTTGTAGGCGATGCAATTTTCTACAAAAACTGTAGTCAGCATGTCTGCTTTATTTGCCACAGAAGTATAAAGATAACGTAGCCCAGGTCTTAAATTCAGTAGTGGCTAGTGCTCGTAAATATTTCACAGGATAACAAGAAGTCGATCAGCTGACTTGTGATGATGGAGCCCATGCATGGCATCGTTTTAATCATATGAGCGGACCACTGTGTCAGAAAACCACTCGTCAGACGTTGTCGTCACGTAAAACATACCGATAGTTTCATTGGAATTCATAATAATTACATTGTTGATTTTGTTTATGTGGATAAATATTATGGTGTAGACATTACGCACGCCTGTGCGCGTTGTCAGGTAAATTGGTTTGCCATTTGGGCTGTTGGGTTGGGGATGTGCTCGTCTGGCCGGGATGATAATTTGTTTTCAGGAGTTCGTGAAGCTATTTATATTATTGCTTCAGATAATATAATTTAATCTCAAATAAATGTAATGCCAACGTGAGAATGCATATGCTACATGTCATATCCACGGTCGTTGAATTGGACAAACATAGAGGTGGAGGCGTGCCGGGTTGTGTGTGTAGCATTTCAGTGCTGGATACGGGCTCAAACGTGACTCCCGCTCACTCACACAAATACATTTTAGGCAGATTTTTTTTATGTTGTTGAGACTGACAAATAAGCACCAAATGTAGACCTACTAAATTACCGTAGGGGGGTTGGTGGGGTGGGTGATTTCAAGGCTTTTTGTGTGACTGTGACTGCAGACATGTGTCCCCACCCTTGTAGAGCAATGTGGAGCATTTCTACACACACACATTCTATGCAAATAATTATAAGCTTTTCATAAATAATAATCATAATTACATTTTATTTGTATGGGCGTAATGAGGAGTTTTAGTTAAGAAGCTCAACTCCACATGCGCAATGGTGTCTACACACATCTGTAGGCTAACAATTTATTTGACTGAATCCAATTCCCAACCTGGTCTCAGAACATTTCATATTATTCTTTGTGTAAATCGGAGATACTCCATTTAGTATATGTTACATTTCGTATGGTATATATTAATTTGTGCATGTCCATTTCGTATGATGTATTACGAATTACAATTCATATGATATGTTACGAATTTTCTAAATGTACAATATGTTATGAATTTACTAAATGTACATTATGTTACGAATTTTCTAAATGTATGATATGTTTATGAATTCCAAATTGTTGTGGCTAATGTTAGCAAGGTGGCTAATACTAATGTTAGCTAGCTGACTAACGTTAGCTTGGCTAGGGGTTAGGGTTAAAGGTTAGGGTTAGGGGAAGGGCTAGCTAGCATGCTAAGTAGTTGCAAAGTAGCTAAAAATAATTAAGTAGTTGAAAAGTTGATAAAATGTTCAAGTTGTCCGTGATGAGATTCGAACACGCAACCTTTGGGTTGCTAGACATCCGCGTTATTATTATTCATTTTTGCCTTAAGTAGCCTTCTGTCTTATGCACCATACCAAACGTTACATATCATACTAATTTGAGTGTGTCCCTTATTGACATTTACTATGTTGCGTCTAGTCTGAGACCAGGCTGCAATTCCATATCCTGTCAAACACACTCAGGTTCAGGAGTGTATGTGTGTAATATGTGTCCATTGAATTTCTGGTCAGTTGAATTTACTGCAACTTCCAGTGCAATACATGAATTGACTGGCATCTAGATGGCACCACTCCTTACTCGCTTCTATGTTTGTTTTATGATTTGCTTTTATAGTGAAAGCTTACTTACATAGTGGTATTATACTATAGATGTACGTGTATATGTTGGGGTTGGATCATATTTCTGTTTGAAAATAAATCTCCATATAGAGATTTCTGTGTGTGTTTGCATCTCTGTTAGTGTCAGTGTGTCTATTAGAGAGTGCTTTAGGTACCAAGGTGTCCTACAATATTGTTTAAACAGAAGTTAAAAGCATCATCATCCTCACCCAATGTCCCTGAACTCCTTCAAAGTTCAGTGATTATAGCAGACAGAGAATCTCAACTACTAGTGGTGGTGGACAAGAACACAGCACCAACGTCTTTCTCCTACTACAAAGGTGGCCAATGCAGTAGTAACGTACAAATTCCCACCGAACACTTTCTCCCTGAAGGTCACACAATTCAGTGTTTTCATTGCTAATGCTATCTTCCATCTGAGAAAGGACAGTTGGTGCCAATGAACCCAATGAACCCTCTATATTTTGAGCAGCTTCTCACTCAGGAAACATGAATGAAAAACACACACGTTTCAGCAGCATTGTTGGAAACCTCACATAATTCTGGTATCCTTTATTTCAAGATATCAATGAGTAGGATGCAAACAGCAACACCGGCGTGGATAGGTGTGTAAGTGGGGATGATGACTAAAGGAGGGAAACGAGGGTCCACTGCAATGAACGAGAGAGGGAAAGAGAGAAGGGCAAACACTATCTAGCCATTTTCCTTTGATGAGGGCTAGTCGTTCCAGACAAAGACATGGTGGGATTCCAGAGATGACGAGTGATTGGAAGATGGAGGGATACTCAAATGAGCCCGACAGACAGGGGGCAAGAAAAGGCTTTACAGAGGGCGAGAGAGAGAGAAAGAGAGACAGAGAGGGAGACGGAGGGGGGAACTGGCGAGTGTCAGACAGACATGGCAGATGCTCACGTTTAAAGCTCATTTCTCCACTAGAATTCTGGCATTGCCGGGCTCCCGATCTGGCTGATCTGCGATGAATCTTTTACCGCAGCTTTCCTGAAATCTCAAAATTGTATTTGACCGGACCAGAATGTGAGCAGTATGATTATATACAGTATGCTTTGGAGCCCTGTTTGTGGGGAGGGAAGGAGCGAGCGGGTGAGTGAGAGAGAGGGAGGGTGAGAGAGAGAGAGAGTGTCTCTGAGTGTGGGTTAAGGAACCAGAGCAGGTGCAGTAATATTAGACTGCAGAGTGACTGTGGAGTCCAGCTGTAGTCCTCTCTAAAGCTGGGGATGGATGAGAGCTGGAGCCTGGTGCTGGGTGCTCACAGGATGAAGACCTATCCCAGATTTGGTAGTAGATTAGTGCAATCTCCACAGTACCATGCATATGAACGTGATGAGACTGACAGCTTCTCTGAGCCAGGCAAATTCATGTATCAGGATCATTATAATGGATATATCCAAATGAATGGCAATAGAAACAAAGGTAAAACAAACTAAATTGCTGTCATTTCAGCTGCTTGATGCGTGCTAGATTTAGTTGGCTAGATAGCAAAGGAGAAGTAGCTAGCCTGCATAACTACATGGCAATTATTTGTTTACGCAGAAACTCCTCAAAGTTTGTAAGGTTCTGGAAGTATAGATCAATCATAATAACTACCATTACACAACTAATAAACACGACAGAGATGAGTGTTTCAATAAGAGACTGTGCTGTGTGTGTGTCTCTCCTAACAGCCCTCTCATCTCCTCATAGTACTCAGCTTGTGTTGATGAGCTCCTCTCCATCTGATCGAAACTCACACATGAATTTACTAAAAACTCAAAAAAGGGGAAAAGGTTAATTGAGGATTTATACTATAGTAAACAAGAGAGGGAGGGAGACAGAGAAGTAGAGAGTTGGATTTAGAATACAATCCCTGCTCATCAACAGAGGCGGTTGAAAGGAACAGAGGAGGACAGCGATAGGGAAAAACAGATAAGCGACGTAAATGGTTCAAATAAGTGGTTTAACGGAACATGAATCATACACAGCAGAGCAGCAGAGCTCCCTCCAGTAGCATCCCTCTCTCCTCTCTTCCACTGGCTGGCCCAGAAACAGCAGAGCAGCAGAGCTCCCTCCAGTAGCATCCCTCTCTCCTCTCTTCCACTGGCTGGCCCAGAAACAGCAGAGCAGCAGAGCTCCCTCCAGTAGCATCCCTCTCTCCTCTCTTCCACTGGCTGGCCCAGAAACAGCAGAGCAGCAGAGCTCCCTCCAGTAGCATCCCTCTCTCCTCTCTTCCACTGGCTGGCCCAGAAACAGCAGAGCAGCAGAGCTCCCTCCAGTAGCATCCCTCTCTCCTCTCTTCCACTGGCTGGCCCAGAAACAGCAGAGCAGCAGAGCTCCCTCCAGTAGCATCCCTCTCTCCTCTCTTCCACTGGCTGGCCCAGAAACAGCAGAGCAGCAGAGCTCCCTCCAGTAGCATCCCTCTCTCCTCTCTTCCACTGGCTGGCCCAGAAACAGCAGAGCAGCAGAGCTCCCTCCAGTAGCATCCCTCTCTCCTCTCTTCCACTGGCTGGCCCAGAAACATCAGAGCAGCAGAGCTCCCTCCATTAGCATCCCTCTCTCCTCTCTTCCACTGGCTGGCCCAGAAACAGCAGAGGTAAACATGTCAGACAGGCTGCTCCTTGCTGCTCGCTCCACTTCAGGGGCCTCATTTATCAAAGTGCGTGGGCAGAGAAAAGACTCTAAAACATGCGTGTGCCAGTTTTCCCGCAAAGGTTCTACGTTGTTAACAATTTTGAACTTGTCTGGAAAGTGAGCATATCTCCACGCAAAATCTCAGACCATGCGTACTCACAACTTCTAGTGGTTGATCAACTGTAATGCAAGCAAATATTGTTATTTTGAGGGAAATGGAGGTGTTTGATGCATGGGAATTATAATAATGGTAGACTAAAGAAAACCTTAAAACGTATAGGCCTAATGATAAAACTGATTCATTTGGCGTTGGCAAGAAGATCACATAGCAGCATGTCTGTTAACCCTAATGTGTTTATTTTACTTGTATTATATAGGCCTACATCTTAATACTATTTCAGGACATGTCTCTCCTTTTCTGACATGACTGATTTATTCCTGCAACACAACAAATATTAGTCTACCATTTATCCATTGCTCATTACTCGAAAGTAAGTAGACCGGTAGCCTATTTAAATGTGATAGTATGGGTAGGATAAAGTATTGCTGTGCGATTGGAGTGCACAACATAGCCTATTTAAAGTAGCTGTCCAGTGTTTCCAGATTTCTATGAAATATAATCTATAATTAATTACAATATGAGTCAAATAGTTTTGCTTACAAAATATGGTAGTAAACTCTTAAGTGTAACTAAATGTAATCGAAAATGCAATCTACATAATACCCAAAAGTAATGATTTATTATGAGAGGGCCATAAACAATAACTAGTAATGCTGCATACTCCAAGAAAGGTTCAAAGTTAGGTGTAGGTGTAGTCACTTTTGAGGACACAAGCTCAAGTACACAGTACAACAATGATAAAATATGACATATTTTATATGATATATTTCCTATTGAACAAAACTGGTTGAATAAGGCTTGGAATGACATATTTGTTCTAAAGGTAGTATAATCAATTAACAAAACAACTAACTATAAGATTTAACCTTCCTTATAACTGTAAAATACATATTTGTATATTTAGGGTTAGAGAAAATGTGCGTATTTTCTTAAGGTCTCTTGATCACAACGTCTGCCCCATTCGCTGTGAACTTCAAACAGAGCTCTAGCTTGGCTTCATCCATGAAGAGCACACTTCTCCAGCGTGTCAGTGGCCATTGAAGGTGAGCATTTGCCAACTGAAGTTGGTTACAATGCCGAACTGCAGTCAGGTCAAGACCCTGATGAGGATGACGAGCACGCAGATGAGTTTCCCTGAGACGGTTTCTGACAGTTTGTACAGAAATTCTTCAGTTGTGCACACCCACAGTTTCATCAGCTGTACGATTGGCTGGTCTCAGACCATCCCGCAGGTGAAGAAGCCAGATGTGGAGGTCCTGAGCTGGCGTGATTACACATGGTCTGTGGTTGTGAGGCCGGTTGGACGTACTGCCAAATTCTCTAAAACGATGTTTGAGGCGGCTTATGGTAGAGAAATTAACATAAAATTATCTGGTGGAGATTCCTGCAGTCAGCAAGCCAATTGCACGCTCCCTCAAAACTTTAGACATCTGTGGCATTGTGTGACAAAACTGCACATTTTTGAGTGGCCTTTTATTGTTCTCAGCACACGGTGCACCTGTGTAATGATCATGCTGTTTAATAAGCAGGGGGACGGCTCTATCTTCTCCTTATACCATGCTAATTGTCATGGATCTCATCTGGGTTTGCAATACAGTATGTAAATATATTCCACTCAGTAATAGACCCCATCTACAGTATTTGTTGTCACTCTTAGACACGGTTGTCTTCTCAGACAAAATATGCGTTAGCAATTTGGGGAGATGTTAGACTACCATTATAAAGTTAAAGGGGTTGGTACACTCTATCTCTCTCTACCGCACCTGCCGTGTCGACCTCTGAATGCTATGAAAAGCCAACTGACATTTACTCCTGAGGTACGGACCTGTTGCACCCTCTACAACCACTGTGATTATTATTTGACCTTGCTGGTCATCTATGAACGTTTGAATATCTTGAAGAACGATCTAGCCTTAAAGTCCTTGTACTCCTGTAATATCCCCCGGCACAGTAAGAAGAGGAGTGGCCACCCCTCAGAGCCTGTTTCCTCTCTAGGTGTCTTCCTAGGTTCCTGCCTTTCTAGGGAGTTTTTGCTAGCCACCGTGCTTCTACATCTGCATTGCTTGCTCTTTGGGGTTTTAGGCTGGGTTTCTGTATAGCACTTTGTGACATCTGCTAACGTAAAAAGGGCTTCATAAATACATTTGATCGATTGATGATTGTATTCATACAGTCCTGGTTCATTGCTTCATAATGCTACTAAATATCTTCAATGATATCAGAGGCATTGTAGGTTTGCCTAAAAAGAAATGTGCTTATTTTATTGCCATGCAATTTTGTTTGCATATAAAACAAACAAATGCTCTGCATTATACAATAGAGGAGTTCAGAGCAACAAGGAGGGGGCAGGGCAATGTTGCAGGTTCATTTGCATAAAATACGAAAGGATAGTCAGATCCTGTTTAGAAAAGGATGCTGGCTTCGTGTTCTGGAGTGTGTGCGTCTTTAAGCTTCTGCCCCCTCCTCCCTGAGGAACTGCATTTTTCCCATTGTCATTACTGCTACCCTCCTCTCTCTCTCCTCTCTCTCTCCTCTCTCTCTCTCTCTCACTCTCTCTCTCACTCTCTCTCTCACTCTCTCTCTCTCCTCTCTCTCTCCCTCCTCTCTCTCTCTCTCTCGCACACACACACAAACACACCTTCCCTCTTTCTACACACACATGCCCTCTCTATTCCTCAGCTACCCAGAGGGGAGGGATGAACGCAGCAGCACAGACAGCACATGACAGTAGACAGACATAGCCAGCCAAGATGATCCCCAGAGATTTAGAAGTGGGAGGGATATCAGTGTGTGTGTGTGTGTTTTTGTTTGCATGATGTGTGCTGTTTTGTTTGTTTATTTGTGTGCGTGCATGTGAGTGAGTGATTGAGTTTGTGTGTGTGTCTGTCTGCCTTTCTGTCTATGACATGATGGTGGCTACCAAATTTCCCATGGCAACGCGGGACACCAGCAGCAGGTCATGCTGGCCTTGCCGTTTAGAGTGTGTGTAAATTCAGGCTCACAGAGCCAGCCGAGGCAGAGTGTGTCTGTGTCTGTCCCTCGAGGGCAGACTGTCCTGTTGGATGAGAGACTCAGCAGCAGCCCAATGGTATCACCAAGGAGTGTGGTGTGCTGCTGTGCCGCTCCTCTCATCATGGCGCGTATGCTGCACATACTGTACCACACATGCTGAGGTTCCAGTGCCGGTATATACGCTCTCTCTTCCTCTCTCTTTTCCTCTCTCTTTTCCTCTCTCTCTTCCTCTCTCTCTTCCTCTCTCTCTTCCTCTCTCTTTTCCTCTCTCTTCCTCTCTCTCTTCCTCTCTCTCTTCCTCTCTCTTTTCCTCTCTCTAACTCTCTTTTCCTCTCTTCCTCTCTCTTTTCTCTCTCTCTCTCTCTCTCTCTCTCTCTCTCTCAAGCACGCACGCACAAACAAACACACACACACACACACACGCAGAGCAGAGCAAAGCAGAGCTAAGGTATTGTCTGGGACTCCTTGCTGAGGGTGTTTGTCTGAGACAGTAGAGGTGGTTGTGTGTGTTTGGCCTCTCCTCCATTAAAAATGTTCTTGAGCATAAGGTGTGTATGTGTGTGTGTGAATGCGCACATGCTTGTACGTGTTTGTGTGTTCACGTGTGTGTTGTTAGCCTGTGAATGTTCATGTACTGAGTGCACTGAGTCACCTTGGTTACTGAAGATTCCAACCAGAGATGATGAAGCCAAGAGCAGGTTACTGAAGATTACAACCAAAGGCAGGTTACTGCAGGAGGGAGGGGGAGAGATGGAGGTCACTGAGTGCCTTCGTATGTTGACTGCACCATAGAGAGAGAGAGAGAGTTGAGAGAGTATGCACAACTAGTTTACTGTAATTTTCTTATGCTTGCAAAAATAGAAAATCATTGTAAGGTAATATACAAAAAAAGTAATACAAATTTACTATGCACGCAAGTGTACACACACACATAAACATATATATAAATGTAAAATATACAGTACAAGTCAAACGTTTGGACACAGTTATTCATGGGTTTTTCTTTATTTTGACTATTTTCTATATTGTAGAATAATAGTGAAGACATCACAACTATGAAGTAACACATATGGAATCATGTAGTAACCAAAAACGGAACCAAAAACAAATCATAATATATTTGAGATTTGAGATTCATCAAAGTAGCCACCCTTTGCCTTGATGACAGCTTTGCACACTCTTGGCATTCTCTCAACCAGCTTCATGAGAAATTATTTTCCAACAGTCTTGAAGGAGTTCCCACATATGCTGAGCACTTGTTGACTGCTTTTTCTTCACTCTGCTGTCCAACTCATCCCAATCCATCTCAAATGGGGCTCCCAAGTGGCGCAGCGGTCTAAGACACTGCATCTCAGTTCTAGAGGCATCACTACAGACACCCTGGTTCAAATCTAGGCTGTATCACAACCAGCTGTGATTGGGTGGTGCACAGTTGGCCCAGCGTTGTCCGGATTTGGCCAGTGTAGGCCGTCATTGTAAATAAGAATTTCTTCTTAACTGACTTGCCTAGTTAAATAAAAGTTACATAAAAGTTGGGTTGAGGTCAAGTGATTGTGGAGGCCAGGTCATCTGATGCAGCACCTCATAGCCCTTACACAGCCTGGTGGATGTGTTTTGGATCATTGTCCTGTTGAAAAACAAATGATAGTCCCACTAAGCAAAAACCAGATGGGATGGCGTATCGCTGCAGAATGCTGTGGTAGCCATGCTGGTTAAGTGAGTTGAATTCTAAATAAATCACTGACAGTGTCACCAGCAAAGCACCCCCACACCATCACACCTCCTCCTCCATGCTTCATGATGGGAACCACACATGTGGAGATCATCTGTTCATCTACTCTGCGTTTCACAAAGACACGGTGGTTGGAACCAGAAATCTCAAATTTGGACTCATCAGAACTAAGGACAGATTTCCACCGGTCTAATGTCCATTGCTTGTGTTTCTTGGCCCAAGAAAGTACATTCTTCTTATTGGTGTCCTTTAGTAGTGGTTTCTTTGCAGCAATTCTACCATGAAGGCCTGATTCACACAGTCTCCTCTGAACAGTTGATGTTGAGATGTGTCTGTTACGTGAACTCTGTGAAGCATTTACTTTGGCTGAACATTCTGAGGCTGATAAATCTAATGAACTTATACTCTGCAGCAGAGGTAACTCTGGGTCTTCCTTTCCTGTGGTGGCCCTCATGAGATCCAGTTTCATCATAGCGCTTGATGGTTTTTGCGACTGTACTTGAAGAAACTTTCAAAGTTCTTGATATTTTCCGCATTGATTGACCTTCATGTCTTAAAGTAATAATGGGCTGTTGTTTCTCTTTGTTTAATTGAGCTGTTCTTGCCATAATATGGACTTGGTCTTTTACCAAATATGTCTATCTTCTGTACACCACCCCTACCTTGTCACAACACAACTGATTGGCTCAAACACACACCTTAACAAGGCACACCTGATAATTGAAATGTATTCCAGGTGACCTCATGAAACTGGTTGAGAGAATACCAAAAGGGTGCCAGGCTGTCATCAAGGCAAAGGGTGGCTACTTTGAAGAATCTCAAATATAAAATATATTTTGATTTGTTTAACACGTTTATGGTTACTACATTATTCAATATGTGTTATTTCATAGTTTTGATGTCTTCACTACTATTCTACAATGTAGAAAATAGTATAAAAGTCCAAACTTTTGACTGGTACTGTATATGTAGCATATTAATGTGTTATTGGCAGAATACTCATTAGATAAATGAAAGTTAGCCATATTATCATCCTCCATTAGCTGCTGCCAATCAATCAGTTATGTGTGCTAGTGGAACAGAAACCCAGTCAGCCGGGTGAGAGGAGGAAGGAGGACGTTTATTTGGAGTATATTTTCTGTTCCAACTCCATGAAAGATTCATTGGTCACTCAGTTTGAACAATGCAGAGGAAGAGGAGCAGCCAATGAGGGTGGAAGAGGGAATATACCAAACAAGGAGGGTGTACTACATGTGTGCAGTGTGTTTATCTGTATGTGCGCAGGCGCGTGCACGTGTGTTTGCGTGTGTATGTGTGTTCACTGTTAACATTTTAAAATATGAGACACCACCAAACCCATTCACAGGGATGGTTAACTCTCGAGGTTCCACTAGTCCGTACCGATCTGGATAAATCCACCTTCAGTTTAGTGCCCCCCATTTTTGGATAGAGGACAAATCTCCCTACATTTTGACTCTCTGGTGCCTCTAGGACAGTTTAGGACTTTAATGTTAAATGAATTTAATGAGAATTGCAGCGATTTGGATTGAATGTAAATCATTGTACTTGTGGTGTTTGTAACTGTAGTGTTGATTCTGTAATTTGGTGAAGATTTTTAATTGTTGTACTGCTGTCCTCTGGGCACCTTTGTAAATGAGACCCTGATCTCAATGGGTTCCACTGAATAAATACGAATGCCTGTCACATGCATTCATTTTTCTTTTGGAGAAACCCAATACCACTCTATTTCCCAAGCGTTGCATGATTGAATGCTTTTTTCTGGGTCTTTGAATTCATTTGTTTTGGTGTAAGCAGCCCAGTGGTGGCAGTAATTCCATGTGGTATCCCAGTAGGGTTCCTCTCTGACCATACATTACATCACAGTGACTCAACAACACACTGTATTCTCTTGCCTTGTTCTGTCATAAGAAAGGTACATTATCTATTCCTATAGCCAAACAACAACAACAAAAACAACAACAACCATACACACCAAATACAGCATGGTAACCATGGTTGCTCCCAATCTAATTTCATAGTAGGCCTATATGGATTTCCATAATGCATGTTTGTGTGATTGGCTGGTAGCCTGAGAGCTGACTGTCTATTATCTGGAGAATATATAAGAATGGCATCCATTTGTTACAGATATACCATGACAATTAAGACATGATGTAGGTGTACACAGAAATACTAATTAAGCAGGGTAAAATTGGATCCGTAGCATGTTAACTTTCCCATTCAGATAATAATGAACGACAGGGCTAACATCCCCCTTTGTGAATATTTAGTAGATGGAGAGAGACACATGCAGACAGTGTTGCTAGGAGACCACACACTCAGTGACTGGCGTGAGAGACTGGCTGGTTTCACAGGCAGCCCTCCCCCAATTCTTACAGTCCAGCTTCTTCTCCCTTTTCACTGTTTGTCTATCGTCTCCTCTTTTCTCCCTTTTCTCCATTTACGTATCCCCTCTCTCCCTTCCTCCATTTCGATATCTATCTATCTATCTATCTATCTATCTATCTATCTATCTATCTATCTATCTATCTATCTATCTATCTATCTATCTATCTATCTCCGTCCCCCTCCCTCCTCTCTTTCTCCCTCTTATCCTCCCTCTCCCTCCCTCCTTCCCAGTCCTTCTTTCCCAGACTGATTGGCTGCAGCGTGTTGGACTGCCACGGCGTACAGTCAGGCTTGTTAGAGTGTGGTGAGGGTGACAGTGTGGATGCGTGTGGCGCGGGGTCAAGCCATGATAGCACACAGTGCGGTGCTGTACAGTGTGGCGGTGTGGTGGTGCCCCGTAACAGGCCAGCACTGTGGCGTGACAGACAGCAGCCCCATGGCCCAATAGAGCAGACGGCCTGACAGCCAGGTGCTCTCTCTGCCACCACTGGGAGGCAGGGTAGGAAAGGAGGGAGGGGAGGAGTGGCAGGGGAAGACAGGGAGGGATGAGGCAGGGAACGAGGGGAGAAGGGGGAGACAGGGAGGGATGAGCGAGGAAACGAGGGGAGACAGGGAGGGATGAGGGAGGGAACGAGGGAAGAAAGGGGAGACAGGGAGGGATGAGGGAAGGAACGAGGGGAGAAGGGGGAGACAGGGAGGGATGAGGGAGGGAACGAGGGGAGAAGGGGGAGACAGGGAGGGATGAGGGAAGGAACGAGGGGAGAAAGGGGAGACAGGGAGGGATGAGGGAGGGAACGAGGGGAGAAGGGGGAGACGGGGAGGGATGAGGGAGGGAGAGAGGGGAGAAGGGGGAGACAGGGAGAGAGGGGAGACAGGGATCGGGAAATGGGAAGGGGGAGTTTATATAGGGCTCATTGTCTCGGGAGCTCCGTCTCCCACAAACAACCCAGATGGCAGCGAATGCGAAGCGTGGATTCAGAAGTCATCCAAGGTTGAGTTTAAATAGGAGATGTAGAAACAGCCACAGACACAGTCCTTTGACACCACAGATCCTCAATATACTGTAAGCCTGTAAGGTTAGCCACTCCCTTTTTACAACCAGAGATGATTCTCACAGTAATTATTGTTTGGTTAGTTCAAACTGTGGGCATATCTCATTTTCATATTTTTTCCACATAATTTACTGTTTCAGTTCTCTACCTTTTAATCAGTGAGCATTTGAGGTTATAGCTCGAAGGGTTTTGTGTGTGTCCATGTGTCAGTGTGTGTGTCCATGTGTCAGTGCAGTGTGTGTGTCCATGTGTCAGTGTGTATGTCCATGTGTCAGTGCAGTGTGTGTCCATGTGTCAGTGTGTGTGTCCGTGTGTCAGTGCAGTGTGTGTGTCATTGTGTATGTCCTTGTGTCAGTGTGTGTCCATGTGTCAGTGTGTGTGTCCGTGTGTCAGTGCAGTGTGTGTGTGTCCATGTTTCAGTGTGTGTGTCCATGTGTCAGTGTGTGTTTTGTTTGCTCATGTGCCTGAATGGCTAAATTATCTGCAGCCTTGCATGCAGATCCAGTTATGTGAATCACACCTCCATCTGCTTCCATCTGCCTCCATCTGCCTCCATCAACCTCCATCTGCCTCCATCTGTCTCCATCTGTCTCCATCTGCCTCCACCTGTCTCCATTTGCCTCCATATGTCTCCATCTGCCTCCATCTGTCTCCATCTGCCTCCATCTGTCTCCATCTGCCTCCTAGCTCCAATGAGGTGGATTTAAATTACTTCTGACCCTGTAAATGCCTCTTAAACTGATTTTAAAATCCCCAAATTGCTGCTTTAATGTGTCAGTGTGTGGGCTTTGGTTGCATATATAAATTGTGGGCCGCATACACAATATAGCCTATTGTGTGTGTGTGTGTGTGTGTGTGTGAGTGAGTGAGTGAGTGAGAGAGAGCGCGCGTGCACACAAGTGAGTGTCCGTACATGTGTGCATGCATGTACGGACACTCACTTGTGTGCACGCGCGCTCTCTCTCACTCACTCAATAAGACTGAATAAGACTGCATAAGACTGCATGTGAATGCTGCTTTTGCCTCCACGTTCATTTAGGCTCTGATAAGAACATGCTCTAGGAGTACATGGTGTGTATGGTGTGCTGCTGTATGGTGGAGTAGTGAACCTGATGAACCATCTCCCATGCAGTGTCCTAATCCTCAGCAGCCTGGGTACTTGCACACTTCTCAACAGCTGTAATGCGACAATTGCAGGGCTGCCTGCTCAGCCACCAAATCCTGGAAGCCCAACTCAGTGGCCCTGTTAACAGAAGGCCGACCTACACTTTCTCAGCTCACTAACCTAATTAACACTGAGTCACACAGCACGCCACACCATACTACGCCACACCACGGAGGGTAGCCAGGCCGCAGCATGCAGCGGAGCATTGTGGGTAGGGAGGCCAGGGCTCTGGACAACAGGAATAACGGGAGCTACGATGACACACAGGGCCATCTCAGAACCATGATGGGATGACACCTCGTTCTGTATGATCTCTCAAAAACAAATGTAGTTGTTTCAACTTATTACTATTAAGTAATTGGTTCCACAGCCTTTTTTTGTTTACTCAACTTTTCATTCAAATGTTACCTAAACTTAAAATTTGTAGTTGGCCCAAACTTATTACGGCTCATGAGACGACCCTGATGCAGACAGTTCGAAGTAACAAAGGTTTATTACAAAAACAGGGGGCAGGCAAACGACAGGTCAAGGGCAGGCAGAGGTCAGTGATCCAGAGCAGAGTCCGAAAGGTACAGAACGACAGGCTCAGGGTCAGGGCAGCTCAAAATTGAGAAAACGTAGGTGCTTAAAATGATTTGTTTGCGCAACTTATCTCATATGTTCATTCAACTAGAAATGATTATTATTATTACTTTTTTATTAACTAAAAAAGTCTGTGCAATTGGTTACACACACAAACAGTGCTTTTAACATACACTGTTTTCAACATACATAATTACATTGTGCATGTTCATTTTTACAGTAGTCATTATTCAATATGCAATCTACTTGGGATTTGAACTCACAACCATGTGGTTCATGGCATTCCGATCTTCTATTAATCTGACTCTTCTCTAATTCTTACAGTCCAGCTTCTCCTTTTTCACTGTTTATCTATTGCCTCCTTTTTCTCCAGTTACTTATCCCCACTCCTTTTCTCTCTATCAATCTGTCCCCACTTCGTTTTTTGTCTATTCATGTTTATCTCTACCCTGCTCTCTTTATCGGCTTCCCTCATCTTTTCCAATAGCTCCTCTCCTCTCTCCCTCGAGCTCCTGCCTGAGCTGTCTTCCTCCCTCCCTTTCCCTCTCCTTTCTCTCTCCCTGTCTTTCTATGCATCTCTATCCATCCTACTCTTGAGGACTGTTTGTCTCTCCCCTCCTCCCCACCTGTATCTCTCTCCCTCTCTCCCATGCCCACTCCTCCCTTTCTCACTCTCTATATCTCTTGCTATCTGTGTCAATTATCAGTTAATGTGACTATTCTCTCCTGATTGATTTGATTTACTTATTTCAGCATTTATGGTTTTCTGTATTAGTTGTGTAATGTTGGTGGGCATATTACTTTGTTTTAATTTGACTCCTTAATCACTATAACAAATACAATTGTTTTACTTTAGAGTACTTTTAACAAAGCTGACATTTACTTTGGATTGCAAGGTGTAAAAGTACATTTGGAATCAGTCGCTGACACAGACATGGTGGCGTAGCAGGAAGAATGATATGCCATGAACCAAGAGTTTGCGAGTTCAAATCCCAGGTGGTGACATGTTAAATAATAATTACTGTATAATGAACATGCACAATGTAGTCATGCATGTCAAATATGTATGTTGAAAGTGTTATAGGTCAAAAGCAGTGCATGAGTAGCTAGTTCCACAGCCTCTTTTAGTAAAGATATCCAAATAATAATTACTATTTGAATCAACATATGGCTATTCCAACCTGTAAAAAAAAGATGTAAAGTCCAACATGAACAACAACGTACAGAGACAGACGTACAATAAGTTCCGTATAATCTAGTGGAGTATATTTTGTTTAATTCCCTGTGCCGTTGGAGAAGGGCTGATACAGTTATGTGTGGGTGGATTCCTTGAGTGCTATATTAAATGTGTACTAGTCGACCATTATTGATTTTGTCCACATTGGATGTTGGCATACTTTTGATCCAGTGTTTGTGATGCTTCTCAAACCAAAACCAATAGCAAGGAAAGAGTCCCGTGCAGTATAAGTAAAACCACCAAAAGCCCCTGAACTCTCACACTGACAGCTGTGCTTTTCTTAGCCAATCGCAACACTGTGCTTGCATACTCCAATGCACACAACACTGTTGGGCATTCAAATATCTGCCTCACAACAAGCCTGACTCCTCATGTCATGTGCACGAAGCCTTGTGTGCGCTACATATGACCAACCACATTACTGCCTGGGTAGCTGACAGCTTTAGTCAGGCAACCCCAAGGCCCCCAGTCATAGAGCAACACAGCAGTTGAGTTACCATGCTTACTCAGATAGTCATAATTGGATAATGAACATATACTGTAAATAGTGTTTTCATGTGATCCACTGTAGGTTGGGCATTGGTGTAAACAACACAGTGGCTGAGTAAACATACAGTACCTGTGCCTTACTGTCTGGCTGCCTGGGTGCCTGGCCCAATGCACAGTTTGTTTTAGCCTGGAGGACAGGATATCCACCATGACACAAGGAGCCTTATTAGCAACGTTTCCTGCATTGCAGTGTCCGTTTGTCTGGATGCTTTCCCATGTTTTGGTCAGGTATTTTGTCAGACATAGTTTATAATGCTGCGTCTCATCTCTGTTTTAACTTTCCCTCCTGATCAGAACTCCTACCCTGAATCCCTCCTGGTCTGTTCACCTGTATGGAAGACCCCAACCTGGTCTCGGAGTATTTCATTTTATTCTATATGTAAATCTGAGACACTCCGTTTAGTATTATATGTGACGTTTCTTATTATATGTATTAATTTGTGGATGACATTTCATATGACATATTACGAATTACAACTCATATTATATGTTATAGATTTGCAAAATGTACTATATGTTACGAATTTGCAAAACGTATGATTTATTACGAATACTAGCTAGTTGGCTAGGTGGCTAACGTTAGCTAGCTGGCTAACGTTAGCTAGGATAGGGTTAGGGTTATGTTTAAGAGTTAGGTTAAAGGGTTAGGGTTAGGGGAAGGGTTAGATAAAGGGTTAAGGTTAGGGTTAAGGTTAGGTGAAGGGTTAGCTAACATACTAAGTAGTTGCAAAGTAGCTAAAAAGTAGTAAGTAGTTGAAAAGTTGCTAATTAGCTAAAATGCTAAAGTTGTCTATGATGAGATTCGAACTCATTCAAACTGTTGTGGTTGCTAGACGTTCGCGTTATACGCCTACCCATCCACCACGACCAACCATCCTACCTTAATTTTAAGTCGCCATCTGTCTTAAGTAACCATACCAAATGTAACACATCATACTAATTTGAGTGTCCCGGATTTACATTTACTATGTTACGTCTAGTCTATGAGACAAGGCTGAGGAGCCAGGTACTATAATCGTGCTGTGACTGCTACTGCCCTACATACAGCATGTCGACATGAGAGCTGTGTAACTGTGTAGGGGAGCTGTGTAAAAGGAGAACTGGAAGTGACTGTCATGTCAGCTCAACATGTAGTAGATGACTATTAACAATGCCACTGTCTCCATCTCCTCTGTGTCTAGGTGATTGAAGTGTGGCCTGCAGTGACATCCATCCCCTTCTCCCTATTGGTCTTCTATACCATGAGCTCTGGCTCCGCCCAGGATGTGGCGGTGGAGCATTTCTTGCGTGACATAGAGAGGCGGGGCAAGCGGCTACATTGTGCTGTGATTGGTTGCGAGGAGCAGCGTCCCCGCGGCGACATGAACCTGCTGTATCGTAAGAGCCGGCTGGACTGGAGGCACAAGGACCAGGATGGCAATAAGAAGAGGTGAGGAGAGGTGAACTGATCTCAACTCACAGCAGCATGCTGGACTGGAGTGATGGAATGCGATTATTCAGTTGAGTTGAGGTGTAAATCTCTGAGCTGAAGTGGAAGAGTTTTCTCGTTCATATTTTATGTGTAACCATGTCGAAAGGAAGTAGAGAAACAAGAGAAGAGAGGATCAGAAGGGAGGAGCTTTATTGCCTTCATTATAGGGACAATGTGGCCCATTGGTGCCTATGTAGATTATGGCAAGCGTACACACACTTACACACCCGCAGGCACACACACACACACACACACATACACACACACACACACACACACACACACACACACACACACACACACACACACACACACACACACACACACACACACACACACACACACACACACACACACACACACACACACACACAGAGCTCTGCTCTTGGCTTTTCTTCACGTAATGGAATGAGACAGAAAACAGTTGCATCTCTGTTCTCCATGATGAACAGGCTCAGTGCTGTTTTCGCTGCCTGCACTAGCTTCCCCTCTCTCAATAGGAAGGTGTACAATGACATTGTCTCCCTGCTGGTTCACTGCTTCATAAGGGAGGATGGCAGAGTTAAGGCACATCAGTAGGACAAGACTACTCATTGTGACCTATAAACAAGGCATGCATTTAGATGTGTGTAGTTTGTTACGTTTTATCGCTCTTGCTTCCTCTACCTCAAACAAACATGGCAACCTGCACTCAGGGATCATTCACAGGCAATAACCTCCTAAATGAGGCCTTTGATTGCATGCTCGGAAGCAAAACATCTCTTCCTCCTCTCCTCACACACGAAGAGACCCAGTTTACCGCTCTCTCTCTCTCTCTCTCTCTCTCTCTCTCTCTCTCATTCTAATACACACACACACACATCAGACACACACATATGTGTGCACCCACGCACTCAGTTCCCAGTCTTTCCCAGCAGGGAAACAAAAGGTGGTCGTAGCCTCCAGCTCCATTCCTCCGGTCCTGCTAGGAAAGTCAGATCTGACCCATTCATCCCCTTGTTCCTTCCTCACCATGGCTACCTCTCCCCTCCTTTCCTCACCATGGCTACCTCTCCCCTCCTTTCCTCACCATGGCTACCTCTCCCCTCCCTTCCTCACCATGGCTACCTCTCCCCTCCTTTCCTCACCATGGCTACCTCTCCCCTCCCTTCCTCACCATGGCTACCTCTCCCCTCCTTTTCTCACCATGGCTACCTCTCCCCTCCCTTCCTCACCATGGCTACCTCTCCCCTCCTTTCCTCACCATGGCTACCTCTCCCCTCCCTTCCTCACCATGGCTACCTCTCCCCTCCTTTCCTCACCATGGCTACCTCTCCCCTCCCTTCCTCACCATGGCTACCTCTCCCCTCCCTTCCTCACCATGGCTACCTCTCCCCTCCTTTCTTCACCATGGCTACCACTCCCCTCCCTTCCTCACCATGGCTACCTCTCCCCTCCTTTCCTCACCATGGCTACCTCTCCCCTCCCTTCCTCACCATGGCTACCTCTCCCCTCCTTTCCTCACCATGGCTACCTCTCCCCTCCCTTCCTCACCATGGCTACCTCTCCCCTCCCTTCTTCTCGGACTGGTCTTGGAATCGGAGAGACAGGTTGAAATGGTGATGATCCATAGTTGACACACTAAGTAGAGGCTTTTTATATACTGTGCTATACAGCCAATATATCCCTTCTAGGCGGTTGTAGTGAAGAACGGTTTCATTTTGAGGTCTTTTCATGGTAATTGCTGTGCAGTGTTTTTCTACTGACTTCAGCCACTGTTGTTATGGCTGAGTCACCTCTATAAAGGTTCATTTACAGAGCTATACCGTATATTCTATATGTAATAACTCCAGATTTGGACCATGTCCGCTGCAACTCCCCATCCCGTTTAATTGTCCGTTAAGGTACACCGTTGTATGTGTATTCTGCTCAAATGTAATCCATCATTAGCTTGATTGGTGAGATATTGATTTTGGTTTCTCCTATTAGGAAACCAAAGATGTTCTGAATCTGTGGCATTCCTGCATGATGGTAGTTTGGATGAGGTCATGATGGGATGATCCATTTGACGTTTTTGGCTTTAGAAAGCAATTAAGAATTGAGTTGTCTGTTTAATCAAAGGAACAGTACAGTAGTTCATACATTCAATTCCGATGTATTTACTTTTCGTCAAGGAAACTCCAGTTGAGATTTTTATGCTGCACTGCCACACCTTTCTTCAGGCACTAAACGCCCCTCACACATGATATGTTTTAAGGGTGCTTTTTCCTTTGTGCTCTTGTTTGTAGTATGTTTAGTACTTTGGCAAGCAATACCATGTGCATTTTCTCAGGTTTCAGACACACCACTAAACAAATAAACAGGCAAACCAGTTGCCATGGAAACAAATACAATACTTGGCAGAGGTCATGGTGAGTGTAGTAAAGGGACAATGAAATGAAACAGATAAAGAATTAGTTAGAGAAACCCAGTAACACGGTGACGTTACACACAGGAGGATTATAGTCAGAAAGGAGCAGCTAGATTTGGGAGGGTTTCAGGGGAAGCAATTTCCTAATTGAATGTGTTTGTGATCTAAGGGAGCAGATGTGGAGCGATAGAAATGGAAGGATAGAAGAGTTCTGAAGAGGGAGGGGCCTCCCCCCCCCCCCCATGCAGATACCGGCATGCACAGCTGCTGCACTGCCTCGCCCAATCTCTCATCACTCACTCTCTAACGGGAAACTACGCTCCCCGTGCCATCCATGCACGAGGAGCTGTGTGTGTGTGTGTGTGTGTGTTAGAGAGAGAGAGAGGCAGAGGAGTAGGGGGAGCCGTAGGACTGCAGATTCAATTGAATGTAAGCTATGTAGAGACCATTTTTTAACAGAAAAAGAAAAAAGGAGAGAGGCAGAAAAGGGGAAGGCAACACAATGGGAACGTCCTTCAATGAACGTCCTTCAATAGGACGTGATTAACTGCTGAATGAGGGAATGTTGTTCTTCCTGTGTTGTTCAGCTCCAGCCAGAAGGACCCCTCCTCAGCCACGGTGGGCAAGGTCCGTGACTTGGCATCCTTCCGGCGCCACTTCCGCATGGGCTTCATGACCATGCCTGCCTCCCAGGACCTGTCCCCTCACTCCTGTGCCTCCGCCATGGCTCCCCGCTCCCAGTCGTGCCACGCCGTGGGCGCTGGAGACACAGGTCTGGAGAATGGGGAAGATTACTCTGACACCCAGTCACAGCACGGCGGGCGCTGCCCCCCTGCTAAACCCAAACGCCATCCCAGCACCCGTCTCAGCTCCTCCTCGGACCCCAGAGCACCTCACGCCCCACCGGACGCCCCTCCGCCACCTCCGCCCACTCACCCGCAGGCCAAACACTCAGAGAAGAAGAACGGTAGGCTATGGAAACAGTAATGAGGGCAGTGAAGTGTGAAAATGTGTGTTAATATTATTTTCCCTGTTGTAATTATTGAATTATCTCTCATTCATTGCTCTCTCCCTTTCCCCTGCAGCCATGAAGAAGTCTGACTCAAGGGACATGTCCAAAAAGGTGCCGCCTTTGAAACCCAAACGAAGCCCCAGTACTCAGCTCTCGTTTGAGCCCCCAACTCCCTGTGTTCCCCCTCTTACCACGCCCATCCAGGGGGGTGAGGGTCAGCCTCAGGGGGACGATGAGCCCGTCTACATAGAGATGGTGGGCCAAGTGTTCACCAGGGAGAGCCAGACTGCCACCCCTCACCCTGTCACGCCCGTAGCCACCACGCCTGATTCAGACTCAGACCAGAGCGAGGCCATCTATGAGGAGATGAAGTACCCACTGCCAGAGGACAGAGAGGGACACAAACGCCTCCCTCTCAAACACGAGAGACTCAAATCCTCCAAACACCACCACTCCTCCTCTGGCACGTCCGCCCATCTACCTCGCCCCTCCTCCTCCCCCTCCTGCTCCAAACCTAAAGCCACAGTGTCCATCTCCCACTCCTCGCCCCTCCCCTCCTCCACCTCCTCCACCCCTGTCCCCCAGCCCCTCTCCTCCAGCCCGCACCCCCCACGAGCCCCTACGCCCTACCTCCTCCAGGGAAACAAATCAGAGACAGAGTCCAACAGTAAGATCCCAGCCCCCTTCCCCAACCTGCTGCAGCACCGACCCCCGCTGCTCGCCTTCCCCCAGCCTGCTGCTGCCTCCAGTGGGGTCGGGGTCCAACACAAGGCTGCTTCTGCCAAACTGGGGACCATCAGCATTCAGACCTCCTCCAGTATGACAGCTCCGTCTAGCACCTCCTCCTCCTCCACCACCCCCTCCTCTAACCTCCCTGTGCCCCTGTCAGGCTCTAAGGAGTCTAAGGACAGAGACAGAGACAGCCAGCTCGGCCCTGCACCAGGGCTAAGGGCCAGAAGCCACTCCACACCCCTGCCCCCTTCCTCTAAGTCCACCTCCCCCTATTCCCACCACCACCACCACCATCCCCACCCTCACCACCGCCCCTCACACTACCACCACTACCGCAAGCCAGAAAGAGGAGACTCGCCCAACCCCAACACCAACAACAAGAATGGCTCGGAGACCTTCTCCAAGTCCATTTCCCAGACCCAGACCCAGGGCTCGGGCAAGGAGGGAAAGTCTGTGAGCTTCTGCTTGAAGTTAGACAAAGCAGAGAGGGACAGGGACAGAGAGAGGGATAAGGACAGAGAGAGGGACAGAGATGGTCACAGGGACAGTCACAGAGACAGAGACAGGGACAGTGACAGAGAGCGACACAGGGAGAGAGACAGAGAAGCAGGGTTCCACTTTACCTCCTCTCAGGCTGAGAACACCACAAACAACCTTTCATCCCAGACCAGTGCCAGTTCAGCCACAACCTCGTCCTCCTCCTCTTCCTCCCACTCTCGCCCTCACTCTCGCTCCCAACTCCACCGCTACCACACCCCCCACGGCCTACCCGCCTACAAGCCCCCCTCCTCAGACAGCCCCCTGCTCTGGACCTACCCCTCGGTGGGCTTCCGGAGACCCCCGGCGTACGACAGCCTGCGAGGAGGGTCTCATCTGCCCTCCTTGCACTACCAGGGTCACGGTGATGTGGCCTCTAAAAGCAGCACGGTGCCTGGGCCCGTCCAGGGGAAGGCTGGGTTCATGCCCTGGGACAACAGTGGCTTTGGAGACGACGGGTCTTACTTGCCCATGCAGAGGAAACTGTCCTTCAGCCAAGGCAGCAGAGAGACAGAGAGAGAGAGTAAGTTAACATGTGCTGGATGGCATCGTGGGTTTGAATTGAGTATTGAAATGTATCAGACGTTCCTCAGATCCCTGGGGAAGGGATAATCAGACTATTAGACTGTAGCTAAGTGACATCTGTCACTACACTATACTTTGTCAATAGACGATTATTCCATGTTTACTCAACAATTCCCTCTGACATTCCCCTCTCAGAGGATGAAGGGAGGGCGTGGAATGGCAGTGCCGATGCCCTCCTGAGGATAGACAAGGAGGACCTGGGCACTGGACGTCGAGGAGGAGGAGGCCACTCTGGGATCCCAGTACGCTTCACTGGAGGGAGGGGGCTGGGCCACAGTGAGTCCCTGGCTGGGATGGAGGGGGGGTCCTTGGGGTTCCGAGCCCTGCCTAGAGGGGGTCTCCCCCTCCCGTGCCAAACCTTTCCAGCCTGCCGCAATGGAGGTAAGCACTAAGACACCCAGCACAGACTCCTTCACCCAGAATATTTTCAAGGAAAGGGGTATGTCTAGGATTTCACTAGCACACAAACATCGCTTTAGAAAAGAGACGACATCAGCAGATTTATCTGAAGATCCTATTACGTGCATTTCTTAAATCCACAGTCGCATCATCATGATGTTATGGGTTAAGATCATCAGTGGCAGCATATGTAGTACCAGAGCTATATATACACACACACAGTCAGGCACATCATACCTCCCCCCACATGTAAGCATAGTTGCACATAGATACATGAAATAATGCAATCCATTTTATACGCACAGCCATTCTCCCTGATAACATGAACAGCACAGTTGATTTGTGGTTATAGACAGCTATATGAACAGTGCTTGTTTTTTCTGTTCCAGAACTGGGTCGATTGAGCCGCTCATCATCCACCTCTGGGGTGAGACAGGTGGGTGGAAGCGACGTTCAGCGGCAGAGCAGCCTGCCCCATCGAGAGGTACTGAATCAGGTGAATAATACCTATTATTATAATGACGATGATTATTATAATGACGATGATCTTTGGTATTACTGTGATTACTGTCATCTGTACAAGTAGTAGTATTGGAATTATTCTGAAGAATATGGCCATTCTTATTATTCCCTGTGCTGATAGCAACAACACTCCTCCTGAGCTATTTATAGTGTGGAGATATGTTCAGTGAGCAGAATAAGGTTGCGTCTTAAAGAATAAGTCCAGGGGAGAGCGATGCTCTAATTGACGCATGCAGAGACGCGTGGATGTAAGAAGTATGCTTCTCTACAGTGTTTTGGGGCAGTGAGACACTGTCCAATAGCGTTGCATTTTGCCCAGTCACTTGGCTGCATCTCAAATGCTGACGCAGTTCGAGTGTGCTGTGCTGTGCTGTGCTGCAGAGACTGTTGGCGTGTTGCTGCGTAACCCTCCCTTGCACGCCACGGGAGCTACAGGCTCTAATATGGTGTCACGTTGCCGCCTGGTGGCAGGCTTAGGTGCAACACGTTCTTATGGCTGTTGTGGTTGCTGGGCTTGGTCTTCAGTGCTACAACAGAGATTCAGTGTTTACAGCAGGGATGGGCAACTTTGATGGGGTTGGAGGCCACAAAAAAATCTGAACTCATCATGAGCCACAGTGGCTCACGGGTCTACGTACCCACATCCTTACCCACATATGCAGTCTACTGATTTGTGCAGTTAAACTACTTAACTTTCTTAACTAAATGCTTTATACCATTAGCCAAGACCAGCCCTAGCGTTTTGGGGCCCCTAAAAGAGATTTGGTTGGGGGCCACCTCCACCTTGAGGGCAAAACATTTTACTGGCCCCGTCGTGACGTCCAAGAGAAAACATTTTATTTGCAGTTCTACACATTTTGCCATGTGGCGGAGACAATATATGTACATTTTCTAACACATTTCATGCAATTCTACTCATTCTGACATAACTTATGCCATGTTATTATGATATCTGAGTGAGAGTGACTCAACAAAATCAATGGGGCACATGCCCTGCATGCCAGATTGCTATTTGGCCATGATTACTACAAGTTTAGATAGCTGGCTAGACCTTTTACTGCAGTGGGCTTAATCAGGGTCACACAGAGTCTTTCTTGGTAGTCTTAAACAAATCTACTTTGAAACAAAAGTATACACCTCACACACATTGTTATGGGCTTAAACAAATACATGTCAGATATAGAGTTGAAAGTATAACATTTGGAGTTTGCTTCCCAATATTAGTCTTTATAGACATCACAGAAGACTGAAATATAACAAAACCGTTTGACATAGAAACACCAGATTTTCAGTGTGTTTTATTTGTTTGTTTTATTTGTTTTAATTAACATTCCACCCATGATGCCACTAGAGGGAGATTTGGTTCATTGACCTCACCAATCAACAAATTGTTAGCTCACATGGCTAATTGAGTGACATAACATGTAACACACTAAGACAAACTGTATTCATGCATACCCCACATTAGATTTTAGGTAAAAAAATATTTATTTAACTCCTCTCCTTCCACCCTCCCTGCCCCTCTCTCTGTCCAGTTGCATGGGCTGTCCCAATCCTCCCAAACGCCCTGCAGTCCTATCCTGTCCAGACAGCAGCAGCAGCTCCAGCTCCATCAGCAGCAGCTGCAGTTACAGCAACAGCTCCAGCAGCTGCAGCAGCAGCACCACCTCCAGCTGCAGTTCCAACACCTGGCCCAGCTGGCCCAGGGACAGCCTCCCACCACCGGGGGCGCTGCCACATCCGCAGCCCAAACCCAGAGGGATGGCAAGCTGCTGGAGGTCATTGAGAGGAAGCGCTGCCTATGCAAAGAGATCAAGGCCCACCGCCGCCCAGAAAAGAACCTGTCTAAGCAGGACAGCATGCCCATCCTGCCCAGCTGGAGACGGACCCCTGAGCCCCGGAAGACGGGCACGCCCCCCTGTCAGAGGCCCCAGGCCGTGGTGTGGGACACAGCCATCTGAGTGGGGGGTTGTTGGGGCAACGGAGGTACAGTAGAAAAACAGGGGCAAGTAAATAAGTACTATTGGTACGATTGTGGTGAGAATCAAGAAGTTTACACATGGAGAGAGATGGTGACAATCCCTCTCTACAAAGGAAAAGAGGATGGAGGACTATTTCCTCTCTTAGGAGTGACAGTGTGATTACTGCCGACCTCCACAGAATGGTGAAAATATACATGAGAGTAAGATGAGAGTTTTGTGCTCTCACATAGTAAAATAAACTTTATTTGGATCTGATACAAGGTCTACAAGGTTAATAAGATTTTTTGAGGTGTGTGGGCCAGAGAGATAATGAACTGAAACATAAATCGTTATTTTGCCAAGAGTGATCAACTCTACTTTGTAGAGATATACAAAGATTGGGAAGATTCAGTTGAGGGATATACCAATCCAATTTGAAACCAAGAAGAGACATATGTACAATCTTTCAGTACAGTGTGATTTCTTACACTTTAGTTTTAGTATTGTACAAGCCCTTCCTTGACTCTTTATTCATTTCTTAAACGCCAGTCAACTCAGACTTTGTTAAATCAAAAAAAGGGGAGAATTTATCCTATAAGTGCAATGCTGGTTTAAATAATTAGGCCTAATTTCCCCTAACTTAACTGCAGTTTACATGAATTTTCTCTCCCTCCACTGTCACAAATGACTGTTGGTAAGGGAGAATTTGAATGAGACTTCAGGTTGATCCTCAGCAAGACACATCTTGTTCAAGCACACGGACACAGACACTTTAAACACACACACACACACACACACACACACACACACACACACACACACACACACACACACACACACACACACACACACACACACACACACACACACACACACACACACACACACACACACAGTATTGTACAGCTAACCTTGTGGGGACACACAATTTAGTCACATTCAAAATCCTATTTTCCTAACTCCTAACCCTAATCTTACCCTAACTCTAACCCCAACCCTAACTCCTAACCCTAATCTTACCCTAACTCTAACCCCAACCCTAACTCCTAACCCTAATCTTACCCTAACTCTAACCCCAACCCTAACTCCTAACCCTAATCTTACCCTAACTCTAACCCCAACCCTAACTCCTAACCCTAATCTTACCCTAACTCTAACCCCAACCCTAACTCCTAACCAAAACCCTCAAATGAACCCAAGCTCCTAACCTTAGCCCTTAACATAATTCTACCCTAACACTAATTCTAACCTTAACCCTAAACCCCCTAGAAATAGCATTTGACCTCATGGGGACTAACAAAATGTCCCCAGTTGGTCAAATTTCTGTTTTTCTACTATTCTTGTGGGGACTTCTGGTCCCATTTTATACGCACACACACACACACACACACACACACACACACACACACACACACACACACACACACACACACACACACACACACACACACTTACAGTTGAAGTTGGAAGTTTACATACACTTAGGTTGGAATCATTAAAACTTGTTTTTCAACCACTCTGAAACGTTTCACTCAAATTAAACAATTTAAAGGCAATGCTACCAAATATGAATTGAGTGTATGTAAACTTCTGACCCACTGGGAATGTGATGAAAGAAATAAAAGCTGAAATAAATCATTCTCTCTACTATTATTCTGACATTTCACATTCTTAAAATAAAGTGGTGATCCTAACTGACCTAAGACAGGGAATTTTTACTAGGATTAAATGTCAGGAATTGTGAAAAACAGAGTTTAAATGTATTTGCTAAGGTGTATGTAAACTTCCGACTTCAACTGTATACTCTCTAGCCTTCGATAAAAATGAGAAAGGATTCTTATTATTAAAGAAACATTGAAACATGTTGAATGCATATGAGATGGTTTGGTTTGCCTTGTGGTCTGGGTATCAGTAGATTGTTATTGTGGAGATGAAGTGGGGGAAAATACTACCTAACTGTTTGCATTTTTGTAATGTAAATATACAGACTTTCTCAGCATTCCTGCAATTTTACAGCAATATGTTCCCAATGTGAGCGTAACATTAATATTAAAACATGTCAGCTGGCCAAAACATATCTCGGACATGAACTCTAAGTCATAGTTAACATGTCATATCATGCATGTCATTGAACAGACATAAAGTACTGTATAAAACCATATCAATGAATCGACTACAAGTTATCGTGTGGAGATGGTCATGTGAGATTGTCCGATTTTCACATAGATCTCGAAGATGCCATTATATCACTACATACACCATGAAAGGTCCTGCTGAAATGTTATGTTGTGGTTGTGTAAAGAAGATGAATGTGTTGCCGGGGAAATCTTTTGAACAAGTTAATATAATGGCAGATGGCACTTACTGTACACTCAAACATAGTAGGCATGCTGAGGGTTTAATATTTTGTTATTAGTAACAAAAGTAGTGCACTGGGAATTTACTAGACTTGTATTAGTGGACTGATAAAGCCGTCTGTAGCGCGGGCTAAGGAATCTGCACTCAAATCATACTGTACACTCAAATCATACTGTACACTCAAATGAAATACAAACGGAAAATTGTACAAAAAAACATCGCTGGTCGAAGACAAAAAACACCACCGGTCATGCGGACTCACAGTAACTTATTGATGAGTGTCCCATCCCACAAAACAATAATATCAACACAGATAGTAGGAGATGCTGCAGTTGATAAGGCAGTGCAACACCATCACACACACACACCTCAAACAGAATGCTGGAAGATCCTGCCCAAAAACACAGAATACCCCTATATAATATGTAAATAGATATGTACAGCTGTATTGAAAATGTAGCAATTATTTCCACTTTCATACTTGTAATCAATAAATATAATGTAGCATATAATGTATAAATGTATTTGTTCATATATTTTTTTTAAAACTTTTTTTTAATTGGGTACTTAATCTGTTGCAACTGGTCCACACAGACATTACTGTACGCGTTTACCAATACATGACAAGCCCTCAAGACAAAGGCAGTCTCACAATTGTTGAATCATATTTATGCAAGATTCCCTTTAAGCAGTACATACAGTTGTTGTATTTATGCCCTTTTCTACATACATTGAATTTATGTACAGGTTTGAACAACTCACTTTTACCATTTGTTTGGACATTTTCTGAAATACTTTGCTGCTATCTCAAACTACTACTAGCTACTGTTGTTGTTTATTGAATTACAATGGCATTTGTGACCATATCTAACATTACTACTCTTGTGCTTATTGTGACATACTTTTAATTGATTTACTGAAAACCATGTGAGATGAAGTTTGTACTGTGAAGAGTCAATCTCTCTGTACTTGTATTCTGGCACTTGAATGTCTCCTGGTTGATGTTGTTGTTTTACTAGTTAGCACCAACCTGTACAGTTCCAGTGCCACCCTGTGAAAAAGTATCCAAAGTGACATTGCACCAATGTTACCAAGATACTGCTTCACTTTTTGCTACTCAAGGTTATTATCACCCATTGGACTATAATTTCAACTAAACAAACAGAGATGAGAACCATGTTGAGGGAGAGAGGGGAAGTGCAATGCATTCCTTACATTGAAAACGTCAGAGTTTGGATTCTATCCCAAACCCATTGATAAGTGTGCCCAATTGTATTTCAGATATACCAAGTAGTCATCTTTTTAAACATTTATTACAACAATTGATAACTTAGGCATCATTTACAAACTAGTTTACAGAAGCTGTCAGCTTTGCGTGTCGCCTAAAACAGTGGCCATTATATGAGTGCCATACTATATTGATATGGTAAGATACGGTGTACCTTGGAAATCACTGTAGTGCTATATTCACATTGATATTGTCATTAAATCAGTTTTATATAATGAACAGGATTTTTTGCATGTCTTTATGTTTCATTTCATGACAAACAGAAGCATACAAATATGATCTATTTGCTTTATCTCTTCACATCTCTTATGTATCACGTTCAATAGCATTGGTACGATAAGTAGTGGTGAATGTAGAACATTGTCTCTGGTTAAAACATTGCAGACAGACAGAATGCACTCTAACAGGATTCTGCTGCAAGGCTTTGAACCCGGTGACACCGCCCAGACACAGACGTGTTGTAATGTCTTAGATCTCCAAGTGAGGGCACCATTCACATCAACTGTACCGGTTACTATTCTCTCTCTGAGATTCATGTACCTATCATTTCAGTATATGTACACGCACGTACGCACACACGCAAACACACACACACACACACACACACACACACACACACACACACACACACACACACACACACACACTGAGATGCGAATGAATGCTGGTGGCACATCCTATGGCACCAGAAGTACAGCAGAGTAATCTAACAACCTTTAGACTTGACCTCTGCACCGCTATGAGACTGATTGGCAGACCAGACGCCCCTGCCACACAATGCATCAATTTAGCTAAGGCAACTCAATTTAGCTAAGGCAACTCCCTCGAAAATAAGCAGTGAGCTACATTCCCTATATCATAGACATCAGTTGCCAGTTGTGTGCAAATAAGCATCATATTGATATTGTGTGAGGCAGCACCATATGGTCCTTCCTCCTTCTCCTCCTTCCCTCATGACAGCCAGGTTTAGAGGACTGCATGGGAATTAACCGCAACATAATGAATAAATCCTCAGAGGAATCTGCATTATTCAACACTGTGGGTTTCAGGGAGGGGATGCTGAGGGGGGAGACATTTTGTTTAGATGGATGTTATTATATGAGCTATGTTCAAGAGCCTAATTTATGAGCAGCACCACTGTCTTCACACACATGCACGAGCTGCATGAGGAATCCCAAGAGCTTATATCATTTGCTGGAATGCTTTTCACTCAAATCCTTGTTCTGCCATTAAGCGAGCAACACAGGTTGTAGCGCGCATATGATTGGTTAGAGAGGCAAGCTGGTTGGCTGCTGGTGTTCTCTGGTGAGAGGGGAGGAGGATGATTGTAGCTTTCTCCTCCGATGGGTTGGAGTGATGGGTAGGGGAGGGGGTGATGCTTGAGGGGTAAGTGAGGGTGAGCGAGACAGAGGCTGGTAGAGAGAGAGAGAGAGAGAGAGAGAGAGAGAGAGAGAGAGAACGCTTTACCGCAGTATCACTACATTTCTGCATCACTCATCAAAACTCTGCGGCATGCTAACTAGATCTGGGGGAGGGCTGATACCGGGTTTGTGCTGAGTGTAGTGTCAACACCACCGTCGTTTAGTATAGATTGACTGTAATTAGATACAGTAGCACGGAGCCGCCGGATTGTTCATCCTTTTCTTTCAAACAGCTCGTCATTTGTGCGCTCGCTAACGACTTTCTGCATCCTATCTGAGTAAAATATTTCACATCTCACCAAAACGCCTATTACATTAGGTTATAACGCCCGGTAACAGTCCGTGGATTAAACAAATTTAGCAAAATGGCAAAGGATGCTGAGAAGAGCACTTGGAAGGACTTCATATGGAACTCCAGGACCCGAGAATTTTGTGGCAGGACAGGGAGCAGCTGGGGTGAGTCTTCTACTTAGTAATGGTCGCCTGCAGCAATGCAGTACAGATGGCCCCTCTACATCTAACACAGGGATGGGCAACTCCAGTCCCCAGGGACCGGAGTGGTGTCACACTTTTTCCCCATCCCTAGCAAACACAGCTGATGAAACTAATTGCATTCTAAACTGACTATGATTAGTTTTTATTGGAGTCAGGTGTGTTAGCTGGGGCTAGGGCAAAAGTGTGACACCAATCAGGCACCGGAGGAATGGAGTTGCCCATCCCTGCTCTAACATAATTGCAGGTCCGTAGCACCTTCTAGTGGGCTACAGGTTTCACAATGATGTCATGAGCACCCTTTATTTGTGCTGCTTGAATACTTATGAATGCGTAAAGAGTAAAATAATGTGACCCAGCAGAAATGTAAAATGTGTGCAGCATTCAATGCGCAATTTGAAACCGCAGCCTCACCCGAGCGATCGCTTAATGAGATTGGTCGCTTTCCAGTGCAAGGCGGTGCTGAAATTCAAATACGGGCATTATGTGTGGATTGCCCTTGTGGGAGCGGGCAAAATGTTCCCTGCATTATTATTTTTCATTTATTAATTTATGCCACTGAGTTTTCCTGCGCAATGCGTCTGGACATAAGGGTGGAGGCAGTGCCAATAGTTTTAATGAAATGAATATGCCAGTGCACACCATTTAAATACCATTCTCTGTTGTTGCCTACTTTTTAAAGGCTACAGTAGGCCTCTTTAGATTTAATGGTCTTTACTTAAGCTGTCTTCTGTCGCAGAGCACCCCTTCCTGAGATGTGAGGGCCAGTTGTTACTTCAAATAGCTTCAGAAGTTATTAGCCTGACCTGTTATTAAAGTTACTTCAATTGGCTTTACCAAACACAAATGTAGTGGGTTTGCGGTATTCACTTCAACTATAGGCTATTTGCAATCAGTTACAATGTACGTTTTGTTTCAATGAACAATCAAATGTATAAGATTAAAGTTGTATCGTCTGCTTAGTGTCAAGATCAGCATAATAATCTGCATTGACAAGATCTGAAATAAAATAGGTAATGTAGTCTAGCATCCGAGATTTTAAGCGATGACCACAACACCCTTAATAGCCTGCAACTATTTCAAATAGCTCTTTTCTAATGACATTGAGGCGTTTTAATCTGGGTAAAGCTGAGGGCCACATTCTATTTGTATCACCTCCAACCCCCCAGCCCTCTCCTCTCTTAGTGTGAGTAAATCTGTGCAGGATTTAATCCTAATCTAATGACTTCATTGGCTGGCTAGCGGAGTATCAATTGTAGCTGTCAAATCAAACTGTATCAATTTCAGAACATTCTCTTTAATTGATTGTACAGCTAATCAGAATGGTTTCGGATGTAATCTGTCTTTAATGTAAATGCAATGATTTGAGATGTCACACACACACCCACACATACTCACACACATTGCATTTCGCATTTCCACAAGAAACCGTGCCCTTGCTACGATATTGATGAATGGAGAGAAATGTAAGTCATAGGTCTACTGAGTGGTGTGTTCACTGACTGTAGTTTCCTTTGCAGTAATTCTCCCAGAATGCACTCCTTCATCCAGCTCAGTGTGTCCCATATGCTTTGAGGACTGGTGGCCTGGTTAAGCTGCACTCTCTAAGGCTTGTTAATTAGGCTATTTCTGTAGTGAGCCAAAACGTTTATAGCCTATACATGGTCCCTGAACTTAGTACATCCTTATTACCTGTCTGCGCTTAAGTGACCCATGTATCCAGCTAGTCCACATGTATCTGTCTTTTAATCAGCTCTGACCTCCTCCACAGCCCACAGAACAAAGATGGAGACGTATAGACGAACCACACCAATCTTATGCACACAGTAATCTAGCTAGTGTAATGGCCACTTTTCCACTAATAGTGCACACTGCTTAGATAAGACGGGGTAGAAAACCAGCCCAGTCATGGTGGCACTGCTGTTCCTTGTGGAAATGCAAGTGTGTGTGTGTGTGTGTGTGTGTGTGTGTGTGTGTGTGTGTGTGTGTGTGTGTGTGTGTGTGTGTGTGTGTGTGTGTGTGTGTTTCACAATTATGGAAATAGTTCTTAGATCCATCGGCAATTTCAAAAGTACATGAATATTAAAACAGCCATATCACATGCATATTCTTTTATCCTTACCACATTTTCCATTCAAAGCCTCTTGTTTCATAACCCAGCTCCAAAACAGTGTCCACCGCGTTTGAACACTAATCAAACAAACAAAAAGAAAAGAGACATCCATGTTGCCATTGTAGGAGGGAAAGCACAGGATGCTACCGGCCTATTCAGCCCCGCCATTTTGTTCTTTGCTTTCAACTCTCCCGGTGATGGGGGGGGGGAAGAGATGCGGAGGAAGAGTGAAAGAGAGAGGGCACGGTGTCCATCATCGGCCGGGACATGGTGATGAGAGGTCAAGCAGGACAGCCAGTGAACTGGACACCCTCCTGGTGTGATGAGGGGGAAGCTGACCCTCTCTACACTCCTCTTGACCCTCTCTCTGGGTTTGCACACAACACCCAGTCTGTCTCCCCACAGGGATGGGTGGTATCTGTGGTTACCATGACGCCCCATAATGTTAGATCAGATAAATAATGTCAGGTTCCCCTCCCTGATGGTAGTCCCTCTCGGCATTGGTTGTACCAGAGCCAGGGCTAGACCCAGGGCCTGCACAGCAGGGTTTGTCTGTCTCAGCAGGGTTTGCACCGCCTCTCCTTGTTCGGGCGGTGCTCGGCGTTCGACGTCACCGGTCTTCTAGCCATCATCGATCCATTTCTCATTTTCCATTGGTTTTGTCTTGTCTTCCCACACACCTGTTTTCAATTCCATTCATTACCTGTTGTGTATTTAACCCTCTGTTTCCCCTCATGTCTTTGTCAGAGATTGTTTATTGTCAGTGTAGTGTTTTTGTTGTATAGGTGCACGACGGGTCTTCGTACCCATATTTGTTTATGTTCTTTTCCTGTTTAGTGTTATGGAGCATGTTTTTATGACATTATTAAAAGACTCCATTTTACACTCCGTTTGACTCTCCTGCGCCTGACTTCCCTGCCACCTATACACATATGCCTGACATTGTCCTTCCAACACACTATGTAACACAGCTCCCGCTCCATCCCTATCTCTCTTCACCACATCTCACCCCACCCCACAGGATGCCGCTCTGCTCTCCTCTCTGCTTACGATCCTCTCTATAAGGTTACATGTCTACGTAGATCCCCTCACCCTGGGGACTGGCAGACAGACACACTTACACATTCACTCTCACTCACCAAGAAGCTCCAGTGTTCGTAACTTTATCCCATGGAGGAGATTCCCCTTGCTATTTGGTTATGGATCCCTGTAAGCCTGGCTGTGCTGTGAGGCCCATGGCTCCACACAGCTCTAGGCCTGCTGACAGAGGGAACCCTCTTGCTGTTCTTTGACAGGGCCCAGGTGTGGAGCTCCACATTGGGGGCCATCTAGCAGAGACACAGCAGGCCTACACCCCAGGACTGATCTCAGGTGACAATGCTGAGATGGCAGATGGAAGGGAAGGAGGGCTACTGATAGGCTCAGTCAACTCACCTGTTTTATTAATTATATTTTACATTAATTGTATATCTCACATCCTGTATGACCATATAATATTTAGCAGCTGTGGTGATTTTATCTTATCAACCCAACAGAATGG
Source organism: Oncorhynchus clarkii lewisi (assembly GCF_045791955.1). NCBI lineage: Eukaryota > Metazoa > Chordata > Actinopteri > Salmoniformes > Salmonidae > Oncorhynchus > Oncorhynchus clarkii. The sequence continues at coordinate 30,738,901 of NC_092158.1, forward strand.
TTCAATAGCCACCCGTTCCCTTTGGGCCCAATGCTGATATGTTACCGTGTTGGTTTGGTCTCCATACGGTTTGTGTTAGTGGAATACTGTGCATGGCAGCTAATCCCCTGACCCTCTGCCCTAATCTCCAGGGGTCTTCTCTCCTCCTCCCCTTTCTACTTCTGTCACCACTCCTCCCTCCCTCTCTTTTACCCTCCCCCTCATCGCCGGCTCACTACCTCATTGTTAGTGTTACTTAATAATTCATTAGGACAAAGACCAGACATTCATCCTGGATTAATCAGCCTGGTTTAAGACTGGGGGAAGGGCGGGTGTCTTTATGTGCAGGTTGTGTGTTGTCGACAGTGTGAGTTCAGACATGTATGGAGAAGTGTGCATGTCTAATTACTGTTTCCATAACTAGATAGATATTCAATATCCATTCATTGAAAAAAAATGTTTGTAGTGTATGTTTGAGAGAGAGAGAGATACATATATATATAAAGCCAGTGATATATATATATACACTACAGAAGGAAGTAAAGGCTTCTGGTTTGAAGTAAAGAGGATTACTCCTTACCTCCTGTGTCTTTTCATGTATTTGATCGTCGGCACGGTATAGTGTGATAAATATAGAGAGAGTGGTATAGTTTGATAAATGCAGAGAAAGTGTCCAAACAATGACTTGGATCATAGACAACATAACACCTACTCACATGACATTTTCACTTGTCAGCATTTCAGGCTTTGTTATAACACAGGGCAAATAATAAATGGCACCCTATTCCGTATAAGTGGGGAATATGGAATGGCCATCAACTGAAATTGCCCCACTGTATAGGTAGTAGAGTGCCATTTTGGGAATAGCCATATTTTGTTGAATGTTCCCTTTATTTTGATCTTGTGTGATGTTAATGCTGTATCTGTTTGCTGGTTGTCTCCCTCCCAGGCCTCATCCTGCTCTTCTACCTAGTGTTCTACATCTTCCTAGCAGGCATGTTCTGCCTCACCATGTATGTCATGCTGCAGACCTTGGATGACTACAAACCCACCTGGCAGGACAGGCTTGGCACACCAGGTAGGATGAACTATTACACCAACACACCAATACCACATTCTAAGAGGTTTTGATACACTAAAACCTCAGAAATCAAGCTAACATTTTGGCAAGTCTCTTTACAACTGCTACTGTATAGTCAGTAACAGCCCGGACAATCACACATTGTGTAGTATACATGTGATGTTGGCTAAAAGCCCTCCCCATCTTCTCTCTTCTCTGTTCTGCAGGCATGATGATCAGACCCAGGGGACAGGCAATGGAGATCTCCTACAACACCACCAACACTGAGACCTGGGACATGTACATCAAGACACTGGACAACTTCCTCTCCCGTGAGTCTGTCTGTCAGCTTGTCTCTGCCTCTCTGTGTGTCTGTCCCACGAAATCACATTTCTATTGTGGAAAACAACAAGGTGAAACTGTATTTCTCCCCCATCCAGCCTACAACAACTCTCTGCAGGCTGAGAAGAATGAAGAGTGCACACCGGACCAGTATTTTATTCAGGCAGACAGTGGTGATGTGAAGAACAACCCCAAGCGCTCCTGCCAGTTCAACCGCACCTTTCTAGAAAAATGCTCTGGCCTTGATGACCATACCTATGGATACCAGGCTGGCAAACCATGCATCATCATCAAGCTGAACCGGGTATGGGAGAAGCAGAGAGCAGAGAACGGCTGGGGAGGGAAGAACTTGGCATGTTGCTAGGAGACGTAAGGGAGATGGGGATGGAGCAGTCATGTGAATGGTTGGGAGCCTGGAAGAGATCATACTAATTAAATACAAACAATGTTGGCCATTTTTGAAATTGTTATATCGACAATCACAACAATGATCAGTTGACTGGATCCGCTTTAAGGAGGGATGAAGTGGGGATGGTGGTGGAACTCCCAGGTTAACGCATGTCTGTCTGTTGGTCTGTCTGTATTCTAGGTCATTGGGATGTTGCCAGGAAAGGATGGCCAGGCTCCATTTGTCACCTGTGGAGCGAAGGTGAGCCTCTCTCTCTTTCAGTTCTCTCTCTCTCTTTCTCGCTCTCTCTCTCTCTCTCCCTCTCTGTCTCCCTCTCTCTCTCTTTCAGTTCTCTCTCTCTCTCTCTCTCTCTCTCTCTCTCTCTCTCTCTCTCTCTCTCTCTCTCTCTCTCTCTCTCTCTCTCTCTCTCTCTCTCTCTCTCTCTCTCTCTCTCTCTCTCCCCCAGAATGAACCCATCATATCTCTTGTTCTCATCTATGTCCCCCATTACCATCCTTCATGTCTGTGTCTTTCTTTGCTCGTCTGTGTTGCATGACACAATGTCATTTCCTCATTTCAAACCCTATGTGTATGTTGTTGTTGTTCTCTTCTTTTCTATTACCGTCCATTTTGTCCTTGCACTCTCAGAGGTACAAGGTTGGCAAAGATGAATGGGTAAGGGTGCCACTGTAGTGATCTTAGTGACAGATAGAGAAGTAGATATGTGGTGTATAGTTGCTAGCGCTACGCTAGCACCCTCGTCATTTTATAATCCAAGATATAGAGGTTCAACAGCTTTATTGCATAGCATATACAGGTAGACACAATGGCTAAAGTAAATGTAAATACATAGTATACTCTAATTGTCATGGTGTCCTTTCAAAGCTCATCCAGTCCTTCAGATTGGGCAGTCTTTCCCTGCTCGCCCACACACTTCCGACAGAACATGCTCTAACATGCTCTAACTAATGGCCTTGATCCTCTGCCCCTGCAGAAAGAAGACTCTGATAAGATTGGAGAGGTGGAGTACTACCCTGAAAATGGCACCTTCAACCTCATGTACTACCCTTACTATGGCAAGAAAGCTCAGGTGAGAACCCCCCATATACCAACCTGGCAACACTCAGAAATCATCACTTATAAACCTTTCTTTTATGGTTAGATTAACTCATCTTTTGTTCCAATGTCATTTCTAATGTTATTACACATTATGTTGCCTGTGCTTTCAACATGTTATAGATCAAATGTTGCTGAAAAAGAATGCTTCAAGCTTATGTAACAATATCTTGAAAACGGTTAACTGCTCCCAGGTGAACTACTCCCAGCCGCTGGTTGCCATCAAGTTCCTCAACATAACCCTCAATGAAGACATCAACATCGAGTGCAGGATCATCTCCAACAACATTCCTCCTGGGAGTGTAAGAGACAAGTTTGCGGGGAAAGTGTCTTTCAAACTGAGGATCAACACTAAAGGCTAGATGTACATTCTCTCTCACTAACATGTCCACCCACCTCTACCTTCTGTACACAGGTACACACACACACACACACACACACACACACACACACACACACACATACACACATACAGAGACAGAATTAACACCCTCCGTTTGTCGAATAGAATATGTTTACAACTTCAATTTACCCTAGATGTCGGGCATTGTATGTCCAGTGGAGTGATGATGTCAGAATGGTGGAGTTAAACGGGTGGTAATTCTGTCTCTGTTTCTGTGTGTGAGCTTTGATTCTTTTCTGTAAATTAGTTTGAGGTGAAGTCTGTTTATACTGCATGACTAACTAGGGGATATAGTGGACATAAACATGAATGATTTCAAAGTTTGCAAAGGAGAAGCAACGCCTCTAACCAGTTTACTGTTGCTCCTTCATCTCTGCCTCCCTATAGAGTGCCCCTCTATATACAAATATACACAAAATACAATACAACCGTGTATATCTATTTATATATCATAACCTTATATCAGTATGTCTATTTTGTTGCGCTTAAAAATAATCCAACAGCTAAAACATACGATGAAAAAACATATTTTTGTGGATGAAGGGAGAGATGGAGACATTTTGCATGTGTGTACTGTCTTTAGTGCCCTAAGAAGGCGGGAGGCCCCATGTCTCAGCTCTCTGCTCTGCTATGTGGGAATTATAAACGAGGCTATGTTAAACTGCTGGCCACCAGGAGGGACCACGCTGCACTCTGCAGTGACCATCCAATTTAACCCATAAGAAGATAGCATCTCCAACATGGGGAGCTACAGAGGTCAAGACCTTTGAGTCTGTGTGTGCGTGTGTATGTTTGTATGTGTGTGAGTATGTACTGTACATTTAATTTGTATGACCAAATTCCATTTGCAAGACAGAATGCATACTGTAGGTCGGGAAGATGCATATGCAACGTGCAATATCAATTAAGAATGACACATCATGCACATTATATACATTCAACAGGACTCTTTTGTCATAAACACTTGAATTGCACATGGTCATAAATCGGATTAGGCTTCCATAACATGAATATACACTTCATTGTCCTTACATGGTTTATGTTCACATCGGTGTTCCTACAGCTCAAGGCTTAGGGCTAGTTTGTTTGTTCATAGTTTTTTGCATGTGCATCGCATCTATTGACATGCTCCTATACATATAAGAAAGAGATGCTGTTCTTCTATTTTGTATTGATTTGCACTGGTTTGTGTTTTTCTTGTGAAGACGAGATGCTTATGGTTCTGTGGAGAAGGAAAAATAGAGAGTTTGTTTTGTTTCTACGTTTGTTGAAATGTATATTCAAACATGTGGTACCATTTTAATCAGTTGTACATGATTTGTTACCGCTGTAATAGTGCATCTCAGTTTGAAGGCTGTCTCCAACATCTGATTACATCGGCCAGAATGTCTGTACGGCTGGTTTGGTGATAACGGTAATCTGTTTGATTTATTTTTATTTTGGTAGGAATCTCTACCATTACATTGCTTTAAAAAGGGTGCAACAGACCAACCAACCTTGTAGTTGGAGGGTGTACTATAACTAAAAGCAGCTACAGTTGAGCATGTGCAAGAGCGTTTATGAACTTGCTCTAGAATGATGGTCAATGTGCTGGCGCACAGATGCCCTGGATGTGCTGCTGACTTGGGGCTGGATTCAATCCGTAACGCTAAACTTCGGCATACAGATTGAATCCAGCCCTTGATTCTGTACACATAATGAGAAAAACCAGTTGAGGAATCTATGGATCTGAGCGAGTGCTGCTGAACACTGGCTGTGACATTGTGGCAATGTGACTCTGATCCTTCTTCAACGTCATAGCGACACTTTTAGAACCCGAGCATCTGTTCACTCAGCTTAAGGGTTGGGTTGACTTTTAGGACCTTTCTTCGCTCAGTCAGTATAAGGTGTATATCAATACATTTTCCTTCATTTTGGTTGAAGTTGCACCTCAGTAATATCATCATCATGAACACTTGACAGTATAACAATAATCAGTATATAAATTATCTGTTTAGTTTGATAGCTGTATAATACACGTTGAGGATTGACTAAACAAAGTCAATTGACTCCATGCTAAACATCCATGTTGCGTGTGGCCTACCAATAGTCCTTGTTTTTGACATTGTGAGACAATGGAGTGAACAGTGCTACTTCCTCATTAGCATTCCTGCTCCACTCAGTCTGTTTCGCATGCTGAGATTTCACTGTAATCTCTTAATCTGGTCAGATAATCTAGAGCAGGTACTTTATCCTCTCTTTGTAGTTCCTCCTTCCTGTGTCAACCCCCTCCTTCTCTCTTTTGTCCACACTCACACACACACACACACACACACACACACACACACACACACACACACACACACACACACACACACACACACACACACACACACACACACACACACACACACACACACACAGAATCATCCACCCTTTCTGTTAAAAGATGTCAGGTGAGGAATGACTATGTGCTTGGTTCCACAGTTCCTTTAAGGTCTATATTATTATTATCATGGTTTTATCCATGTGACCCATGTATTGCCATGTTGTATCACAAGATGTTTTGTCCCATGAGCCCATTCCATTCACAATTCAATCTACAAGTAAACGTGTATCCATGGTGTGTGTAGCCACACAAATACATATATGTGGATATATTCCAATTGTAAAATGAATGCTTTCCTTTTCTGCCCACAAAAAAGTAGTCCTGCCACATTCCCTCCAACCAAAGATATTCATGATCATTTTAACAGTATGAAATAATCGTGCTGCATCTACAGACCACAGATCTCTAAGAGAAAGGGTTTAATTTATGAAGGATGAAGGAAGTTCCTATTCTTCTAGAATGCTACGCACAGAAGGAGCAGGTGTCACTAAATAACAACAGTGCCCCCTGGTGGGTGGACAGATGTGTTGTTCCGAATGTTATTTAATGTTGTCTCCATATATCCGTTTTTATATGATCATTTGGAGATGTCTTCAAAAAGCAATATATTCATTTCCTGTGTTGCTGATGATGTTTTTATTCTTGGAATGGCTGTAACAAGTTTATAGTAGCATTAATCATCATGAGAGTGAGGAAGAAGACAGAAAGAACATGTAAATATTATGTTCACAAATAGATATACAGTTATATGTCTGCCAATGCACATCTTCAAGATTGAACAATAGAAACACTCAACAGTTTTGTTTTCAAAAGAGATCAAGTATTTTTATTGTTATTTTGTTGTAAAGAGGAGATTATGTATTAGCTTTGGATTGTAAGAAGACAGGGGTGCTACCTGGTAGGTGTTTGACCTGTAAACTCTTGACTCTGGTTGAACACATACCAAGTATGGTTGAATGTAGAACACGTTTCTTTTTTGGTTACCATCTTTCTCTATTTTGTTTTCAACCTTGCAGTATTGAATGTTTGCAATGATGAGAGCTCCACTCTTTCTCAGTCATTGTCTACTGGATACTCTTTCAGATGAACAGTGCATGTCTTTATATGGGCCACAGTATGATGAGATGAAGGAGGGTATCGTCTTGGTTTGATCAGTTACACTGATTCAACAGAAAGCTGCATATTTACAGTAACTGCAATGGATTTATCCTCAAACAGCACAATACTCGCCTGTGACCACTGCATGTGGCAAACTAGTGTGAACTACCTATTTGTTTCAAACTCACTTCTGAAGCAGCAAGACACAGCTTTTCACAAAGGTCCACCCTGAAAAGAATAGCAAACGTATCCCTGATTTAAGACTATCTTGAATCAGACAGATAATTCAAAATGATCTAAGGCAGAAATCCTTTGAAACACATTGGGATAGTCTCACCAAAAAATGAAAATGGCTGATAATTCTATTTTCTTTAGATCTTTTTTTGCTGTTATTGTATTTATATATATTTTTTGCTCATGTTCGTTGTAAAAAATGATAGAGAAATCAATAAACGTGATTGAAAGAAACACAACCGGACTGTCTGTTTTGTTACCTTTCTTCATTTTATATAAGTTATTTATCTCAGTTCAGTGTGTCTGTCTATCCTCATCCCTCCTTCAGTCACAGTCAGTCAGTCAGACATAGAATACCCAGGATAATATAACACTGACATAAAAATAAACTCTATTCTAAGACTTGACAGAGTAAAAGCAGACATCTCCCACATTATTTTTTTTATTACACTTTACTATAAAATACTACAGTACTTACTATATAATTCTGCAGTAAAGTGTTGTATACTGTAGAATACTACACTAGACACTGTGGTATCTCTCGATAATGTGTAGTACTTACTATAGAATGGTGGAGAATACTGTAGAATACTACAGTAAACACTACAGTAAAGTCTGTAAAACTCTACAGTCCGCAAAAACACAACACTTTTTTAACTATAGTAAATACTACAGTATTTAATTAGCATACAGTGGCTTGCGAAAGTATTCACCCCCTTGGCATTTTTACTATTTTGTTGCCTTACAACCTGGAATTGAAATATATTTTTGGGGGGTTTGAATCATTTGATTTACACAGGCCTACCATTTTGAAGATGCAAAATATTTTTTCTTGAGAAGACAAAAAAACTGAAAACTTGAGCTTGACCCCCCCCCCTCCCCCCCAAGGCAATACTTTGTAGAGCCACCTTTTGCAGCAATTACGCTGCAAGTCTCTTGGGGTATGTCTCTATATGCTTGGCACATCTAGCCACTGGGAATTTTGAAAATTCTTCAAGGCAAAACTGCTCCAGCTCCTTCAAGTTGGATGGGTTCCGCTGGTGTACAGCAATCTTTAAGTCATACCACAAATTCTCAATTGGATTGAGGTCTGGGCTTTGACTAGGCCATTCCAAGACATGTAAATGTTTCCCATTAAACCACTCAAGTGTTTTTAGCAGTATGCTTAAGGTCAGTGTCCTGCTGGAAGGTGAACCTCCGTCCCAGTCTCAAATCTCTGGAAGACTTAAACAGGTTTCCCTCAATAATTTCCCTGTATTTATCACCATTCACCATTCCATCTATTCTGACCAGTTTTCCAGTCCCTGCTGATGAAAAACATCCCCGCAGCATGATGCCTCCACCACCATGCTTCACTGTGGGGATGGTATTCTCGGGGTAATGAGAGGTGTTGGGTTTGCGCCAGACATTTTCCTTGATGGTCAAGAAACTCAATTTTAGTCTCATCTGACCAGAGTAACTTCTTTCATATGTTTGGGGAATCTCCCACATACCTTTTGGATATTCTGAATAATGCCCTCCTTACCTGGTCCGTGTGTTTTGGAGGGTGGCCCTCGCTTGGCAGGTTTGTTGTTGTGCCATATTCTTTCCATTTTTAAAAATAATGGATTTAATGGTGCTCCGTGCCACTTTCTTGGTGGTGCCCCTTGCTTAGTGGTGTTGCAGACTCTGGGGCCTTTCAGAACAGATGTATATATACTGAGATCATGTGACCGATCATGCGACACTTAGATTGCACACAGGTGGACTTTATTTAACTAATTATGTGACTTCTGAAGGTAATTGGTTGCACCAGATCTTATTTAGGGGCTTCATAGCAAAGGAGGTGAATACATATGCACACACCACTTTTCCGTTTTTTATTTTGTATAATTTTTTTAAACAAGTTATTTTTTTAATTTCACTTCACCAATTTGGACTATTTTGTGTATGGTCGTTACATGAAATCCAAATAAAAAATATTTTAATTACCGGCTGTAATGCAACAAAATAAGAAAAACATTAAGGGGGATGAATACTTTTGCAAGGCACTGTATACCCTGCCCATTCCTCTTACCCAATTCGCAATTTGTGCCACTCATAAGTGAGAAACCTGCATGCCAAGTACAGACCCTATTGTGTTCCCTACAGGTTATAGAATAGAGCAGAAGCGCTGTACTATCCATTCAGACCGCAGTATTTCTCTAGTTGGTTTTCTGAAGGAGGAAGCCTCCACTTCTATGACAAAGATAATAAAACAAAACACTATAGTAAATACTACAGTAAAGTCTGCAAAATATCTACAGTCATTTCTACAGTCTGCAAAAACACTACAGTAAATAGTACAGCTTGGTACAGTCCTAAAAAAGACTACAGTAAATACTACAGCTTGGTACAGTCCTAAAAAAGACTACAGTAAATACTACAGCTTGGTACAGTCCTAAAAAAGACTACAGTAAATACTACAGCTTGGTACAGTCCTAAAAAAGACTACAGTAAATACTACAGCTTGGTACAGTCCTAAAAAAGACTACAGTAAATAGTACAGCTTGGTACAGTCCTAAAAAAGACTACAGTAAATACTACAGCTTGGTACAGTCCTAAAAAAGACTACAGTAAATACTACAGCTTGGTACAGTCCTAAAAAAGACTACAGTAAATACTACAGCTTGGTACAGTCCTAAAATCACTACAGTAAATAGTACAGCTTGGTACAGTCCTAAAAAAGACTACAGTAAATACTACAGCTTGGTACAGTCCTAAAAACACTACAGTAAATACTACAGCTTGGTACAGTCCTAAAAAAGACTACAGTAAATACTACAGCTTGGTACAGTCCTAAAAAAGACTACAGTAAATAGTACAGCTTGGTACAGTCCTAAAAAAGACTACAGTAAATACTACAGCTTGGTACAGTCCTAAAAACACTACAGTAAATAGTACAGCTTGGTACAGTCCTAAAAAAGACTACAGTAAATACTACAGCTTGGTACAGTCCTAAAAAAGACTACAGTAAATACTACAGCTTGGTACAGTCCTAAAAAAGACTACAGTAAATACTACAGCTTGGTACAGTCCTAAAAACACTACAGTAAATACTACAGCTTGGTACAGTCCTAAAAAAGACTACAGTAAATACTACAGCTTGGTACAGTCCTAAAAAAGACTACAGTAAATACTACAGCTTGGTACAGTCCTAAAAAAGACTACAGTAAATACTACAGCTTGGTACAGTCCTAAAAAAGACTACAGTAAATACAATAGTATACTACAATCAGCAAAAACACTACGTTAATTATTATAGTATATACAACAGTTTTATTTTACTAACTGTTAATACTTCAATAAACTACAGTATACTACATTAAATACTACAGTAAAGTTTGCAAAATAGTGTTTATACCATGGTATGTTATAGAATTTGTTATTGTGGGCTGTAACAGAATCATTCACAAGTCAATTGTCAAATATTTCAACAATGAGTTCTGTAAAGTCAACAGCAATTTAACAAAACTATTTGATGATCCAAACTAATTTTGTATAAATTCGAAGCTACCCAATACTGAGGCTCTGGGGGAACTAGGTTTTCAACCTAGTGGGGAAAGGGGAAGTAAGGTACCGGGGGAGTCAAGAGGTAGCGTCAGGCAGATGGATGTAATCTAATGTAATCTCATTCACCATGATAATCCCTATGCAGCTCCTCCAACACTCATGTATCCTATTCTCTGCTCTCCTCTGGCAGATGATGGCCACTTACCTAGCCTGACATCAGGACAAGGCATCTAGCCAAGTACCCAGAGCATAAATTCCTGTCATCCAGGCCTTGTCAGAGGAAGGCCCTAAAAATGGCCAAAAACTCAAGCCATCCTAGTCATAGACTGTTCTCTCTGCTACCGCACGGCAAGCGGTACCGGAGCGCCAACTCTAGGTCCAAAAGGCTTTTGAACAGCTTCTACCCACATGCCATATGACTGCTGAACAGCTAATCAAATGGCTACCCGGACTTTTTGCATTGACACCCCTCCCCACCTTTTTTTATACTGCTGCTACTCACTGTTTATTATTATTATGCATATTCACTTTACCCCTACCTACATGTACATATTACCTGAATTACCTTGTCTAACCGGTGCCCCCGCTCATGGACTTGGTACCGGTACCCCCTGTTTATAGCCTCATTATTGCTATTTTATTGTTGCTCTTTTATTTTTTACTTTAGTTGATTTAGTAAATATTTTTTTCTGAACTCTTATTTTTCGTAAAACATTGTTGGTTAAGGGCTTGTAAGCATTTCACAGTAAGGTTTACACACCTGTTGTACTCGGCGCATGTGACAAATAATATTTCATTTAAATACCTTTCATGGGAGACATTGGCTTGCACTGCAGATAACCTAAATTACAATGTATAATTCGAACCTCGAAACAATTGAACAAAAACCACTACATTTTAGCACTTTCTTGATAAAAGGTGCAAGATAAGTAAATGTGTTAGAGTCTGACTGTCAGACTCGGACTCTGTTCTCAGATTGGACAGTGCTTCATGATGTTAAAATGTCATAGTGGTTCTGACTTGTCTACCCTGCTCTGACCACTTTACAAGTTTATAACAGAACTCGACACCCAGTCGTTGTCCTTCACCTTAACTCTCACCATCCTTCACATTCTCTCTCTCTCTCTGTCTCGCTTTCTCTCTGGCTCTCTCTCTCTCTCTCGCTCACTCTCTCTACCTCACTTCCTCCTCTGCGCTATGCCCTTTGGCTCTCTCCTTGCCTCTCTCTTTCCGATCATCCTTTCTGGGAATGAGATCCAGTGGAGGACGACAGGGAGAGAGAGCAAGGATTACATAGCATTAGAGGTATTTGTGGGTTTAAAATAGTGTGATCAAGTGTAACGCAGGTGGCTGATATACTGTGCATGCAACAGCTCTCTCTCTCTCTCTCACACACACACAAACACAGACACACACACACAAACACAGACACACACACACATACTGACACACACACACACACACACACACACACACACACACACACACACACACACACACACACACACACACACACACACACACACACACACACACACACACAGAGAGAGACTCACAGACATACAGTGATTTATGTCGACTCTTTCCATTAACAACCTAAAGCAATATTTCTGTCTCCATTATCAATCTCAAGAGCATTTTGAGCATCGTTTTTTCTAACCATCACAGTACTGTCAGACACTTGGTGGTTATTAATAGTTTTTTTAATTACAGTTCATTCGCCCAAATATATTCTGAGGTCAAAAAGTCATTGTAGCTTACATTCAGAAATCTCTTCAATGGTGGTATTATGCCATTCACAGCATGTGTCCAAGTGAGTGGTGAGTGCTTGTGAGGTAGAAGGGATTATGTCACAAATGCTCATTTAAATGTGCATTTAAATGTGCACTGTGACCTCTAGTGGAGATAGACCAGTACTGCAACAGGAGATCAAAAAGTAACTAATTGTCATATTTGAGTAAAAGAGAAGATACCTTAATAGAAAATGACTCATGTAAAAGTTAAAGTCAGACAGTACTTTAACTACCTGAGGAAAAGTCTAGAAGTATTGGGTTTTAAATATACTTAAGTGTCAAAAGTAAAAGAATAAAGTCAAAGTATAAATCATTTCAAATTCCTTACATTAAACAAACCAGAAGGCATGTTTTTTTTAAGGATAGCCAGGGGCACACTCCAACACTCCAACACTAAACAATCATTTACAAACAAAGCATTTGTGTTTAGTGAGTCTGGCAGATCAGAGGCAGTAGAGATGACTGGAGATTTTCTCTTGGTAAGTGTGTGAATTGGACCATTTTCCTGTCCTGTTAAGCATTCAAAATGTAACGACATCTTTTGGATGTCAGGGAAAATGTATGGAGGAAAAAGTACATTATTTTCTTAAGTGATGTAGTGAAGTAAAAGTAAAAGTAGTCAAACATATAAATAGTGGAGTACACTACAGATACCCCCAAAACTACTTAAGTAGTACTTTAAAGTATTTTTACCTAAGTACATTATACCACTGCATATCATTGTGTGATTGCTTCATTTTTTCAAGTCAGAGATTCATTTAGATAATGTAAACAAATCAAAAATATTATTTGTACAGTGTAAAATGTGTAGGAATGCTTAAACCGTGACAATAACAGTAGCAAAGATCCTAGTAGCAAAGATCCCCCCCCCCCCCCCCCCCCCCCCCCCCTTCTCCTACGGCAGGTCCAGCATGCCATGCTCCTCCAGGGCCCCCTGAGTTCTGTCGTACACCTCTCCAATGACCCGGACCACCCTGTTCAGCCCCATTCTGGTGGCCATCTCCTGGTTCATCACACACACCAGGCTGTCGGTGGAGAGGGAGGGGGAAAGGGGGAAAAAAAAGAGTAATAGATTAATTTGAGTAAATTTGGTTATCCATATTGAGTCCATTCATATAAAACCCAGCTGTGCAAATAAGTTTAGAATTGTTTTAATTGTATTTGACCATACATCTCTCTCTCTCTCTTTCGTTGATTTACCCTGTTTATCTCATTTTAACATGTATGACACAAATCCCATTGGAAATCCAAATATCTGTAAAGAGAAAGATTTCAATATTTCAATATTGTTATCACTATGCTTTCACCCATCTAATATCACAACCAAATGGAAAAACAATGTCTGATTTTTGGTTTAGTTGTCATCTAAATGTGTTATCACTGCACATTAAACCATTTGAAAGCACAATGTTCAAATGGTAATACAGTATCTGATATTTTGTATGTATACAACAACTTAAAACCTTTAACTACAGTGGGCTAAAACACGGTCACACAGAGTGTTTCTTGGTAGTCTTAAACAAATCTACTTTCAAACAAAGGTACACACCTCACACACATTGTTATGGGCTTAAAAAAAGAAGACACCTGTACCATGTCAGATGTAGAGTTGAAATGTATAAAATGTTGAGTTTGCATCCCAATTTTACACTTTATACACATCACAAATGACTGAAATGTAACAAAACCATATCTTTGGCATTTAAAAAAAAAAAGTTTATTAATTAGGAAATTATGACAAATATGAATAACATTCCACCCATTTGACTGCAGACAAGGGCTACTGCGTTATCACTGTGCTTCATCTAATAGCGCAACCAAATGGCCTGGATTGCAGTTGAGATTACATTAAAAGTACATGGTGCAAGTGATCAATGCTGTTCAAGATTCTGTGCAGATTATTACAGCAATTGTGAAGATCTCCACAGACCTGTGACCTGTGCATGCTATCTTGAACATGCATGCTGTCTATGAATACATAAGAATGTATAGTTACTCTAGACTAACTCAAAATGTGACCATGGATGTGGTACTCATTTTAAGGTTGAATCCTGTTACATTAGTTTGTAAGATAGACTTAACTTCCGACTATTTGACAACCCAACCAAATAACAACATTCCAATATCTAATGACTGCGTATACTCTTAGAAGAAAAGGTGCTATCTAGAACCTTTAAAGGGTTCTTTGGCTGTGCCAATAAGAGAACCCTTTGAATAACCCTTTTCGGTTGCAGGTAGAAACATTTGATTCAAAGAAGGACCCTTTAGGGTTCCATGTAGAACCCTTTCTACAGAGGGTTCTACATGGAACCCAAAAGGCTTTTACCTGGAAGTTCAACCTGGAACCAATAAGGGTTCTCCTATGGGGACAGCCCAAAAAAGTGAATACATTTTTACTGTTAAAAGCGCGTGCACAAATAGGCAATCCAGTGAAAAAAATGAGCCCGCCGGAATGTCACGAACTGTAAAACATAGTGCAACAAATACATCTAACCCTTTAGAATAGTGACAAAACCTCACTCTGTTAGACAGACAGACGTGATTTATAATCACAAAGTTATTCGATTATGTCCTTCTTCCTGACCATTCTACCAAGCTGTCACACACTTTCATGACCTCATGACAACGTGTACTTGACTGGGGGGGGGGGGGGGGGGGGGAATAAAGGCTTAGATCAAACTGATAATTGCAAACGTGTGTATAGCACACATCCTTGCATCGTGAACTGAAGTTAACTGCTTGGAAATGGAATATTTCTTTGTGCTTCACTCCTATCTCCTTCTCTATTCTAATACCTTTGTTAAGTCTATGTTTTCCTCACTGCAACGAAAGTTACGGTGCTGGATGAAGTTAGAATAGAGGCAAAGCTTGCCCTGATTATTGTGTAGAGTAGCAAGATGTGGTGGTGTGTGGTGTTAACCCAGCCTAACCAGCAACCTAACCACCACAGGAGGAAATCCAAACTTCTAGAGATTCCTAGGTTAGCAGGTGTCACGGATCCCTCTGGAACATTCATTACGGACACCTGTCCCCTATTCCCACTGATTAGTACTTGTATAAGTGTGCCCTTTGGTTTCCATTGGGCTGTCGATTATTGTTACAATGTCTGTTAGTGCGTGTGAGTACCTGTGCTGTGTGTTTTGACTTTCGTGCACATGTGGATTGCACAGATGATAATCATTGTGCGCCAGTGTTATTTATTTGAGGTACTCCTCGCTCTTTTGTTTGGGTTTCAACCCTGTGTTTTTGTTCCGTGTTTGTTTGGTCTTTGTCTCCGTGCCTTTACACGGCGCGCCATAATTTGGGGCTTAATTAAAAAACTATTACGCATTCCTGCGTCTGTCTCCCGAATCTCTTCATACCAACGTGACAGCAGGCACCATGTAATATTATTATATACATTGCAAACAAGTGAGGCATGTGTAAATCAATAAAGCTACATTACATAGGCTGGCTAACACATGGAATGTTTATTATACCGGACACATGCTCAGCCACACATACAGCCTCCCCTCAGTGTTGGATTGAGACAAATACGTTACTTTTGGCTTTCGTGCCCTTTTGGCTTTCGTGCCTTTTGGCTTTCGTGCCCTTTTGGCTTTCGTGCCCTTTTGGCGTTCGTGCCTTTTGGCTTTCGTGCCCTTTTGGCTTTCGTGCCCTTTTGGCTTTCGTGCCTTTTGGCTTTCGTGCCCTTTTGACTTTCGTGCCCTTTTGGCTTTCGTGACCTTTTGGCTTTCGTGACCTTTTTGCTTTCGTGCCCTTTTGGCTTTCGTGCCTTTTGGCTTTCGTGCCCTTTTGGCTTTCGTGCCCTTTTGGCTTTCGTGCCTTTTGGCTTTCGTGCCCTTTTGGCTTTCGTTCCTTTTGGCTTTCGTGCCCTTTTGGCTTTCGTTCCCTTTTGGCTTTCGTAACCTTTTGGCTTTCGTGACCTTTTGGCTTTCGTGCCCTTTTGGCTTTCGTGACCTTTTGGCTTTCGTGCCCTTTTGGCTTTCGTGCCCTTTTGGCTTTCGTGCCCTTTTGGCTTTCGTGCCCTTTTGGCTTTCGTGCCCTTTTGGCTTTCGTGACCTTTTGGCTTTCGTGCCTTTTGGCTTTCGTGACCTTTTGGCTTTCGTGCCTTTTGGCTTTCGTGCCTTTTGGCTTTCGTGCCCTTTTGGCTTTCGTGCCCTTTTGGCTTTCGTGCCTTTTGGCTTTCGTTCCCTTTTGGCTTTCGTGCCTTTTGGCCTTCGTGCCTTTTGGCCTTCGTGCCTTTTGGCTTTCGTTCCCTTTTGGCTTTCGTAACCTTTTGGCTTTTGTGACCTTTTGGCTTTTGTGCCCTTTTGGCTTTCGTGACCTTTTGGCTTTCGTGCCCTTTTGGCTTTCGTGACCTTTTGGCTTTCGTGACCTTTTGACTTTCGTGCCCTTTTGGCTTTCGTGCCCTTTTGGCTTTTGTGACCTTTTGGCTTTCGTGCCTTTTGGCTTTCGTGCCTTTTGGCTTTCGTGCCCTTTTGGCTTTCGTGCACTTGCCACATGGAGCTGAGGAAGAGCATTAGAACTGCGGTGGCCACAGCTGCCTTGCCCTTTACTCCCATGCTCCCATGCTCACAGTCAGCCTGGCCCTCTCTCTCACCCCTCTCTCCCTGAATATGCTACTACGCCTGCCAGCCTCTATCTATCCATACCACTGCCTCTTCCTCATGTGAGTGAGTTCTTTGATCTCTCCACTCAGATTCTGTTTCTGTCTCTCTATTGGCCCCTTTATCTCTGACCCCCACTGTCTTCCTAAATCTGTCACCCTAACTTCTCCCCTTTCTCTGTTTCAAAAACCATCCTAGTCCTGCTCTCTTTCTCTATGCTCTGTCCTTCTCCTTTCCTGGCTCCCTCTTTATTTGCGAAACTGTTGATCTCTCTGTGTCAGTCTTCAGCTTTGTTGACCAATGGAAGAGTCAATCAGCCGCTAGCTGATTAAGCATGTGTGGTCTGTCCCATCAAAGCAAAACCCATTCTCCAGTATGTTTATATATCAGAGGGGAGGTAGTGTAAGAGAACACATTGACCACAGAAGTCACAGTTCAGTAAATAAAGGCCAGGTTATGCTCTAAGTAAATAAGTTGTTTGTTGTTCCCGTCTGTTGCTTGTTTATCATCCAATGTGGACTCTATACTCTGACAATGTTATCATGCCCTCTATACTATTCAAATTCCACTATTGATCCAATGGCAGGTCAACACAGTCCACACACTCATCGTGCACTACCGAGTCCCATGGTCATCTACATACTACTGAACTCAATGTTTTGGGTTTCCAAATATATGCGCCAAGACCAATCAATTGCAGATACATGTAAATGAAAGCAGCGGGTTCACTTAGATGTTTTTTGCTGCCATGGTGATGTTAACCATGTTAAAACCCACACACAACAAAGGAGGGGTTTGTCATAGGATATTTTCCTGCAATTGATTAAATTGCAGAATTTGCCAATGAGTTTGCCAAATGAGCTTGTCAATCGATAACTCCACAAAGTCTGCCCTGTCCTTTTATTGGTTTTATTCAATCAATCCCTATCCCAGTCTGCTGTCCCCACATGCTTCAAGATGGCCACCATTGTTCCTGTTCCCAAGAAAGCTAAGGTAACTGAACTAAATGACTATCGCCCCGTAGCACTCACTTCTGTCATAATGTAGTGCTTTAACTCTAGTGACTCCCCATCCCGCGTGAGGGAGCGTAATCATCGACTGACACTAATTAGCATAACGCAACGGACATAAATATTCCTAGAAAATATTCCTATTCATGAAAATCACAAGTGAAATATATTGAGACACAGCTTAGCCTTTTGTTAATCACCCTGTCATCTCAGATTTTCAAAATATGCTTTACAGCCAAAGCTAGACAAGCATTTGTGTAAGTTTATCGATAGCCTAGCATAGCATTTTGTCCAGCTAGCAACAGGTACAGTGGGGCAAAAAAGTATTTAGTCAGCCACCAATTGTGCAAGTTCTCCCACTTAAAAAGATAACTTCTCCCACTTCAACATAAATGCGTAAAACTACGTCACAATGCTGTAGACACCTTGGGAAATACGGAGAAAAGGTAATCTGGTTGATAGCCCATTCACTGCTCAATAGGGACGCATTGGAACACAGCGCTTTCAAAACATGAGGCATTTCCGGATTGGATTTTTCTCAGGCTTTCGCTTGCAATATCAGTTCTGTTATACTCACAGACAATATTTTTACAGTTTTGGAAAATGTAAAGTGTTTTCTATCCTAAACTGTCAATTATATGCATATTCTAGCATCTTGTCCTGACAAAATATCCCGTTTACTGAAAATACTGCCCCCTAGTCACAAAAGGTTATGCACTGCCTAGTCAAGGATCAAATCACCTCCACCTTACCTGTCACCCTAGACCTACTTCAATTGGTTTACCGCCCCAATAGATCCACAAACGATGCAATCACCATCGCACTGCACACTGCCCAATCCTATCTGGACAAGAGGAATACCTATTGTAAGAATGCTGTTCATTGACTAAAGCTCAGCATTCAACACCATGGTACCCTCCAAACTCATCATTAAGCTTGAGACCCTGGGTCTGAACCCCTCCCTGTGCAACCCAGGTGGTGAAGGTAGGAAACAACATCTCCACTCCGCTGATCCTCAACACTGGGGCCCCACAAGGGTGCGTTCTCAGCCCCCTCCTGTACTCCCTGTTCACCCACGACTACGTGGCCATGCACGTCTCCAACTCAATCATCAAGTTTGCAGACGACACAACAGTGGTAGGCTTGATTACCAACAACGACGAGACAGCCTACAGGGAGGAGGTGAGGGCCCTCGTAGTGTGGTGTCAGGAAAATAACCTCTCACTCAATGTCAGCAAAACAAAAGAGATGATCGTGGACTTCAGGAAACAGCAAAGGGAGCACCCCCCTATCCACATCGAAGGGACAGCAGTGGAGAAGGTGGAAAGTTTTAAGTTCCTCTGTGTTCATATCACCGACAAACTGAAATGGTTCATGCACACAGACAGTGTGGTGAAGAAGGCGCAACAGCGCATCTTCAACCTCAGGAGGCTGAAAGAATGTGGCTTGTCACCGAAAACCCTCACTAACTTTTACAGGTGCACAACTGAGAGCATCCTGTTGGGCTGTATCACCGCCTGGTACGGCAACTGCACCGCCCACAACTGCAAGGCTCTCCAGAGGGGGGTGCGTTCTGCAGGCTGATTGAGGTAGTATGTACATGTAGATATGGTTAAAGTTACTATGCATATATGGTGAACAGAGAGTAGCCGTAGCGTTAAAGAGGGGTTGGTGGGTGGTGGGACACAATGCAGATAGCCCGGTTAGCCAATGTGCGGGAGCACTGGTTGGTCGGCCCAATTGAGGTAGTATGTACATGAATGTATAGTTAAAGTGACTATGCATATATGATAAACAGAGGGTAGCAGCAGCGTAAAAGGGGTGGTTGAGGGGGAGGCACACAATGCAAATAGTCCAGGTAGCCATTTGATTACCTGTATAAGAGTCATATGGCTTGGGGGTAATAACTGTTGTGAAGCCTTTTTGTCCTAGACTTGGCACTCCAGTACCGCTTGCCATGCGGTAGTAGAGAGTAAAGACTATGACTGGGGTGGATGGGGTCTTTGACAATTTTGAGGGCCTTCCTCTGACACCACCTGGTGTAGAGGTCCTGGATGGCAGGCAGCTTAGCCCCAGTGATGTACTGGGCCTTACACTACCCTCTGTAGTGCCTTGCGGTCAGAGGCCCATCAATTGCCATACCAGACAGTGATGCAACCAGTCATGCTCTCGATGTTGCAGCTGTAGAACCTTTTGAGGATCTCATGACCCATGCCAAATCTTTCTAGTTTCCTGAGGGGGAATAGGCTTTGTCGTGCCCTCTTCACGGCTGTCTTGGTGTGTTTGGACCATTCTAGTTTGTTGTTGATGTGGACACCAAGGAACTTGATGATGTCAACCTGCTCCACTACAGCCCCGTCGATGAGAATGGGGGCGTGCTCGGGCCTCCTTTTCCTGTAGTCCACAATCATCTCATTAGTCTTGGTTACGTTAAGGGATAGGTTGATATTCTGGCCCTTCTTTGGACACTGTGTTAACTAACCTCTAGACGAGCTTCAAGGCCATACAACTCCCCTTCAGTGGTGTCCAACTGCTCTTAAATGTAAGTGAAACTAATTGCATGCTCTTCAACCGATCGCTGCCCACACCTGCCCACCTGTCCAGCATCATTACTCCGGATGGTTCTGACATAGAATATGTGGACAACTACAAATACCTAGGTGTCTGGTTAGACTGTAAACTCTCATTCCAGACTCACATCAAGCATCTCCAATCCAAAATTAAATCTAGAATCGGCTTACTATTTTGCAACAAAGCATCCTTCACTCATGCTGCCAAACATACCCTCGTAAAACCTCGATTTCGGCAATGTCAATCACAAAATAGCCTCCAACACTCTACTCAACAAACTGGATGCAGTCTATCACAGTGCCATCTGTTTTGTCACCAAAGCCCCATATACTACCCACCACTGCAACCTGTACGCTCTCGTTGGCTGGCCCTTGCTTTATACTCTTTGCCAAACCCACTGGCTCCAAGTCATCTACAAGTCTTTGCTAGTTAAAGCCCAGCCTTATCTCAGTTCACTGGTCACCATAGCAGCACCCACCCGTAGCACCCGCTCCAACAGGTATTTTTCACTGGTCACCCCCAAAGCCAATTCCTCCTTTGGTCGCCTTTCCTTCCAGTTCTCTGTTGCCAATGACTGGAACAAACTGCAAAAATCACTGAAGCTGGAGACTCATATCTCCCTCACTAACTTTAAGCACCAGCTGTCAGAGCAGCTCACAGATCACTGCACCTGTACCAGCTGCACCAGCTCACGTGTTTCTACACCTGCATTGCTTGCTGTTTGGGGTTTTAGGCTGGGTTTCTGTACAGCACTTTGAGATATCAGCTGATGTACGAAGGGCTATATAAATACATTTGATTTGATTTGATTTGATGACCTGTACATAGCCCATCTGTAAATAGCCCATCTGTAAATAGCCCATCCAACTACCCCATCCCCATACTGTATTTATTTATTTATTTATCTTGCTCCTTTGCACCCCAGTTTCTCTACTTGCACATTCATCTTTTGCACATCTATCACTCCAATGTTTAATTGCTATATTGCAATTACTTCGCCACCATGGCCTATTTATTGCCTTACCTCCCTTATCTTACCTTATTTGCACACACTGTATATATACTTTTTCTACTGTATTGTTGACTGTATGTTTGTTTATTCCATGTGTAACTCTGTGTTGTTGTATGTATACGGCTTTGCTTTATCTTTGCCAGGTCACAGTTGTAAATGAGAACTTGTTCTCAACGAGCCTACCTGGTTAAATAAAGGTGAAATAATAATATACAATACAAATAGAGGTAATTATGTACATGCAGGCAGGGTTATTAAAGTGGCTATACATAGATAATAACAGAGAGTAGCAGCAGCGTGGGGGGCGGCAAATAGTCTGGGTAGCCATTTGATTAGCTATTCAGGAGTCTTATGGCTTGGGGGTAGAAGCCTCTTGGACTGAGACTTGGCTCTCCGGTACCGCTTGCCATGTGGCAGCAGAGAGAACAGTCTGTAACTAGGGTGGCTGGAGTCTTTGACAACTTTTAAGGCCTTCCTCTGACACCGGCTGGTATAGAGGTCCTGGATGGCAGGAAGCTTGGCCACGGTGATGTACTGGGCCGTACGCACTACACTCTGTAGTGCCTTGCGGTCAGAGTTGCACTCTGACAATTTTACTCACCCTAGCAGAGCTGGTTAGGCAGTTTTCTCGAGACCGTTGGTGACTGTAACTGTGCTTCTGGCAACAATTGAATTAAGTTTTTTTGCCGACATTTACTGCACCGGCCACATTCAACGGGTGTTGAGCATTCATAAATTCATCAGTTATTCTGCACTCTGGCAAGTTCGATGTATTAGTAGCCAACTAACGTTACAGTAGGTAGCTAACATACCCGGTACATTACTGCTGTAATGATATGCAATGCAGTTCGTAAGGATAGCATAGGTAACAAATTGTCAGCCAACATAACATGCAACGTAACTTATTTGAAAAGTCATTACTTTATTACATTGCTGAACCTTTTCTTAACATTTGTCATAATTAGTTAAAGCAACAGATTTGTATGCCCTCTCGTTGGACTTCGGCTGCATATTTTCCACCATTCTCTTCAAATCTGAAAACGTTGTGAAGCCATGCCAATTTTCTGAAAAATTGTGTTATGGGCCCTAAAAGCACGGAAATAGTGTCCATTGCTTGTATACTTCAAACTTCGGCGAATGTTCCCATCATCTGGGAACCTTTGGCATAATAACTATATCCATATTGTGACTAATAAGCATACTACATACTCAATTTATATTAGTGTGGTTAGTATGAGTATTCGAACACAGCTACAGACTAATCATACTCATGTGCTAAGGAGAGGATGGGGAGGCATAATTGTGCATTTGTTGGTGGAGAGAAAAGTGAAAGTAAGGGCATTCACTAGGGAAGGATGTGGGGAAGGAGTGCTGGGTCATGTGAAGACTACTTAGCCGAAGACACCAATTGAGATAAGTCTTAAGTGTTGATGTGGTGTGCGTGTGTGTGTGTGTGTGTGTATGAGCGCACACGAGAGAGAGAGATGGGGTGTGTGAGAGAGGGTGTAGGGTCAATCAAAGTATAAATATAATTTAGACAATTGCAACATTGAAGGTAGGTGTGCATGATAATAGTCTATGTTATGTGGGACATGTGGGACATGTGTCCTGCTCTGTGGCTTGCATTTGTGAACTCTGCGACCGTGAGATACGTATCGGTCTCCCAGATACAGAGGTCCCGGTTACCTCAAAGGAGCGCATCTCCGTTTCACTCATGTATTTTTAGAGGCACTTCGCAGACGGCGGAATTCACACGGAACACATTATACAAGGCATAATTGTCTTCTTGTCTTGTTGTTTAACATAGACAACTTCATCAACATTTTCTTAACATCCAGCTAGCTGCATGATCAAATTTGAGGGAAAAATCGAATTGATCAAAAGCTGCAACACATTTCGGTTTATACCTCCCGGTATCGACAATAAATGTTCATTAGACCTTCATTTTATTTATTCAATGGAAATGTTAATTAACGTTGGTTGACGTCGTTATGAAATACCAACGACAATTGTATGCTGATATGCTGATGATTGGATTCTTACCTCTCGACTGCTGCCACTGGCTGGTGTTTTGTCACTCAACGAAATGTAACAGGCGCATCCGGCGTCTCCAATCTGAACACACACAAACACACACACACACATGCCCTGGTACATAATTAATCTTCACGGGACCCCGTCCTATCTGTCGTCTATAACCAGCCGTCATCGTGACAAAATCACCCCACCCCAATCCCCCAGAGATTGTTCCCGTTTCACCAGAGCCCCGCAGTGCAAACTGCAAGGAGCGCAGCATAGACACTATTTATTTATACCCTCCCCGGGTAGAGAGTGGGGGCAGTGCAATGGAACGGCTTCCAAACTGGATCCCCGTCACCTGTTCACCTTGCTCACCAGTAGCGTCGACACACACACGCACACGCACACACACACACGTTTTCGAGGTGGTCAGCAGTGGTCTAGGCATATTGGGCCTCTAGATGCAATATTTGTAAAACAGAGATAGGCTACTTTGTTAAATGGACACTATCCCATTCCATCCTACATTCAGAACATTGTGGGCTATTACTAGTTTTAAACCCGCTGACATATCAAGCAGAAAAGGTCCCCTTCATAATCGGAGTATTGTCATAACTACCCCATAGAATAATGATAATGATTATTATTATGAACGACCCGAGTGTGACTTTAAGACCGAGTTTAGCGCTTCCCGGTTGGTGTGTAACCCGAGCCAAGGGTAGCGACAGCTGGAGGAGAGAGACGAGGGGCAGCGGGAGAAGGGAGACGACGAGCCATTCGGAAATAACCTCTCGCTTTCTCTTTCTTTGAATTTGTACTTCACTCAAATCTGGAACTGTGCGTAAAGAGCAATGAACTTTGCGATGGCAAGGCACTCCTTTTGGACGTGTTTGATTGCAACTGCAGGCCTACTCTGGGGTGTGACAATACCAGGTAAGTGCGTATATTGATTATTTTTTCTCATGGCCAGGATCAAGGCTCTTGGCAATGGCACCTCTCGGTGTTGACTATTCATTCCGGTCTCCATGCCAAATGTGTCTGCGACTGTTGTTTTGGTGTTTCTATGGGCTTGTTATTATTGTTCCTGTGAGGCAGATGTCATGTTCATGTTTTTATAGGCGCTGTAAAAACTTTCACAAACATTGTTACAACTTTCGGTGTTAGGGTTGACATGCCTAAATGTCAAACATGTTAATTGAAAATGGTTCAATGGGTGACTTTAGCAAAGCAATCGGTCACTGACCTTTTAAGGTCATTTGGCACTTTAAGTGTTATGGGTCGTTTGAAATGGTAAGTGTTATGTGTTGCAGTCCCTATGGGTTTTACTCTACCATATCTCATCATATATTGCCATGGCACTCTGCTGTGTCCTCTTGCTCACTCACTCACTCACTCACTCACTCACTCACTCACTCACTCACTCTCTCTCGCTCTCTCTCTCTCTCATTCTCTCTCATTCTCTCTCTCTCTCTCTCTCTCTCTCTCTCTCTCTCTCACTGCCTTCTGCAGTGAGTTGTAATGAAGAGTCTAAGCTGATTGGGGACCTGTTCAAAGGCTACAACAAGAACATCCGTCCAGCGGCACACCCCACTGACAAGGTGGAGGTGCAGGTCAAGCTGATCCTCACCAATCTCATCTCCCTGGTGAGAGACAGACCACACCTGATGCAGTATAACGCCAACAACACTTAGTACACACACACACATTACACACATTACGCATCTCAATAAGAATTTCATTGTACCAAGCATTTCATTGTCCTGTTTAACTTGTGTATCCTGTGCATCAGAGGAGGCTGGTGGAAGGAGCTATAGGAGGGGCACATTGTAAAGGCTAGAATGGAATAAATGGAACACATCCAACATATGGAAAGCACATGTTTGACTCTGTTCCATTTATTCCATTCCAGCCATTACGATGAGCCTGTCCTCCTATAGCTCCTTCCAACAGCCTCCTCTGCTGTGCATATGCAAATAAACTTGACTTGACTTACTGCTGCAACATAACAATGTCATATAACAACACACAACACATACCAAACATATTACACACACATATTACACACCTGCTGCAACCCAACAACATTCCATACACATTGCCAAACAGTCCTGTGCTTCAACCATGCGAGCTGTGGTGATCACAAAATTTTGTCAGCCAGTGATTGTCAAGCAAATAACTGTCGGCCTCACGGTAATTGACCTTTAATTAACAAAAACACATTTAGTATCTCCTGGCTTCCACACACAAACCGTTGGAATGTGTACATTTAAAACAAAAAAAGTCTAATAAATCCATGTAATATAGCCTACACCTTCACAATAAATCCATGTAATATAGCCTACACCTTCACAATAAATCCATGTAATATAGCCTACACCTTCACAATAAATCCATGTAATATAGCCTACACCTTCACAATAAATCCATGTAATATAGCCTACACCTTCACAATAAATCCATGTAATATAGCCTACACCTTCACAATAAATCCATGTAATATAGCCTACACCTTCACAATAAATCCATGTAATATAGCCTACACCTTCACAATAAATCCATGTAATATAGCCTACACCTTCACAATAAATCCATGTAATATAGCCTACACCTTCACAATAAATCCATGTAATATAGCCTACACCTTCACAATAAATCCATGTAATATAGCCTACACCTTCACAATAAATCCATGTAATATAGCCTACACCTTCACAATAAATCCATGTAATATAGCCTACACCTTCACAATAAATCCATGTAATATAGCCTACACCTTCACAATAAATCCATGTAATATAGCCTACACCTTCACAATAAATCCATGTAATATAGCCTACACCTTCACAATAAATCCATGTAATATAGCCTACACCTTCACAATAAATCCATGTAATATAGCCTACACCTTCACAATAAATCCATGTAATATAGCCTACACCTTCACAATAAATCCATGTAATATAGCCTACACCTTCACAATAAATCCATGTAATATAGCCTACACCTTCACAATAAATCCATGTAATATAGCCTACACCTTCACAATAAATCCATGTAATACAGCCTACACCTTCACAATAAATCATTACATTATTTGTTTTAGACAGGTCTAAAGAAGCATGATATGAAGAAAATGTAGTCTATTTCAGAAGAAAATAATAGCATACTCTGAGTTGTCCTTATGTTAGGTCCTGATCCGGCTATGCCAAATGGCTGTGGGTTACACTAGTTCATTTAGCAGACAAGATTTGCCTAGAATTCTGTGGCATTATTTTATAGTATGAAGAATACAATTGAACAAAGCTGAATAAAATAGAAGGGACATTTTCTCCAAACTATTTGAGGGAGTGCACACATGCGGCTATTCTGTGCTGAGCGGTTAACAAAGAAATAGGTACTCCTATATGCTTAATTTAGAGTTATTCATGTAACTTTAGTTGTTCTACAAACGTTAGGCTATATGTTTTGATTTTTAATTCATTGTAAGGCTGCATGATGTGACTCTAATGATATTTTGAAAAGATCTTAGTCCTGTATTGACGCTTTGCCTGTTTGATGGTTCGTTGGAGGTTATAG
Source organism: Oncorhynchus clarkii lewisi (assembly GCF_045791955.1). NCBI lineage: Eukaryota > Metazoa > Chordata > Actinopteri > Salmoniformes > Salmonidae > Oncorhynchus > Oncorhynchus clarkii. The sequence goes on from NC_092158.1 coordinate 30,766,011, forward strand.
CGGGATTTCTTATAAGCGTCCGGGTTAGAGTCTCGCTCCTTGAAAGCGGCAGCTCTACCCTTTAGCTCAGTGTGGATCTAGCCTGTAATCCATGGCTTCTGGTTGGGGTATGTACATACAGTCACTGTGGGGACGACGTCATCGATGCACTTATTGATGAAGCCAGTGACTGATGTGGTGTACTCCTCAATTCCATCTGAAAAAATACCGGGACATATTCCAGTCTGTGCTAGAAAAACAGTTCTATAGCTTAGCATCTGCTTCATCTGACCACTTTTTTACTGACCGAGTCACTCGTGCTTCCTGTTTTAATTTTTGCTTGTAAGCAGGAATCAGGAGGATAGAATTATGGTCAGATTTGCCAAGTGGAGTTCGAGGAAGAGCTTTGTACGCATCTCTGTATGTGGAGTAAAGGTGGTCTAGAGTTTTTTCCCCTCTGGTTGCACATTTAACATGCTGATATAAATTAGGTAAAACGGGTTTTAAGTTTCCCTACATTAAAGTCCCCGGCCACTTTAATGCCAGCTGTATGTTATTCATGTCGTCGTTCAGCCATGGCTTGGTGAAACATAAGATATTACCGTTTTTAATGTCCTTTTGGTAGGATATCTGTGCTTTTAGTTCGTCCAATTTATTTTCCAGCAATTGTACGTTGGCCAGTAGTATGGATGGCAAGGGCAGATTAGCCACTCGTCGCCAGATCCTCACAAGGCACCCCGATCTCTTTCCGCGATATCTTTTCAGTCTCTTTCTCCTCCGAATGACGGGGATGAGGGCCTGTTCGGGTGTCTGGAGTAAATCCCTTTCATCTGATTAATTAAAGAGAAATTCTTCATACAGTTCAAGGTGAGTAATCACTGTTCTGATTTCCAGAATCTCTTTTCGGTCATAACAGACGGCAGCAGCAGCATTATGTACAAAACAAATGACAAATAATGTGAAAAACTAACAGAAAGGCACGGTTGGTTAAGAGCCCACGAAATGGCAGCTATCCTCCCCGGCGCCATCTGTAGTTGGAAAGTTGAGAAATAAATATGGTAGGCCCAGCCTATAGAAAGCTGATGGCATCATTTTTATTAGTGGTCATCACTGTGTTTTCTCCTGCAATTGCATAGCCTATATAAATGTTGCGCAACATGAGCTCATGGGCTCTCATGAAGTGTTTGATTATATTTTTGAATACATTTGAATGGATGTCAGAGTGATTAGAGGGACAATAGAGTGCTGAGTACCAGGCAGTTAGCAAGTTTGGTATGCTACTAATGACCATCAGCAGCATCAGAGCTTGGAGAAGCCTAATTACCATGACTAAACGGTAATGTGGAATTTGACTGCCTTCATGACTTGTGACCGCTGGTATGGTGGCAACCGTGTGGCCGCAACAGCCCTAGGTGCACTACAGTACTATCACATATCAAACTGTCCAGCATAATCCCATAGAGTTGCCACAGTTACCAACTACCCACAATCTCACTGCACCTCCACATGTATTCCTGTAAGGTTATGTAGGCTACCCAAATAAAGTAGACAAATGTCTGCATCAGACCATTATATATGTCCTCTGTTACAGAACGAAAAGGAAGAGACTCTCACGACTAATGTCTGGATTGAGATTGTGAGTGTTTCTCTCATTGTTGACCAAATGTTTTTTGATATTATATCTTCTCAATTAGTTTATTATGTGTTTCCTGCATACAGTGCCTTGCGAAAGTATTCGGCCCCCTTGAACTTTGCGACCTTTTGCCACATTTCAGGCTTCAAACATAAAGATATAAAACTGTATTTTTTTGTGAAGAATCAACAACAAGTGGGACACAATCATGAAGTGGAACGACATTTATTGGATATTTCAAACTTTTTTAACAAATCAAAAACTGAAAAATTGGGCGTGCAAAATTATTCAGCCCCTTTACTTTCAGTGCAGCAAACTCTCTCAAGAAGTTCAGTGAGGATCTCTGAATGATCCAATGTTGACCTAAATGACTAATGATGATAAATACAATCCACCTGTGTGTAATCAAGTCTCCGTATAAATGCACCTGCACTGTGATAGTCTCAGAGGTCCGTTAAAAGCGCAGAGAGCATCATGAAGAACAAGGAACACACCAGGCAGGTCCGAGATACTGTTGTGAAGAAGTTTAAAGCCGGATTTGGATACAAAAAGATTTCCCAAGCTTTAAACATCCCAAGGAGCACTGTGCAAGCGATAATATTGAAATGGAAGGAGTATCAGACCACTGCAAATCTACCAAGACCTGGCCGTCCCTCTAAACTTTCAGCTCATACAAGGAGAAGACTGATCAGAGATGCAGCCAAGAGGCCCATGATCACTCTGGATGAACTGCAGAGATCTACAGCTGAGGTGGGAGACTCTGTCCATAGGACAACAATCAGTCGTATATTGCACAAATCTTTATGGAAGAGTGGCAAGAAGAAAGCCATTTCTTAAAGATATCCATAAAAAGTGTTGTTTAAAGTTTGCCACAAGCCACCTGGGAGACACACCAAACATGTGGAAGAAGGTGCTCTGGTCAGATGAAACCAAAATTGAACTTTTTGGCAACAATGCAAAACGTTGTGTTTGGCGTAAAAGCAACACAGCTGAACACACCATCCCCACTGTCAAACATGGTGGTGGCAGCATCATGGTTTGGGCCTGCTTTTCTTCAGCAGGGACAGGGAAGATGGTTAAAATTGATGGGAAGATGGATGGAGCCAAATACAGGACCATTCTGGAAGAAAACCTGATGGAGTCTGCAAAAGACCTGAGACTGGGACGGAGATTTGTCTTCCAACAAGACAATGATCCAAAACATAAAGCAAAATCTACAATGGAATGGTTCAAAAATAAACATATCCAGGTGTTAGAATGGCCAAGTCAAAGTCCAGACCTGAATCCAATCGAGAATCTGTGGAAAGAACTGAAAACTGCTGTTCACAAATGCTCTCCATCCAACCTCACTGAGCTCGAGCTGTTTTGCAAGGAGGAATGGGAAAAAATGTCAGTCTCTCGATGTGCAAAACTGATAGAGACATACCCCAAGCGACTTACAGCTGTAATCGCAGCAAAAGGTGGCGCTACAAAGTATTAACTTAAGGGGGCTGAATAATTTTGCACGCCCAATTTTTCAGTTTTTGATTTATTAAAAAAGTTTGAAATATCCAATAAATGTCGTTCCACTTCATGATTGTGTCCCACTTGTTGTTGATTCTTCACAAAAAAATACAGTTTTATATCTTTATGTTTGAAGCCTGAAATGTGGATAAAGGTCGCAAAGTTCAAGGGGGCCGAATACTTTCGCAAGGCACTGTACGTCTTTGACTAGATTATTTCAGTTTTTTTATTTTCTCCTACTTTTACCTGATTTCTAGCTGTGTGTCTTTTATTTCCCTCTGATCCTATCACGCTCTCTACTCTGCCTACACCCTCTACTCTGCCTGCTCCCTCCCACAGCAATGGAATGATATTCGCCTGGCCTGGAACACCTCTGAGTATTTTGGCATCGAGGTTATCCGTGTGCCTTACAACACAGTGTGGCTTCCTGACATTGTCCTTGAGAACAAGTGAGTCGGTAGAGGAGGGCTTTCAACTTCTTTTTCCTTTGGCTTTTTTCCTCATTCTGATTTCCCCCCTTCTGTGGCACTGCTATGTTTTGACCAATAGACTCTTGAACTATTTTCATCGCCCTCTCTACCCTTTCCTTCCACCTCCTCTCTTGCCCTCCTCCGTTCCCTCTCCTCTCTCCCTCCTCCTCTGCAGCATTGATGGCAAGTTTGACGTGGCCTACTATGCCAATGTGTTAATCTACTCCAGTGGCTACATGTACTGGCTGCCTCCAGCTATCTACCGCAGCACATGTGCCATAGAAATCACCTACTTCCCCTTTGACTACCAGAACTGCACTTTAGTCTTTAGGTCCCAGACATACACTGCAAATGAGTTGGAAATCATGCTGGCTGTTGACACGGAGACTGAACAGCCCATTGAGTGGGTGGACATTGATCCTGAGGCCTTCACTGGTATACACACACTAATGTTGCAATGTTTTGTTTTTATGGATTTGAATACATTATATTTCAAAACCTACTACCCCACCTTGATAGTTTCCCACTACTACTCTGGCCCTGCATGTGTGACCCAAAATACAGCATATGAAACTTTGTAGTTCCTCAAAATCAATCTGTAGGCCTACACCTATCTGCAAACAACTGACACAACCCGTCAACTGGTCCAATCCTAATGAAATGGTTTCTACTCATCCCAGTGTCTTTGTTTCCAACCTGTTAGAGAATGGTGAGTGGGCCATAAAGCACCGGCCGGCCAGGAAGCTGATCAACTCACGCTACACTCCTGATGACCTGGAGTACCAGGAGATCTCCTTCAACCTGGTCATCCAGAGGAAACCTCTGTTCTACATCATCAACATCATTCTGCCCTGCTCACTTATCTCCTCCTTGGTCGTCCTGGCCTACTTCCTACCTGCACAGGGTCAGTGGCAACGTTGCTGCTGATTGGTCAGTGGTAGAAGGGTGTAACTTAGGGTTAGTGAAACAGGAAGATGATGCAGTATGCCATCACCAACTGAAGTTAGCAGTTGTCCGCTAGTGTTACTAGTGTTGCTTTGTATATTGACTATTATTTCAAATTATTTACATTTAAGAAATGCTCCAACATAGATATAATGGTTTTGAGTTTCAAACTAGAGAATGCACTGTATGTGTTTGGACTTTAGTTGGATTCGGTTAGCCTGTGCGATAGAACGTCAATAGGTTTCTGCATCCCAACTAAAGCACTTGGAAGCATTTGGAAACACCAGAGCACTCTCGTGTTATGTCTGGAATTACTAGAGTACAGTATAATATGCCTGTTGTCATCTATGAGGATGATGATGGGAAAAGCACTGCACTCCTTTCTGTACCCCTCTGACTCTCCATTGTCCCCTTCACAGCTGGGGGACAGAAGTTGACTGTGTCCATCTCTGTCCTGCTGGCTCAGACTGTCTTCCTCTTTCTTATTGCTCAGAAGGTCCCTGAGACATCTCTCAATGTCCCTCTCATTGGCAAGTGAGTAAGAATTTCCCCAGTCTCTTTTGCTTACGGCCTTCCTCCATACACAGCATTTCTGTAACACCATAAGAGAGCTCAATCCCCTCTCCGTCCACATCTGTCTGTTCTTCTCTTCCCAGGTACCTGATCTTTGTCATGTCTGTGACAACGCTCATCGCCACCAACCAAATCGTGGTGCTCAACATCTCCCTCCGCAGTCCCAACACCCACACCATGTCTCACACTATCAAACACGTATGTATACAGTAACTGTGTAATAACATGGTAAGTTGAAATCAAAACCAAAGTCAAGGCTCCTGTAACACTGGCCCAAACAGACATAGAATGGACAAAGTAAAAGTCATCTGTATTAAGAAACAATACGATATGATAAAATGCTAATTTATCCGAACGAATATTCAACTTTTTTCTTGCCAAACTAATACCTATTCCACCGTTCCTCTCCTCTGTTCAGGTCTTCCTGGAGCTTGTCCCTCGATTCCTGGGTATGGACCCTCTGGTGGATGATGGAGAGGCGGAGGCGGAGGTGAATGGAGTGAGGGAGCGACGGCGTAGCTCGTTCGGCCTGATGCAGAGAGCGGAGGAGTATGTGCTAAAACAACCACGCAGCGAGATGATGTTTGACAAACAGAGAGAGAGGCATGGCCTCACACGATCCGTTGGTAAGATTAAGGAAAGAGATACTGGCAGGGAGTGAAGGGTAGCACATGGGGGAATGTTTATTTGAGGCGACAGTACAGAATGTCACCTTTTATTTTAGGATATTTTCATACATGCTGTATCTGTTGTACCATTTAGAAATGAACACATTTTATGTATCTAGTCACCCCATCTGAAGGTGTCATAACTATTTGGAAAAATGCACTTATAGTGTATTAATTAAAGTAGTAAAAAGTGTAGTATTTGGTCCCATATCCCTAGCATGCAATGACTACATCAAACATGTGACACTACAAACTTGCTGCATGTATTTGCAGTTTATTTTGTCTTTGGATTATGTTGAATTGTGAATAATGATGAGTGAGTAAATTACAGAAGCAGAAATATCACCCCCCCCCCCCCCCCCCGAAAATGCTAACCTCCCCTGTTATTAGTAATGGTGAGAGATTAGCATGTTTTGTGGGTATGATCTTTGTGCATCTGTAAATTCTTCACATTTATCATTATTCACGATTTATTAATGATTCTCTGTAATCAAGGTAGGACCCACATTATTCTAAAAGTGTTTAGAAACATATTATATTATATTCTATTGGGCACAAGATAATCCTAAACAGAAACTAAAAAAATTGCAAAGGCATCCAACAGGTTTGTAGAGTGACAAACGTGATGTAGTCATTGTGTGCTAGGAATATGACAGCAAATACTAAACTTTTGACTACATTAATACACTATAAATTCATTTGTCCAAATATGACACCTTCAAATTGGGGGACTAAATATGTAAAGTGCTTTCATTTCTAAACGGTAAAACAGATATGTATGAAAATACCCTCAAATAAAAGGTAACATTCTGTACTATCGCCTCATATTAAACATTTGATCTCAAATCCCAAATTATGTAGTATAGAACAAAATTAAACGTTTTAGCCTCCCTGTCCAAATAAATACGGAGTGGAATGTATGTGCATTATCCAGCAAGCAACTTTTCTGAATAGATGTGTCTGGCTCAATTTGAATTGGTTTTAAAAAGCATTTTGGTTATATTTGCTATTATAAATATGTATCACAATCAATGGGAAAAGGAGAGGGTATAAAGATTAGCACTGTGGTCCATCATCAGCGTACCTTTAGGTAACTGTATGTGTCTCTGCTACACTAGTGGATGATATTGATGTGTCTCTGCTACCCTCTAGTGGATGGTATTGATGTGTCTCTGCTACCCTCTAGTGGATGATATTGATGTGTCTCTGCTACCCTCTAGTGGATGGTATTGATGTGTCTCTGCTACCCTCTAGTGGATGATATTGATGTGTCTCTGCTACCCTCTAGTGGATGGTATTGATGTGTCTCTGCTACCCTCTAGTGGATGGTATTGATGTGTCTCTGCTACCCTCTAGTGGATGGTATTGGTGTGTCTCTGCTACCCTCTAGTGGATGGTATTGATGTGTCTCTGCTACTCTCTAGTGGATGGGATTGATGTGAGCACCACAGCCAGCCTGTACAAGAGCCTCGCACAAGCTGCTCCTGAAATCAAGGAATGTGTGGATGCTTGTAACTTTATCACTGAGAGCACAAAGCAAGCAAATGACATTGGATCAGTAAGTATTGCTTTTACTCTGGGGATCAGGGGACAATTTCATCTGAATTCAGCCAGTGCAAGGCCATGTTCACAAAGAGTGCTTATCCAGATTTATTTGTGATAAAATAAATAATTATGATTAAAAAGGCCTACTCTGAGACACTTTGTGAATACTGGCCCACGATGAGCTGATAGTTGAGAAATCCTGATAGAACATTGTGGGTTATTATCTCCCCACTTCTACCCCCTTCTGACTCACTGTTAACTATCCCATAGGAAATGGAGAGCTGGGTATTGATTGGGAAGATGATTGACAAGGTTTGTTTCTGGGTGGCCATGGCTCTCTTCTCCATCGGAACGGTCGCCATCTTCCTCACGGGACATTTCAACTCTGTCCCAGATTTTCCATTCCCTGGGGAAAACAAACGATACCTCCCCAGTTAGGGCGGCAAGGCAACCCCCCCTTAACCTGGTCACAGGTTATAGGACACATCATCATCGTCTTCATATCATTGAGAGCTAAGATTTATTCACTTCTTACTCTTACTTACTTATTTATTTGTCTTTTTAGCAGTAGATGACTGAAAATGGTATCGTCTTGATATGATGTAATCCTTTTTGTTAAAATTTCATACTGTGTTTTGAGTTTTAGCTTAACCATTTCTTGTTATGTGTGATTTACATGTGTGCATTTTATTTGTTATAAGGCCCGTGACATGAAAATGCCAAAAACCTCGAACAGTTAGTGGCAAAGCAGTTGTGAAATTAATTCAACAAGTCTGCTGTGGGCTTTTGTGGGCTTTGTTATGTTAGAACAAAATGAAAAAGTTAGATCTCTATTTTAGCCTTCAACCTTATTCATACCTTAGTCTTTACACACCACATTAGGAGGACGCTGCAGATCACCTATACCCTGCGGAATTCTTGTCTTTCTTGTATCTCACTGTATGGTGCACTCAGCACACAAAACACATGCTCTTTCCATGATATAGACTGACCAGGTGAATCCAGGTGAAAGCTATGATCCCTTATTGATGTCACTTGTTAAATCCACTTCAATCAGTGTAGATGAAGGGGACGAGACAGGTTAAAGAAGGATTTTTAAGCCTTGAGACAATTGAGACATGGATTGTGTGTGTGCCATTCAGAAGGTGGATTTTAAAGAAAATGTAAGAGCCTTATGGTAGAGTATGGTAATAGGAGTATGGTAATAGGAGTATGGTAATAGGAGTATGGTAATAATAGGAGTATGGTAATAATAGGAGTATGGTAATAGGAGTATGGTAATAGGTGTCAGGCACATTGGTTTGTGTCAAGAACTGCAACAGTGCTGGGTTTTAAATGCTCAACAGTTTCCCATGTGTATCAAGAAATCAAGAATGGTTCACCACCCAAAGGACATCCAGACAACTTGACAGAACTGTGGCAACTATTGGAGTCAACATGGGCCAGGATCCCTGTGGAACGCTTTTAACACCTTGTAGAGCCCATGCCCCGACGAATTGAGATGGATCTGAGGGCAAAAAGGGGGGTGTTCAACTCAATATTAGGAAAGTGTTCCTAATGTTTGGTATACTCAGTGTATATGTGACACAGGACTTTACTGATGGATACAATGTAATGTAAGAAGACCATATACTGTAAGAATATTTGATTTAACTAGATACTGTAATTTACACACAGTACATTTACATGGTTAAGTGAATTGTTCTGTTTAATATCTAAGAATGACACATTGACACAGAGACTTAATTAAAAGTTAGTAACAGAGGCCTTGCCTTCCTTTCGGTCCAATTTGTGCCTCATTTTTAAAATGTTATGTAAATATACAATTTATTTTTGTATACAATTACAATCCTACACAATTAAAACCCCTGTTCTGCTGATGTTAGCATACACAAATCAAATCTATGTAATCATCATGAACAACAATGCATATAATAATTTGTGACTTTTTAAATGTATTTTTATGTTTTAATTTGAACCTTTATTTAGCTGAGCATTCGAATAGGCAAGTCAGTTAAGAACAAATTCTTATATACAATGACGGCCTACACCGGCCAAACCCAGACAACGCTGGGCCAATTGTGCGCCACTTTATGGGACTCCCAATCACGGCCGGTTGTGATACAGCCTGGTTTAACATTATGGACATTGAATATATTGAGTTTTAGTATTAAGAGGATGTGTTGGATGGTACATAGAGTCAGTACAAACTTTTGAGATTCAAACCATTACTTGAAAGTACTGTGTTGTACTTGTTTTAGACAACAACAAAAAATACTGTATAATGAGTGGTATTAGTATTTTATGTTATTAATAATGTAATAATTAAATATAATAAATGTTTTATCAAAAGACTGTTGGGATCATTGTAGAGAGGGTGCACATACAAGATGTGGCTATTCAATCTTGAAATGGCAGTTTGAGATGGTTTTGAAATATCAGACAATGTTGAAGATTAAGGTAGCTCCAGACCACCTCCAAAACACTGCTTGTCTGAGTCCAAGTCTTGATTAGAATCAAATCAAATCAAATTTATTTATATAGCCCTTCGTACATCAGCTGATATCTCAAAGTGCTGTACAGAAACCCAGCCTAAAACCCCAAGCAATGCAGGTGTAGAAGCACGGTGGCTAGGAAAAACTCCCTAGAAAGGCCAAAACTTAGGAAGAAACCTAGAGAGGAACCAGGCTATGTGGGGTGGCCAGTCCTCTTCTGGCTGTGCCGGGTGGAGATTATAACAGAACATGGCCAAGATGTTCAAATGTTCATAAATGACCAGCATGGTCCTAGGGCTCAGGTCCTCCGAGAGAGAGAAAGAAAGAGAGAAAGAGAGAATTAGAGAGAGCACACTTAAATTCACACAGGACACCGAATAGGACAGGAGAAGTACTCCAGATATAACAAACTGACCCTAGCCCCCCGACACATAAACTACTGCAGCATAAAATCTGGAGGCTGAGACAGGAGGGGTCAGGAGACACTGTGGCCCCATCCGAGGACACCCCCGGACAGGGCCAAACAGGAAGGATAAGTCACATGGGAATCCAAGCACAACCCCGCTTACCCAGGGATAAAATCACATGGGAATCCAAGCACAACCTCACTTTCCCAGGGATTAAATCACATGGGAATCCAAGCGTAACCTCGCTTTCCCAGGGATTAAATCACATGGGAATCCAAGCACAACCCCGCTTTCCCAGGGATTAAATCACATGGGAATCCAAGCACAACCCCGCTTTCCCAGGGATTAAATCACATGGGAATCCAAGCACAACCCCGCTTTCCCAGGGATTAAATCACATGGGAATCCAAGCACAACCCCGCTTTCCCAGGGATTAAATCACATGGGAATCCAAGCACAACCCCGCTTTCCCAGGGATTAAATCACATGGGAATCCAAGCACAACCCCGCTTTCCCAGGGATTAAATGGAGCAGTAGCATGGCATCCTACCAGGCAACACAACAGTTTGAAGGTAGTTTCAATATTAAAGGCAAAGTAAATATTTCTTCAACCCCTGACCTTACCAACAACTCACATGCAAGTAAGGCTGTACTGATTCATTTTGTCTACTACTGTCAAGTACTGTAATGTTTAATTTTTTTGTTTCACTAGAGTATTATTAAAACCTTTGGGAATGAAGATGAAGGTATTCTTAAGGCATATTAATGGGATACAATTTCTGATCAGTGCGTGTAGTGTGTACGGTGAAAGTACACATGGGTGCTAGCCTATAGGGGTAGGCTCTACAAGTCTGAGACATTTCACACCACTATAATTATGAAACATTTGAGTGACATAAGTATAGGCTACAGACCTTTAAGATCATGTATTGTATTTACAATATTAAAACAATGTAACCTGAGATAAAAAATATTTTCAGGTTGAACACATTTTATTTACTACTTCCACTGAGTGTACAGGGTGTGCTCAGTCCGTCTGACCTTGAATGACTGACCATCATGTGAGCACTATGGCTGGACAATGTCTGCTGGTTCACCCTAATTTGCAGTCTCCACCCAAAGATTTTATGTTAAAAGTAGTTGTTACTTCAAAATGTTAAAGGCCTAGTTCAGTCAAAAACATGATTTCCCTGTGTTTTATATATATTTCCACACTATGAGGTTGGAATAATACTGCGAAATTGTAAAAATAATTATGATAATGCACTTTTAGTGTAGGAGCTATTTGAAAAGAGCTGTTTTGGTGGGGTTACGTTTTTGCCTGCAGAACGGCTGCATTGGACCTTTAATAGAAGAATCGCAATGCAGGCGAATGTTGTGTGCTGACAATCACCGACAACCTGGCTACAACAGGAGCGCTGCTGTCTCCTATGCCAGCCACAATGCAACATTTTCTATGATCATGGATAGGTCATGTGTAAGGAAAATGTATACATTGTTGATACAATAATGCAATGTTTATGCGGACAACTAATCACGCGCTATTGTATCATATTGAAACACCTTTATGACTAATTATGCTACATTAGTATCTAGTCTCGGTGAATGATTTCATGAATAATGCATGAACATACCATGCAGCCAGAAGAAACATTTACGCGTGCATCATTTAGAGTGATTACGGTATCGGGCGTGTCTCCCTCTTCTCTTTTACTTAAAAAATCTACTGTTAAGTGTACTAGGACGGAGGAACTAGAATGAAAAACGATAAAAGTTCATTGATTTTTTGATTCAACAATACGGAATTATTTGGAATTTGACCATCATCTTTCAGATGTTTCCTGTGTGACGCTTTAGTAAGTAGCATACGCCTCTGCCAAATTACCCCCTCTAACTTTTTAAAGGGAACTACGGTGATTTAGAAATTGTTTTAAACAACACGTAAATAGGCCTGCTACTACAAAGGGCCTATGCGACATTTCAACTGGACCCTTCATTATTGTCTCACATTGCCAAATCTGCTCCTACGCTCGGATGGCAAGATTTTAGTTTTTTCCCTGGAGTGTTTTGGAACTCTATAACTGCAATGGTGAAACTGGGATGGGTGGAGGCTATGACAAAAACTTTCCACAGGCTATAAAGGTGCTATGAAGAATTATGGCTTAAGCGGGGAAATCTTCTAGCTAGTCAGTCATTTTAGTGACAAACTAGCTAGAATATAGAACCTTTTTAGAAAGTGTTGGTTATGGTGTAATAAATGAAGCAAATATCTGTCTGATCATAGATTTTGGTTCCATGGGAGTACTGGTTGTTTTACAATAATTATGGAGCCACCAGTTGTGTGAAAAATACTCAATTGTCATACTTAAGTAAAAGTAAAGATACAGTACCTTAATAGAAAATGACTCAAGTGAAAGTCACCCAGTACTTAAGTACAGTGTCAAAACTTGTCATACTTGAGAAAAAGTAAAAGTAAATGCTATAGATCAAACTCCTTATATTAAGCAAACCAGACACCAACATGTTATTGTTTTTATTTATTTATAGTCAGGGGCACACTCCAACACTCAGACATAATTTACAAATGCAGTATTTGTGTTTAGTGAGTCTGCCAGATCAGAGGCAGTAGGGATGACAATGTGTTATATTGATAGGTGTGTGTGAATTGGACCATTTGCTGTCCTGCCTGAGCATTCGAATTGTAACTAGTACTTTTGGGTGTCAGGGAAAATATATGGGGGTAAAAAGTACATATTTTCTTTAGAAATTATACTCTGCATAGTAAGAGACTTGTAGGAAACGTTGGTGCACATTTTGCCAATGCTTTCTCCCCCCCCTCTCTCTCTCCCTCCCTCTCTCTCTTTCTCTCCCCCCCCCTCTCTCTCCCCCCCCTCTCTCTCTCTCTCTCTCACCCCCCCTTCTCTCTCTTTCTCCCCCGCTCTCTCTTTCTCCCCCCGCCTCTCTCTCTCCCTCTCTTTCTCTCTCTCTCCCCCTCTCTCTCTCCCCCCCCTCTCTCTCTCTCTCTATTTCTCTCCCCCCCCCTCTTTCTCTTTCCCTCTCTCTTTCTCTCTCTGGATTGTGTTCCACCTGGAACCTGGTTGCCCAAGAAACAAATCTTGTCAGCCAATCGGATCCCTCAACCCACATGCATTTGCACACACCCTTCTTCTCTCTCATTGTGTCCCAGGCTTCTTATGTATCACACTGTCGATGATAAACCAGGTAAACACCACCAACACATGATTGCGGTGATTGCTCTCTGTATTTGCTGTTCAAAGCTGTTATCTCTTATTTTTTCCCTCTTCAGCTCCTCAGTACCCACCCATATGTCATTGTGCACACATCATATTTAGCTGTTGACACTAGTCTCTCTACACCTGCTTGCTGCTGTGGTGTGATTGGTGTGAACTGTCTGGTTTACTGCGGTGTCTGAGGCACTTGAGCGGTCCGAGGATTATATTTAGACACACTTGAAGCCCCAGTTTCTCCTAGTTCATAGATCAATGTTCCCACTATTTATTACCTAGCTGTGTTATGTATACTTTACGGTACTGTACTTCCTACATAACGTGTCTGAAAAATTGTTCTCTGCCTTATTGGCACAGGCCTGAAATTAGTCTAAATGACTCTGTCGTAGTGTTGTAGAGTGCCACTATTGGCCTGTTATTTAACCATGTTTGCGTTCCCCTCTCTCATAGAGAAAAACAATACTCCAACTAATCTTGCAAACAGTGTAGCCTCTGAATATATATTTTGGCAGTAGCAGTCCTAACTTAGTCAAACTTCAACAACACTTTTGTTGAGACACCTGTGCTTTTAACTTTTTGGACACCATAGCTAGATGTCTTGAAGATTATGATGATGGACTGTGATTCATATTTAGTGCTCCTTTTCTGTGTGATAAAAGGGATAGACCACCATGGCCAGTCCAGCACCAGCATGCTGCAAAACCCCTTCCAGTCCAGAGGGGGGAGTGGCGGAGACCCAAAAGACAAAGCGCTTCATCACGGACAACTATGAGCTAAGCAAGGAAGAGCTAGATGGTCTCATGAAGGAAGGAGGTGAGGAAACACAGACATAAGTTGTTGATATTATATAGCCTATACATCTTTTTATTCCCTCCTTCCAAATAACTTTACATCACATCAGACTGATGAGAGACTCCAGTTGTGGTGTTTTATTAATCTCTGATGATGGATTGCCCCCCCCCCCACAGAAGAAGAGCGTCCCTTCCTGGTGGTCCATCATCTGCTGGATGTAAAAGAGGCAGGTGTGCCGGTATTATTGCCTGGGACCCAGGTCATATGCAGAGTGGACAGCACTGAGAGATACACCACACGCTCCAAGGTGTGTGTGTGTGTGTGTGTGTGTGAACTGTAAATGTGTATATACAGTTGTAGTTGGACGTTTACCTACACCTTAGCCAAATACATTTAAACTCAGTTTTTCACAATTCCTGACATTTAATCCTAGTAAAAATTCCCTGTCTAAGGTCAGTTAGGATCACCACTTTATCTTTAGAATGTGAAATGTCAGAATAATAGTAGAGCGAATGATTTATTTCAGCTGTTATTTCTTTCATCACATTCCCAGTGGGTCAGAAGTTTACAAACACTCAATTAGTATTTGGTAGCATTGCCTTTACATTGCTTAACTTGGGTCAAACGTTTCAGGTAGCCTTCCACAAGCTTCCCACAATAAGTTGGGTGAATTTTGGCCCATTCCTTCTGACATAGCTGGTGTAACTAAGTCAGGTTTGTAGGCCTACTTGCTCGCGCACACTTTTTCAGTTCTGCCCACACATTTTCTATAGGATTGAGGTCAGGGCTTTGTGATGGCCACTCCAATACCTTGTCTTTGTTGTCCTTAAGCCATTTTGCCACAAATTTGAAAGTATGCTTTGGGTCATTGTCCATTTGGAAGACCCATTTGTGACCAAGCTATAACTTCCTGACTGATGTCTTGAGATGTTGCTTCAATATATCCACATACATTTCCTACCTCATGATGCCATCTATTTTGTGAAGTGCACCAGTCCCTCCTGCAGCAAAGCACCCCCACAACATGATGCTGCTACCCCCGTGCTTCATGGTTGGGATGGTGTTCTTCGGCTTGCAAGCCTCCCACTTTTTACTCCAAACATCATGTTGGTCATTACAAACAGTTCTATTTTTGCTTCATCAGACCAGAGGACATTTCTACAAAAAAGTACGATCTTTGTCCCCATGTGCATTTGCAAAACGTAGTCTGGCTTTTTTATGGCGGTTTTGGAGCAGTGGCTTCTTCTTTGCTGAGCGGCCTTTCAGGTTATGTCGATATAGGACATGTTCTTCTGTGGATATAGATACTTTTGGACCTGTTTCCTCCAGCATCTTCACAAGGTCCTTTGCTGTTGTTCTGGAATTGATTTGCACTTTTCACACCAAAGTACGTTCATCTCTCTGAGACAGAATGCTTCTCCTTCCTGACTGGTATGACGTCTGCGTGGTCCCATGGTGTTTATACTTGCGTACTATTGTTTGTTCAGATGAACGTGGTACCTTCAGGCATTTGGAAATTGCTCCCAAGGATGAACCAGACTTGTGGAGGTCTACACTTTTTTTTCTGAGGTCTTGGCTGATTTCTTTTGATTTTCCCATGATGTCAAGCAACAAGGCACAAAGTTTGAAGGTAGGCCTTGAAATACATCCACAGGTACACCTCCAATTGACTCAAATGATGTCAATTAGCCCATCAGAAGCTTCTTAAGCCATGACATGATTTTCTGGAATTTTCCAAGCTGTTTAAAGGCACAGTCAACTTTGCGTATGTAAACTTCTGACCCACTGGAATTGTGACACAGTGAATGATAAGTGAAATAATCTGTCTGTCAACAATTGTTGGAAAAATTACTTGTGTCATGCACAAAGTAGACGACCTAACCGACTTGCCAAAACTATAGTTTGTTAACATGAAATTTGTGGAGTGGTTAAAAAATGAGTTTTAATGACTCCAACCTAAGTGTATGTAAACTTCTGACTTCAACTGTAGGTGTATGACATGAACTGTATTCTCTGTCAGGTCAGTGTGTGCTCTCTGTACACTGTGAAGCTGACCCATGGCAAGTTCACCTGGACGGTCAAGAGGAAGTACAAGCACTTCCAGGAGCTGCATCGTGACCTCTACAAGCACAAGATGATGGCTCACTTCCTGCCTCTGGGAAGGTCAGACTCAGAGCACCAATCAAAGCTCAGACATGCAAAGCAACCCATTATCTGTGTGGAGAGTAATTTGTTTAGAGGGGATGCAATTCAAATAAGAGTGAAGGCCTGTTGTGATTTCTGTATGAGTTTAAGAAGGAACATTTTTAGAATATTCAAATATCTCTTTTTAGATTTGCAGCCCAGAGAGCGCAGCTGAGGGCTATGACAGAGGAGATGCCAAGTCTACACGGCACTGAGAGGATGAGACAAACCTCCAGTAAACCGGTATCACTCTTACATTCATTGACCCACCCAAATTGTATACAGTATGCACAAAGACAGACTCTGATAAACACCATGGTACACACGCAGACAGAGACCCACACATAACTCAGTCTCACATAAAGGCTCACTCCACTGGGCACACCATGTCATTTCAACATGGAAATGTGGGTAATATTTGGTTGAGATGTTGATCAATGAGATTTCCACCTTTATGCACCCACTCAAGACAGACTGAAGTTTGTTGAATTCCCAATGTGTTATAACTTTGCTTTCAACTGTTGAAAAGCACAACAAAGTTCAAATGGGAATAAAATGTGCTTCATATAATAGCACAACTAAATGACCTGGATTGCAGTTGAGATGACATAAAAAGTATATACAGATGTAGGATCTTAATTTGAGGAAGTTTGCTACAGCAGGAAAATAATCTTGCAGCAACAGGAAATTTGAATTATTATGTGGATTATAATTAATGGAATTTTTTTGTAGGGGTTGATACATTTTTCAGTAGGGAAAATCAAGTCTGAAATTTTAAAGTGGAAATTACATACCTTTTAAGCCTTTTTAAACATTATATATATTACAAATTTGCATTTCTTGCTGTGCAGAAAAATTGTGATCCTACATCTGTAGTGCAAGATGCTAAACAGATTATTATAGCATTATTGTGAATATCTCCACAGACCTGCAAATTTTGCGTGATATCTTGGACATGCACAATGCACACCTTCTATGATTACATAATACATTTATAGATACAGTAATCTCAAAATGTGACCATGGGTGTGTTACTCATTTTAAGGTTGAATAAAAACGGTTACATTAGTTTGTATCTTTTGTTCCACTGACTTAGTCTGGCTTTAATTCCAGTTTGTCTACAAATTAATAATTGATATTTTGTATTCCAAGAATCAAAGTTAATGAATAGCACTAAATCAAATCAATTCTTAATTAAAGTCTATTTAAAGTTTGTTTGATTTAGTCCTATTCTTTAACATAGATTTTTTGGTTGAGATGGAGAATCCAACATATTAATTAACAACTTGAAGATAAAATTTAAAAACAACCAAAGCTTTAAACCCTAGGCCTATATGTACTGTCTATATTTAGTTGAACCCTGAGTTGAATTGAAACAATAGCTGTTGATGACTTTGCAAATGCTATACAGGCCTAAATATTGATGATATATGACTTATAAAGTATGGTTACATTTGATTTTTCTCTGTTGAACTGACCCTTTGGAATGACGTCAATAGCAACAGGGAATCTATTTAGTTATTAAGAGATCGCTCATAGGACTGTTACCGTGACCGTATTACCGCCACACCGGCGGTCACGAGTCATGATGGCAGTCAAATTCCATGTGTCCATTTACGGTAATTGGCTTCTCCAAGCTCGGATGCTGCTGATGGTCATTAGTAGCCTACCTAACTTGCTAACTGTCTGATACTCCTCAGTCTATTGCCCCTCTAATCACTGTGACATCAATGCAAATGTAATCAAAAAAATATAATCCAACACTTCATGAGACCTCATGTTGTGCAACATTTCTATAGGCTATGCAATTGCATGAGAAAACAGAGTGATGGCCTCTTAAAAAGAGGAGGATCCCATCAGCTTTCTTCAGGCTAGGTCTAGTATATTTATTTCTCAGCCTTCCTAATATTGAGCACATTGCTTCTCTTTAAAACAGAAGTATAGTCTGGCTGGCATGAAAATTAACCACTGGAAAAGTGTCCTTCATTCGCTATTTAATTGTGTAGTTGGCGTATTTTTTCCCCCGGTGCCCCTGTTTTGAGATAGCTGCATGATAATGGTTCATTCTAAATCAAAACAAATTTCACACATATAATATTGAGTATATGTAAAGACAAGATTAAATCAAGAATAGTGTGATGGGTAACAATATTAGCTTATCACTTGGGAATTGTATATTATCACTTTTTTTGTGACTTTTTCAAATCATAATTACACACCTAATGTAGCACATTAGAATATATGTTTTTGTAAAGTTTGTATCACAACTAAAGTGACCAAATAACTTCTTCAAATTTAAGCACATTAATCCGGTTTCCAACGGCTGTAGAGCCTAACTGGCATGCATACGCAGCGCGTGAATTTCAAGTTTCGGGAAGATAATTTTCAACATAGAAATGCACCTTTATAATAAAAGCATTATATGCATAATCACATTTGTGGTCACTTTGGATAATGGTGTTCTCTCTGACTATGGAATATTTAATTCTCGCACAGAATAGAATAGGTAAACCTTTGTACTATGGGGAATAGTAGATTGACATAGGCTAGTGCTTTTGCTGTTCGTTAGGCCTCCTCATCTTGTTGGCTGACAAAAAGTAAATGTGGACAGTTCTTCCAATATCTTCAATATGCACCTCGGAATTGGATTAGGATGCGTGCAGTTGCATCCCTAATATGTCTGTCTTCACTTCTAGCCTGTGAGAAAGACCCGATCACGTGACTGAGAACCATGTGAGTGAGAGGTGCAGCCGGGAGAAGGGAATTTAAATTATTATATTCAACCCAAGGGCACAATGGCCACTGGCCGCAAAAGGCATGGATTCTTTTTAGGGGGAATTACGGCCACGCAAAGGGTATGCAGCCGGTAAATTCAAGGCAATATCAAGTGCTTGTCAAATTGTGAATGAGAGACTGATGACGTGTGTACAGCCTGTGCAAAAAAAACAACGCAGAGCTCATGCCTTTCATGCAACCTTTTTCAAATCATTATTAGAGTCGCATCATGCAGCCTTAGAATGTATTAAAAATCAAAACATATAGCCCAACATTTTTATCACAACGCTCAACACAGAATAGCCGCATCTATGCACTCCCTGAAATCATTTTGAGAAAATATCCTTTCTATTTTTTTTCAGCTATGTTCAATTGTATTCTTCATACTATAAAACAATATAAAATAATGCCACGGAATTCTAAACAAATCTTGTCTGCTAAATGAACTAGTGTAGCCCACAGCCCAATGGCAGAGTCAGATTAGGGCCTAGCATAAAGACAATCCAGAATATGCTTTTCTGTTCTTCTGAAATAGACTACATTTTCTTCATATCGTGTTTCTTTAGACCTGTCTAAAATAAATAATTGATTTATTGTGATGGTGTAGGTTATATTAAATGTATTTATTCGATTTTTGTCAAATGTAGATGTTCCAAAGGTCTGCATCAGTGGCTTGTAGGCTATGCGTGGGATCCAGAAGAAGCTAAATGTGTTTATGTTAATTAACGGGCAATTACCATGAGACCGGCAGTTAATTGCTTGAAAATCACCGTCTGAAAAAATGTAATGACCGCCATAGCCCTAATCGCTCAATAATAATTGTCCCGATAATTCAAAAAAATATATCATCTTTATTTAACCTTTCATAACTAAGTCACTTAAGAACAAATTCTTATTTACAATGACTGCCTACCCCAGGCAAACCTGGCCAACGCTGGGCCAATTGTGCGCCACCCTACGGGTCTCCCAATCACAGCCAGATGTGATACAGCCTGGATTCGAACCAGGGACTGTAGTGACGCTTCTTGCACTGAGATGCAGTGCCTTAGACAGCTGCACCATTTTGGAGCACATTGGTAACACATTGGTAGTAGTGACAAATGTCATAGCTAAGCAGTACTGGGATTGGTTAAACCCTGGATGGGAGACCAAATGGATAGCTTTAGGTAGATCAATTATCCTGGGATAATGATAGTGAATATAACGTTGAAGATCTGATGTTCAAATAGAGGTACAAATAGAACATATCTTATAAAAGGTTTGTCTATGTTGAAAATGGGTTAACCAATGATGATATAAGTTTGTACTGTTAGGTGACCTAAACTGGGACATGCTTAACACCCCGGCCGTCCTACAATCTAAGCTAGATGCCCTCAATCTCACACAAATCATCAAGGAACCTACCAGGTACATCCCTAAATCCGTAACCATGGGCACCCTCTTAGATATCATCCTGACCAACCTGCCCTCTAAATACACCTCTGCTGTCTTCAACCAGGATCTCAGCAATCACAGCCTCATTGCCTGCGTGCGTATTGGGTCCGCGGTCAAATGACCACCCATCAATACTGCACAAAAACATCCTGTGGCGTTCTGCATTAGCATCGAATAGCCCCGGCGATATGCAACTTTTCAGGGAAGTCAGGAACCAATATACTCAGGCAGTTAGGAAAGCTAAGGCTAGCTTTTTCAAACAGAAATTTGCTTCCTGTAGCACTAATTCCAAAAAGTTTTGGGACACTGGGAAGTCCATAGAGAATAGGAGCACCTCCTCCCATCTGCCCACTGCACTGAGGCTAGGAAACACTGTCACCACCGACAAATCTACGATTATCGATAATTTCAATAAGCATTTTTCCACGGCTGGCCATACTTTCCACCTGGCTACCCCTACCATGGCCAACATCTCTGCACCCCCTGCTGCAACTTGCCCAACTTCACCCATGCCCTCCTTCACCCAAAACCAGGCAGCTGATGTTCTGAAAGAACTGCAAAATCTGGATCCCTACAAATTAGCTGGGCTAGACAATCGGCACCCTCTCGTTCTAAAATCACCCTCCAAAATGGTTGCAACCCCTTTTACTAGCCAATTCAACCTCTCTTTCGTGTCGTCTGAGATCCCCAAAGATTGGATAGCTGCCGCGGTCATCCCCCTCTTCAAAGGGGGAGACACTCTAGACCCAAACTGTTACAGACCGATATCCATCCTGCCTGACCTTTCTAAAATCTTCGAAAGCCAAGTTAATAAACAGATCACCGACCATTTAGAATCCCACTGTACCTTCTCCACTATGCAATCTGGTTTCTGAGCTGGTCATGGGTGCACCTCAGCCAAGGTCCTAAACGATATCATAACCACCATCGATAAAAGACAGTACTGTGCAGCTGTCTTCATCGACCTGGCCAAGGCTTTCGACTCTGTCAATCACCGCATTCTTATTGGCAGACTCAATAGCCTTGGTTTTTCTAATGACTGCCTCGCCTGGTTCACCAACTACTTTGCAGACAGAGTTCAGTGTGTCAAATCGGAGGGCCTGTTGTCCGGACCTCTGGCAGTCTCTATGGGGGTGCCACAGGATTCAATTCTCGGGCCGACTCTTTTCTCTGTATAAATGTGATGTCGCTCTTTCTGCTGGTGATTCTCTGATTCACCACTACGCAGACGACACCATTCTGTATACATTTGGTCCTTCTTCGGACACTGTGCTAACAAACCTCTAAACGAGCTTCAACGAAATAAAACACTCCTTCTGTGGCCTCCAACTGCTTTTAAATGCTAGTAAAACTAAGTGCACGCTCTTCAACCGATTGCTGCCCGCACACTCCCGCCTGACTAGTATAATTACTCTGGACGGTTCTGACCTAGAATATATGGACAACTACAAATACCTAGGTGTCTGGTTAGACTGTAAACTCTCCTTCCAGACTCACATTAACGGGATCGATATGACAACAGCCAGTGAAAGTGCAGGGCGCCAAATTCAAAACAACAGAAATCTCATAATTAAAATTCCTCAAACATACATGTATCTTATACCGTTTTAAAGGTAATCTTGTTGTTAATCCCACCACAGTGTCTGATTTCAAATAGGACACTGTGAACGATTATGTTAGGACAGAGCCAAGTCACAAAAACACACACAGCCATTTTTCCAGCCAAAGAGTAGAGTCACAAAAAGCACAAATAGAGATAAAATTAATCACTAACCTTTGATGACCTTCATCAGATGACACTCATAGGACTTCATGTTACACAATACATGTATGTTTTGTTTGATAAAGTTCATATTTCAAAAAAAGAAAATCTGAGTTTACATTGGCGCGTTACATTCACTAGTTCCAAAAACATCCAGTGATTTTGCATAGCCACATCAATTTTACAGAAATACTCATCATAAATGTTGATAAAAATACAAGTGTTAAACATGGAATTATAGATATACCTCTCCTTAATGCAACCGCTGTGTCAGATTTCAAAAAAGCTTTAGGGAAAAAGCAAACCATGCAATAATCTGAGAACGGCCCTCAGAATTATTTTTTTTATCCGCCATGTTGGAGTCAACAGATCAGAAATAACATTATAAATATTCCCTTACCTTTAATGATCTTCATCAGAATGCACTCCCAGGAATCCTAGTTCCACAATAAATGTTTGATTTGTTCGACAATGTCCATTATTTATGTCCAAGTAGCTACTTTTGTTAGGGCGTTTAGTACACAAATCCAAACGCTCGTGCAGGTCCAATTGAACGTTGGACGAAAAGTTGAAAAAGTTATATTACAGGTCGTAGAAACATTTCAAACTAAGTATAGAATCAATCTTTAGGATGTTTTTATCATAAATGTTCAACAACGTTCCAACCAGAGAATTCCAATGTCTGTAGAAAAGCCATGGAACGCAGGTCGCTCTCATGTGAAATGCGCGTGACCAGGACCTGGCTAACTGCCAGACCACTGACTCAAAGAGCTCTCATCCGGCCCCACATCACAGTAGAAGCCTCATTCAAGTTTCTAAAGACGGTTGACATCTAGTGGAAGCCCCAGGAAGTGCAACTTGAACCATATCCCACTGTGTATTTGATAGGGCTGAGTTCAAAAACTACAAACATTTTCTCAGGTTTTTGCCTGCCATATGAGTTCTGTTATACTCACAGACATCATTCAAACAGTTTTAGAAACTTCAGAGTGTTGTCTTTTCAAATGTATTAATACTATGCATATATTAGCAACTGTGACTGAGGAGCAGGCCGTTTACTCTGGGCACCTTTCATCCAAGCTACTCAATACTGCCCCTGCAGCCATAAGAAGTTAAGCATCTCCAATCCAAAATTAAATCTAGAATCGGCTTCCTATTTCGCAACAAAGCCTCACTCATGCTGCCAAACATACCCTCGTACAACTGACCATCCTACCGATCCTTGACTTCGTCATTAAAACAAATTTTTCAACCACTCCACAAATTTCATGTTAACAAACTATAGTTTTGGCAAGTCGGTTTGGACATCTACTTTGTGCATGACTCAAGTAATTTTTCCAACAGTTGTTGACAGACAGATTATTTCACTTATCATTCACTGTATCACAATTCCAGTGGGTCAGAAATTTACATACACTAAGTTGACTGTGCCTTTAAACAGCTTGGAAAATTCCAGAAAATTATATCATGGCTTTAGAAGCTTCTGATAGGCTAATTGACATCATTTGAGTCAATTGGAGGTGTACCTGTGGATGTATTTCAAGGCCTACCTTCAAACTCAGTGCTTCTGCTTGACATCATGGGAAAATCTTAAAAAATCAGCCAAGACCTCAGAAAAAAAATGGCAGACCGCTACAAGTCTGGTTCATACTTGGGAGCAATTTCCAAATGCCTGAAGGTAACACGTTCATCTGTACAAACAATAGTACACAAGTATAAACACCATGGGACCACGCATACGTCATACCAGTCAGGAAGGAGAAGCGTTCTGTCTCCTAGAGATGAACGTAATTTGGTGCGAAAAATGCAAATCAATCCCAGAACAACTGCAAAGGACCTTGTGAAGATGCTGGCGGAAACCGGTCCAAAAGTATCTATATCCCCAGTACAACGAGTCCTATATCGACATAACCTGAAAGGCCACTCAGCAAGGAAGAAGCCACTGCTCCAAAACCGCCTTAAAAAAAGCCTGACTACGGTTTGCAACTCCACATGGGGACAAAGATCGTAGTTTTTGTAGAAATGTCCTCTGGTCGGATGAAACAAAAATAGAACTGTTTGGCCATAATGATCATCGTTATGTTTGGAGGAAAACGGGGGAGGCTTGCAAGCCGAAGAACACCATCCAAACCGGCAAGCACGAGGGTAGCAGCATCATGTTGTGGGGGTGCTTTGCTGCAGGAGGGACTGGTGCACTTCACAAAATAGATGGCATAATGAGGGAGGAAATGTTGCTTCAATATATCCACATACATCTCAAGACATCAGTCAGGAAGTTAAAGCTTGGTCGCAAATGGGTCTTCCAAATGGACAATGACCCCAAGCATACTTCCAACGTTGTGTCAAAATGGCTTAAGGACAACAAAGTCAAGGTATTGGAGTGGCCATCACAAAGCCCTGACCTCAATCCTATAGAAAATATGTGGGCAGAATTGAAAAAGCGTGTGCCAGCAAGGAGGCCTACAAACCTGACTTAGTTACATCAGCTCTGTCGGAAGGAATGGGCCAGAATTCCCCCAATTTATTGTGGAAAGCTTGTGGAAGGCTACCTGAAACGTTTGACCCAAGTTAAACAATGTAAAGGCAATGTTACCAAATACTAATTGAGTGTATGTAAACTTCTGACCCACTGGGAATGTGATGAAAGAAATAACAGCTGAAATAAATCATTCTCTCTACTATTATTCTGACATTTTACTTTCTTAAAATAAAGTGGTGATCCTAACTGACCTAAGAAAGGGAATTTTTACAAGGATTAAATGTCAGGAATTGTGAAAAACTGAGTTATATGTATTTGGCTAAGGTGTATGTAAACTTCCGACTTCAACTGTATGTATATATATATATATACTTTTTTTTCTTCTCAGAACCCCCTGCGGGCTAGTAGGCTATCAGTCCTGATTTCTGATTTCTCTGTTGTAGAAATACCTTGAAGAATATCTAAATGGCCTTCTGGAGAATTCCTTTTGTAAGAACTTCCACGGCATGGTGGGTGAAGATGACACACACACACACACACCAATTATCATTCAATGTCAGGATGAGCTGTCATCACTGTCTGTCTTGTTCTGATTCCAGCTGGAATTCCTTGATGTCAGTGCTCTCTCTTTTGTCAGTGAGCTTGGACCCAAAGGCCTGTAAGCAGGTTTAATAGTCTATGAGAGTGTGTGATGGTATACGAGAAAGTGAGAGTGAGTGTTATTCAGTATATTTTAATGTGACAAATTCTCTGTCCGTGAAAGCAATGTTAGTGATGTCATTGTATTTCAGGGAGGGTTCCATCTTCAAAAGGTCAGGAGGTCATCGTATCCAGGGGCTGAACTGTATTGGTCATCACCAGTTCTGCTTCCGCTGGTCAAAGCGCTGGCTGGTGGTCAAGGATTCCTTCCTGCTCTATATGAACCGGGAAAACGGGGTCGTCTGCTTTGTACTGGTCTTTGACCCAGAGTTCAAAGTTCAAGTGGGCCGTGCATACACTGATACCAAGTATGGGGTCTGTATTCAGAACTTCACCAGGTAAGTCCACAGTGGTGTCCAAAATGTTATTATCTATTTGTAGGCAGACACACCCATAAAGTGTACACTCAAATACAGATCACACTTGTGAAGTATACATTTTGTATACCTAATTGTTTATTTATGAGTCAATCCCTAGCTGTGTGTGTATTCGTGCAGGCAGGAAGAGGAGAGTGTGGTAAATTTAGATTTTTTTACATTCGGCAGGGGAATACAGTATGTGACCCACCTCCTTGATTTGGTTCTATGTAGCAAAATTAGAATTTGTTTTTTACATTGGATAAAAGTAGAGACTCAGAACATTGTATAACATACACTGTAGTAGAGGAACAATGGGAAAGTAATTCTGCTTTGAAAGTTGATAAACTTGTAACACTACTTTTGAGAAAATGTTGTTACACCAACTGGAGAGCTCTTATTTTTCTTCACCCATTCAGAATCGTTATCACCCATATAAGCCTTAGCCCCGCCCATCTTAAGGATTCACGTGTGAGGCCATGTACTTAACAGAGTGAGTAAGGTATTGTAGTAAACAACCAAAGATTAAGATTGATAGTGGTAAAAGTAGTAGAAAAAAGTATTAGTACAAATATACTTTATCTAGTCCTTGGCCTATATCCTATTCTGACTTTGGTGACAGGTCATGTTGTTCTTCTCGTTACCGTCTCTGGTAAACACACACTAAATTAAATAAATTCTAAGTTTATTTGTCACATGCACAGGATACCGAAGGTGTAAACGGTACAGTGAAATGATTACTTGCATAGTGGAGTCTTTTGTTTAGACCCTTAATCCCTACCCATACTACCATGTACCATGCATGAATCTGCAGGTAGCTTAAGCTAACCAACTAGGTTAAGTTAGCTAACATTAGACTATAACTAGCAATGCAAATGATAGTCCATCACAACTTCTTCCCACTGAGCAATAGCAACACTATTTCAGTTCTTCATGATATCTTTAAAAAAAATCCATGGTAGAAAGGATTATCTACACATAATGAGCAACTCGTGTTATAAGCAGAAGAATACTACATGGCAGACCAATCCGAACTCATGTCCAGCCCATCCATTATCTCAGCCAATCATGGCTAGCAGGAAGGTTCCTGTCTTTTTTTCGTTGTTAAACCAACTAGGCTTGTAATTTATTATTTTAATTTGATTTATTTACAGATGGCATGCACGTTTGTTATTAAGGCAAATGACAGTCCACATGTTCAAGAAGGCATTTCTCCCCCAGAACTTATTTTGATTTTAAAAAATGTAAAAAAACGTTAAAATGCCTCTCCTGTGTAGTAGTGACGTGCAACATACACATAGATTCCTGGAACGTGTCACATACAGTATTATTCTAACAAAGATATCCACATATATTTCAGGATGTTGTGTATCCCTGGAAATGATCTGAATTCATATAAACATAACAGTTTTGAAAACATAGCTTGTCCAAAAATAAGTGGTCTCTTGGCACAACTTGGGGTAAGTTGAGAATGGGACAGGGTAAGTTGAGTCACCTTGGGGTAAAGTGGTTGATGGTGTCCTGTGACAGTGGGTAATGGTGCTGATAGGTCAACGTTTAATTAATTAATGTGGTGTATTGTATATCTTAAATGTATGCCTACATTCAGATATATATCTTTCTGTTCAATATCACTTAACCTTCCATTTCTTGACCAGTTGTCTGGGACAGGGATGTTTCAATGTGTCAATTAGTAGGTAAGTTCTCTGCATTTGAGGCTACAAAGCCCATGAAACTGGCCCGCAAGATTCTTGATATGTTTAGGAAGCTCAGACTCCATGTCGTCAGATAAGACCTTGTGTGCCTCTGCTACTCTATCATAGCCTCATTCGCACAGGTACATGTTCATTTTGGTTTTTGTCATTGGACCTCTTCAGTGTCATTCAGTCTATTTTTTCCATCCCTTGCTGCTGCTCAAATGGACTTCTTCCTTTCTCACTTCTTCCTTCGCTTCTCTCTCCAGAATCTCAAGGGGGGCCAGACCCCTGCTTGTTTTACGTGTATATACAGGGGGCATGAAGATGTCTGCTATGTAACAATAAAATATGCATCTTGAGTTCATACAGGACACATTGCAAAAATACTATGCATATTATGCACGAAACTGACTAAATGTGATGATAATATGTATGGGGTATGGTGGAGATTGGCTCAATTTACCCCATGGGCATTGGCATAACTTACCCCAAAGCAAATATGTTGACTATATTAGCCCACACAGCTACAAGGATACACTTTCATGCTATGTTTAGGATCTCATATTTTAGCTTATAGTCTCAACTGATGTATAAAACATTTAAACTATATACTTTGGTTTAGATACAAGCATCATGAAACTTATAACACAAATTAATTTGACTTTGTGAAAATCTGTTTTTTGGACCTAACTTGCTTACCACTTTCCCCATATGGCTTCTTACTTCACAGACTCTATGAAATGATGAACTCTTCCTAAATATTTGGCCACATGATTAATTTTGTGTATGGTTTTTCTAGAAACAATTAGGGTGGCTCAATAATTATTTGGTTCAACATACCCCACTCTCCCCTATTGCCTCGCTGTGTTGCCTCATATGTGTATGTGTGTTCTTACATGAGCGTTGTGTGTGTGTGTGTTTTAGGAATCTGGTCATCAAGTGTAACAGCTACAGACAGGCTCACTGGTGGAGCCATGAGATCAACAGGCTGGCTGAGCCTTGTGAATTCCTCCAGGTCCAACGCTTTGGGGGCTTTGCCCCGCCACGGGAGAACACACTCACTAAATGGTCAGATGTGTGTGTGTGTATTGCTTCACATTGGATGATGATGTGGTATTTGTACCTACTGTATACATCCATAGCTTTGTGCTCCCTTAACTTGAATGTAATGTCTCTGTTTATGAACTGGTTGTATTAAAGGTATGTAAATGGCAGTGGCTACTTTGCAGACCTGGCTGATGCTCTGGAGCAGGCCAAGGAGGAGATCTTCATCACAGACTGGTGGTGAGGAGCGGAGCTAGCACAATCGAAATAGAATAGAACGTTATATTATACACTATATCTTGATGGCTAGTAGGAATACTCTGTGTTCCAAATTTCATGTACAGTAAGCACAGTGCTCTCCGTAATTACAGAGAGAGGTTATCCAGAGCCCTATATGGTATAGTGTATACATGGCTCTGCCCTGCCGTTAGCTAAATTAGAGCATACAGCAAACAAAACAAATGTTTGATTTCACTGTCTCAATAACAACGGAGACCACTTTTTCCAAAATGTATTAGGTTTGTTTCTAATTAGTCTGTAAACAGCATGACACAGTGTAAATATGTTAATTATTAATATTGCATGGTGAATATTTATTTTCCTCCAAGGCTCAGTCCAGAGGTTTTCCTGAAGAGGCCAGCTACAGGAACGTACTGGCGTCTGGACCAGATCCTCAAACGCAAAGCAGTACGAATCTACTTCCCACCTTTCTCCTGACAACATACAGTGGGGAGAACAAGTATTTGATACACTGCCGATTTTGCAGGTTTTCCTACTTACAAAGCATGTAGAGGTCTGTAATTTTTTATCATAGGTACGCTTCAACTGTGAGAGACGGGATGTAAAACAAAAATCCAGAAAATCACATTGTATGATTTTTAAGTAATTAATTTGCATTTTATTGCATGACATAAGCATTTGAGACATCAGAAAAGCAGAACTTAATATTTGGTACAGAAACCTTTGTTTGCAATTACAGAGATCATACATTTCCTGTAGTTCTTGACCAGGTTTGCACACACTGCAGCGGGGATTTTGGCCCACTCCTCCATACAGACCTTCTCCAGATCCTTCAGGTTTCGGGTCTGTCGCTGGGCAATACGGACTTTCAGCTCCCTCCAAAGATTTTCTATTGGATTCAGGTCTGGAGACTGGCTAGGCCACTCCAGGACCTTGAGATGCTTCTTACGGAGCCACTCCTTAGTTGCCCTGGCTGTGTGTTTTCGGGTCGTTGTCATGCTGGAAGACCCAGCCACGACCCATCTTCAATGCTCTTACTGAGGGAAGGAGGTTGTTGGCCAACATCTTGCGATACATGGCCCCATCCATCCTCCCCTCAATACGGTGCAGTCGTCCTGTCCCCTTTGCAGAAAACCATCCCCAAAGAATGATGTTTCTACCTCCATGCTTCCCTGTTGGCATGGTGTTCTTGGGTTTGTAATCATCCTTCTTCCTCCAAACACGCAAGTGGAGTTTAGACCAAAAAGCTACATTTTTGTCTCATCAGACCACATTACCTTCTCCCATTCCTCCTCTGGATCATCCAGATGGTCATTGGCAAACTTCAGACGGACCTGGACATGCGCTGGCTTGAGCAGGGTGACCTTGCATGCTCTACAGGATTTTAATCCATGACGGCATAGTGTGTTACTAATGGTTTTCTTTGAGACTGTGGTCCCAGCTCTCTTCAGGACATTGACCAGGTCCTGCTGTGTAGTTCTGGGCTGATCCCTCCTTTTTTTCTGAGTTTATATATACAGTGGGGAGAACAAGTATTTGATACACTGCAGATTTTGCAGGGTTTCCTACTTACAAAGCATGTAGAGGTCTTGTGCAGGTCTACAATTTTATCCCTGATGTCCTTACACAGCCCTCTGTTCTTGGCCATTGTAGAGAGGTTGGAGTCTGTTTGATTGAGTGTGTGGACAGGTGTCTTTTATACAGGTAACGAGTTCAAACAGGTGCAGTTAATACAGGTAATGAGTGGAGAACAGGAGGGCCTCTTAAAGAAAAACTAACAGGTCTGTGAGAACCGGAATTCTTACTGGTTGGTAGGTGATCAAATACTTATGTCATGCAATAAAATGCAAATGAATTACTTAAAAATCATACAATGTGATTTTTCTGGAATTTTTCTGGAATTCTGTCTCTCACAGTTGAAGTGTACCTATGAGAATTACAGACCTCTACATGCTTTGTAAGTAGGAAAACCTGAAAAATCAGCAGTGCATCAAATACTTGTTCTCCCCACTGTATGTCTATAGTCTCCTTATACCTGTCCTCCTCCCTCCTCTCCTCTGAAAGCACTGAAGGTTAATCCCTTCCCAGCCAGCACATAATGTTCTCAGAACCATTTGTTTCTTAGAGCTTGGTGAGAGTGTAGTTATCCTATTGGTTATTTTGCATACAACATTCCCCAACTTTATGGGAATGGTGATTGCTTGACTTTGGATAATTGCTTGACTTTGGAACATTCTCAGCACATTTAAGGAATTCACAAAAAAAAAACATTATTTACTTGGTATTTAATTTAACAGTATACGTTTTCCAAAAAGTCAAACATGGTTACGTTTAATTCCATTTTCGTTAATGTTCTATGGACGTTCTCCAAATGGTTTGACATTGGGAATGTTCTCAAATAGTTCAGAGAATGTCAAGAAACAATGTTATTCTGTGGGAATTTCAGTACTTTCGGCATAACGTTTCCTACAGGTTTCCTCATGGTTCTATTTAAAGCCATGTTCTCAAATTGTTCAGAGAACTTTAAGAAACAATGTTCTTCTGTGGGAATTTCAGTACTTAACAGATCATTCCACCCCACAAGTTCCCATGCGGAGGGCCTCCCGGGTGGCGCAGTGGTTAAGGGCGCTGTACTGCAGCGCTAGCTGTGCCATCAGAGACCCTGGGTTCGTGCCCAGGCTCTGTCGTAACCGGCCGCGACCGGGAGGTTATGTGACTTCCGACACATTCAGAGAATTTATGGTTGGTTCTATTTTATGCAGGTTCTTGGCAATCTTCCGAAAAATTCAGTGAAAGTTATTCAAAAACCTCTAAATAACCTAAAAATGTAGTTCTTTTTTACACCCCTTTTCTCCCCAATTTTCGTGGTATCCAATTGTTGTAGTATCTTGTCTCATCGCTACAACTCCTGTACGGGCTCAGGAGAGACGAAGGTCCTTCGATACACAACCCAACCAGCCGTACTGCTTCTGCATCCAACCCGGAAGCCAGCCACACCAATGTGTCGGAGGACCTGGCAACCGTGGTTAGCGCGCACTGCGCCCGGCCCGCCACAGGAGTTGCTGGTGAGACAAGGACATCCCTACCGACCAAGCCCTCCCTAACCCAGACAACGCTAGGCCAATTGTGCGTCGACCTCCCGGTCGCAGCCGGTTACGACAGAGCCTGGGCGCGAACCCAGAGACTCTGATGGCACAGCTGGCGCTGCAGTATAGCGCCCTTAACCACTGCGCCACCCGGGAAGCCCAAAAATGTAGTTCTTAGAGTCAATAATAACCATAACAAAACTTTCACAACATTTGAATATTCTCAGAATGTTATTTAATTACCATCAAATAACCTATATTTTCAGATCTCAGAACGTTAATAAAACGTTCAATGAACTTGAGTAAAGCTTTCTGCACACCTCCCTGCAACTTAAAAATAAACAATCCCAGAACAGGTTCAATTTTCACTTCTGTCCTCAGAATATTTAAAAAACATTCCGTTTTACTGGGCTTCGTTCCCACAACCAATTTGAAACCAAAAACATACTTTTCCTCCTTCCCACCTTTTGTGTATATCCATCCTTTCTTTTCTCTGTGTAGGAACAAGGTGTCAAAGTGTGTGTGCTCCTGTACAAGGAGGTGGAGATGGCACTGGGTATAAACAGTGGCCACAGCAAGAAGACACTGATGGACATGCACCCCAACATCAAGGTCTGTCTGAGACACTAATCTCTGCTCTGCAATCAGGTGGTGCTATAAACCTCATAAACCAACCCACATAGCATCATCGTGCTTTCATTGCTGGTGTTATACTGTGTCATTATTTAAAATTCAAAAACCGATTTGTGTCCTTAGCTTCACTGATGTCTCTCCAACAGGTGATGCGACACCCCAACCACATGTCCGCTGTGGTATTTTTCTGGGCCCATCATGAGAAGATGGTGGCCATCGACCAATCAGTGGCCTTCGTTGGAGGCTTGGACCTGGCCTTTGGGAGATGGGACGACAGCCAGTACCGGTTGACTGATACAGTTCCCACGGAGACAGCCAATCACATCTCTGAAGAAGTGCCAAAGGCTCCAATTTCTGAGCCAGAGGTGATACATCTCAAGACAAAGTCAAGATTAATCTTTCTTTCTCTTTCTCCTGTGTTCTGATAATCCATAGTTCATATTGTTACCTGGTGTTAAGCAGTGACTTTATTGCCAGACTGTCCTATTCTGCCTCCTAGGCAGCTGATTCAGGTGACCAGGTGGATGGGTCAAACTCAGCCCAGGATCCAAAGCCTCCAGAGCCGGAAGAGGTCAATGCTGAGGATCTGAAGAACAACACCCAGCTGTGGCTTGGCAAGGACTACAGCAACTTCATTAAGAGAGACTGGGTCCAACTGGACCGCCCATTTGAAGGTGCAGCATACACACATTATACCCCCATTAATAACACCCACTACCACTCTCTCTGTAACTTACTAACATACACACACACACACACCGGAGGGATAATCCTTCATTTTAATGTGTTTTGTTTTCTCAGACAACATTGACCGCACTGAGGTGCCCCGTATGCCGTGGCGTGACCTGTCTGCTGCCCTCCATGGCAAAGCTGCCAGGGACGTGGCCCGCCACTTCATCCAGCGCTGGAACTTTGCCAAGGTCAGAGGTCAAATGAGAGGTTCCTAAGGATCTTTCTTTCATGGCTTTACTTGGATGTACAAACACTACTTCTGAACTAGGTTCCAAAAGACAACCCTAGACACAACTAGGGTTATGTGATCGAGACATCTGGCTTTTATTATCTTTGTTTTGTCTGCCTACAGATCTTTAAGTACAAGAACATTAGAAGCACGTTTTTCCCCTGCCTCCTTCCCAAGTCTCACAGTACTGCTGATGCACTGCCATTCACTGTGCCTGGCTCTGGGAAGGCCTCCGTGCAGGTACACATGCTCACACATAAGAGTGACCAAACCCACTCGGACACATACAAGCTCACAGAAATGTCTCTCATTCTCCTTTTTTTGATGATCAATTGTATATTGATTTTCATTTTCTTCTCTCTGTCTCTCAGGTGTTGCGTTCTGTGGATTGCTGGTCAGCCGGAACTTGTGACAGCTCTATCCTCAATGCCTACATCCATACCATCGATAACAGCGAACACTACATCTACATCGAGGTAACTCTGCTACCAGCACACTACATAAATTATATACACATACACATTATTTAATCACACCCATTTACCAGACTCAGACTCTTACCAGACTCATTGCACCAATTTACCAGAGTCAAACCCATGCTAATTCTATGCCATATCTATCTTCCATACCTATCTGTTTGATTGCTGTAAACGCATAGAAATCAACCAGGAGACAAGGTTGTTTTTTGTAATGCAAGACGGTATTCAGTGCCCTGGCCTCACCCATGCTGTCTTGTGACTGTATCTCTGTAATAAAGTCAACTTGGAGCTCAAGGTTGCGATAACGGCAGTCCACATGGTCCTATCAAGTCCAATTGAATGCATGGGTTGTGGTATAAATTCTCAAATGTCCCCCTCTCTGCTCTCAGAACCAGTTCTTCATCAGCTGTGCTGATGGGAAGAACGTGCACAATGGCATCGGTGACGCAATCGTGAAGAGGATACTACGTGCACACAGGTGTGGTTCTACCACCATGTCTCTCACTCTGTCTGTCTGGGTTTAATCAGTCAGCACACGGCTGGGTTTACTGTATAACATGATTTTACTGGACTGATCATCACACTGGGTTATGCACAGGGGTGAAAGTAGAATTAATTTCTTCCCGGTTCGGGACCTCCTATATGTGCTTGCGCCCAATCATAGAATTACATACAGAATCCCTTTTCATTCAATAGCACCTCTGTGGGCCTAGTCGTAAATGCTTGCCATTTAACTTTTAAAAAGTATTACCTTTTGTTGTGGCATAAACCATCGATCCTGATGTTTTCATCTGATTGTCAAAGTAGTCACGTCAAAGGACTCCTTCACTAGGCTCCCCGCGCACCTTCCTCCACTCACAACATATTTCCAGCCTCCAAGCAAAGTGGTGAATGGAAAGAGACATCTGTTACACAAACCACCACAAAGTGTCATGACATTTGACGATTGCCATTAGGCCAGAATTTATGAGTCCACCGCTGTTCACAAAGATCTCAGTGTCAGCCACCCAACTCTGCCTTGGCAAAATCTCAGTGTTCACGTCTAACCACATTGCATTTTGAACGGTAGGCTATACCATACCACCTGTTTTCAAGTCCATTTTCAAATTGTTCATGCCTCTGACATGCGGTAATGATAAAAAGTGGTGTAATAGCTTACAGTTTGATATACATTTTGTTTGAATTAATGTGATAGGCTCATATTTTACCGGTATGGCGTACCCACACTATTTATTTTACAGTATCTACTTACTTTCACCCCTGGTTATACATGTTTTATACTTGCTTGTTAGTTGATGGTCTGTATCGAGTCAACTTAAATAATCATGATTCAATATTGTTAATGTCACAAATACCACATTGTTTCTTGTTTTTATATTTCTTAAATGTTTTATTTAACCTTTATTTTAACAGGGAAGACATATTGAGACCTAGTTCTCTTTTCCAAATGCGCCCTGTATAATACAATTTAAACATACACAATATATATACTGTAGATTAAGTTTACAATTTTTAACAGATTGACCAATGCTGTTTATATAAATGTAGAAATAATCTACCCGTGGTTCACCTTTTATGTACAGTACCAGTCAAAAGTTTGGACACACCTACTCATTCAAGGGTTTTTCTTTATATTTAAAATTTTCTACATTGTAGAAAAACTATGAAATAACACACATGGAATCATGTAGTAACCAAAAAAGTGTTAAACAAATCAAAATATATTTTATGTGAGATTCTTCAAATAGCCACCCTTTGCCTTGATGACCGCTTTGCACACTATTGGCATTCTCTCAACCAGCTTCATGAGGAATGTTTTTCCTACAGTCTTGAAGGAGTTCCCAAATATGCTGAGCACTTGTTGGCTGCTTTTCCTTCACTCTGCGGTCCAACTCATCCCAAACCATCTCAATTGGGTTGAGGTCAGGTGATTTTGGAGACCAGATTTCCACCAGTCTAATGTCCATTGCTCGTGTTTCTTGGCCCAAGCAAGTCTCTTCTTATTATTGGTGTCCTTTAGTAGTGTTTTCTTTGCAGCAATTCAACCACGAAGGCCTGATTCACGCGGTCTCCTCTGAACAGTTGATGTGTCTGTTACTTGAACTTGAAAGCATTTATTTGGGCTGCAATCTGAGGTGCAGTTAACTAATGAACTTATCCTCTGCAGTAGAGATAACTCTGGGTCTTCCTTTCCTGTGTCGGTCCAGTTTCATCATAGCGCTTGATGGTTTTTGCGACTGCACTTGAGAAAACCTGAAAAGTTCTTGCCATTTTCCGCATTTTCAGTTTTTCTTATTTTATTTAAACTTTATTTAACCAGGTAGGCTAGTTGAGAACAAGTTCTCAATTACCACTGCGACCTGGCCAAGATAAAGCAAAGCAGTGCGACACAAACTACAACACAGAGTTACACATGGAATAAACAAACTTACAGTCAATAATACAATAGAGAAAGTCTATATACAGTGTGTGCAAATGAGGTAGGATAAGGGGGGTGAGGCAATAAATAGGACACAGTGGCAAAATTATTACAGTATGGCAAATTAAACATTGGGGTGATAGATGTGCAGAAGATGAGTGTGCAAGTAGCGGTACGTACTGGGGTGCAAAGGAGCAAAATAAATAAAATAGATAACAATATGGTGATGAGGTAGTAGGATGGGCTATTTACAGATTGGCTATGTACAGGTGCAGTGATCTGTGAGCTGCTCTGACAGCTGGTGCTTAAAGCTAGTGAGGGAGATATGAGTCTCCAGCTTCAGTGATTTTTGCAGTTCGTTCCAGTCATTGGCAGCAGAGAACTGGAAGGAAAGCCGGCCGAAGGAGGAATTGGCTTTGGGGGTGACCAGTGAAATATACCTGCTGGAGCGCGTGCTGCGGGTTGGTTGACTGAACTTCATGTCTTAAAGTAATGATGGACTGTCATTTCACTCTGCTTATTTGAGCTAGTTCTGGCAAAATATGAACTTGGTATTTTACCAATTAGGACTATCTTCTGTATACCACCCCTACCTTGTCACAACACAACTGATTAGCTCAAACGCATTAAGAAGTAAAGACATTCCACAAATTAACTTTTAACAAGGCACACCGGTTAATTGAAATGCATTCCAGGTGACTACCTCATGAAGCTGGTTGAGAGATTGCCAAAAGTGTGCAAAGCTGTCATCGAGGCAAAGGGTGGCTGCTTTGAAGAATCTCAAATCTAAAAAAATGTTTGACACTTTTTTGCTTAATACACGATTCTGTCTGTTTTTTTCATAGTTTTGATTTTTCTACAATGTAGAAAACAGTAAAAATAAAGAAAAACCCTGGAATTAGTTGGTGTGTCCGAATTTCTGACTGGTATTGTATCACGATGGCCTGAGTTCTTTCACTGAGATAATCGTGAAACTATGAACCCTGCGTCAGAGCTCAGGCAACAGTATCAAAAGCTTTTGACAGGTCCACAAACAAAGTAGCACATTTCATTTTAGTGTCGAAAGCATTGACAAGATCATTAACAACAAAGCTGTTTCTTTAATAGTGCTGTGCCCAGGCTTAAACCCTGATTGGTTTACATTTAAAATACATTTCGCAGATTTAAAAAAAATAAAAAAAAAGATAAATTGTACATTTACCCAGGATTCAAGAATCTTAGCCAGACGCGGAGCCTTGAAATGGGTCGATAATGATTAAGATCACTACTATCCCTGCCCTGATGGAGAGCTGATTTCCATACTCATGGAATATTCCCTGAAAACAATGTTGAATTAAATTATATATAACCCCCTCTCCTCTTCTACCACATTCCCTAACTCTATTGCTGTTCCTCAGTGAGCAGAAGAAGT
Source organism: Oncorhynchus clarkii lewisi (assembly GCF_045791955.1). Lineage (NCBI taxonomy): Eukaryota > Metazoa > Chordata > Actinopteri > Salmoniformes > Salmonidae > Oncorhynchus > Oncorhynchus clarkii. The sequence goes on from NC_092158.1 coordinate 30,803,928, forward strand.
ACAGGGTGTTTGTGGTGGTGCCCCTGCTTCCTGGGTTTGAAGGAGATATCAGCGAGGGGGGTGGGAAAGCCATCCAGGCCATATTACACTTCACCTACAGGTCAGAACCCTCCCTTATGGGCCTACACACACACACACACACACACACACACACACACACACACACACACAGTAAAAGGTAGCACACAATCACTTACAGTATCATACTGCATAATTTTAAAACATACATTTTGTGTAGTGATTTGTGTTTTAAGAAAACAACTTTAAAGATTTTTGTCGATTTGATGGTGTAAGTAATATGTATTTTTCACGACAGGACCATGTGCCGTGGAGAGTACTCCATACTGATGAGACTGAGAGAACGTGAGTTTTGTTTCCTTATTTCCAATTCAACCTAATATCTGGAATTACTGTCCGTCTGTCTGTCTCATCTCTGATAATATTTCTGCTTTTCTTTCTCTCCTGTGTATGGCTTACCCTTCCGCTAACTGAAGGCTCATACTAGGTATCTAACTTTACTATCTATATTATCTATAGTATAGTTCTCCATTCTCCCCATACTTAATCATTTCATCCTCTTTTCCTATAACGCCCATCTGTCTTCTCATGTTTAAATTGTGGTCCTGCTTCGTTAGCGTTCATTTATTCATTGGCTTCAGCTCTATGCCAGTGTGTCAGCCAACCAATGTCTCCCTACCCCCAGTTGAGGACCAGTGGAGCGAGTACATCACCCTGTGTGGCCTGCGCACACACTCCCAGCTCTCCCAGTCCCTGGTCACAGAGCTCATCTACGTACACAGCAAGACCCTCATAGCTGACGACCGCCGCTACATCATCGGTGAGCCACTGTCATCACAGCCACACTTACAGATGAGACGGGATGGGGCATCACTGTGGCTGTTTCCAAAATGGCCCCCTATTCCCTATATACTGTAGTACACTACCTTTGCTCTCGCCAAAAGTAGTGTATTATAGGCAATAGGGTTCCATTTCCGACGCAGCTTGTGACTGTGACATCACTGGGATCAATCACAGGCTGCTAATTACTGTCTCTGCATAATAATCACAAGGTGAATGATATGCAGAGCTAATAAAATATTCAGCTATAGAAACATACTGGACTTTAGGGGAGGGAGGGAAGGGGAACTTAAACGGCACCCCCCTCATTGAAGATGAATGCATTTTTTCCCGAGGTAGATGGAATCGTTATAGAAAAACATGCACTCCACACTGTGTAATGTAGGTACAACCCACTGAAACTCTTGAGCTTGCTTGGCTCCATGCTATGATATTATTATGATTACACTGGGACTGGGTAGGGTACAGTAATTATGATGCTTCTGTCAGCTAGATAAGGATGAGTCCTTGAAACACAGGAAAGGTGTTTTATAAACAATGTTTTTTGTTAACCTTCTATCTTCTCTGTCTTGGTATTAAGAAAGTTTGCTGCTACCAACTCATATACTTTGTTGTAAGCAAGTCGCTGCAGCATCTATGGCCATCGTCACTGATATTAGTGCCACAACTCTCTTTCTGTCTCTGGCTCTGTCTCTCTTTTTCTCTCCTCCGGTTTCTATTCCCTCCACTCTCTCTGTGCTCCCTCCATCCAGGCTCAGCTAACATCAATGACCGCAGTATGCTGGGGAGCCGGGACAGTGAGCTGGCTGTGCTGGTGGAGGATGAGGAGAGGATCCCCTCCATTATGGGGGGAGAGGAGTACCAGGCTGGACCCCTCACTCTGGCCCTGCGCAAAGAGTGTTTCAGGTTCGGACTCAGGAAAAGAGTCCATACACTTCTGCACTGTCTGTGATTTTACATTAAATTAGTTTATTTTTTAAAATTATTTTTAAATTTCACATTTATTTAACCAGGTAAGCTAGTTGAGAACAAGTTCTCATTTGCGACCTGGCCAAGACAAAGCATAGCAGTTCGACACATACAACAACACAGAGTTAAACATGGAATGAACAAAACATAGAGTCAATAATACAGTAGAAAAAAAGAAAACAAAGTCTATATACAGTGAGTGCAAATAAGGTCAAATAAGGGAGTTAAGGCAATAAATAGGCCATGGTGGCGGAGTAATTACAATATGGCAATTAAACACTGGATGGGAGATGTGCAAAAGATGGATGTGCAAGTAGAGATACTGTGGTGCAAAAGGAGCAGAATAAATAAATACAGTATGGGAATGAGGTAGATAGATGGGCTGTATACAGATGGGCTATTAACAGGGGCAGTGATCTGTGAGCTGCTCTGACAGCTGGTTCTTAAAGCTAGTGAGGGAGGTGGGAATCTCCAGCTTCAGTGATTTTTGCAGTTCGTTCCAGTCAGTGGCAGCAGAGAACTGGAAGGAAAGGCGACCAAAGGAGGAATTGGCTTTGGGGATGACCAGTGAGATATACCTGCTGGAGCGTGTGCTACAAGTGGGTGCTGCTATGGTGACCAGCGAGCTGAGATAGGGCGGAGCTTTACCTAGCAGAGACTTGTAGATAACCTGTAGCCAGTGGGTTTGGCGAGGGCCAGCCAACGCGAGCGCACAGGTCGCAGTGGTGGGTAGTATAAGGGGCTTTGGTGACAAAACGGATGGCAATGTGATAGACAACATCCAGTTTGCTGAGTAGAGTGTTGGAGGCTATTTTATAGATGACATCGCCGAAGTCAAGGATCGGTAGAATGGTCAGTTTTACGAAGGTGAGTGAAGGAAGCTTTGTTGTGAAATAGTAAGCCGATTCTAGATTTAATTTTTGATTGGAGATGCTTAATGTGAATCTGGAAAGAGAGTTTACAGTCTAGCCAGGCACCTAGGTATTTGTAGTTATCCACGTATTCTAAGTCAGAGCCGTCCAGAGCAGTGATGCTGGATGGGCGGGCAGGTGCGGGCAATGATCGGTTGAATAGCATGCATTTAGTTTTATTTGCGTTTAAGAGCCGTTGGAGGCCACGGACGGAGAGTTGTATGGCAGTTCACTGATAGAGAGGTTTACTGACGTTGAGTGGTATGGGAATGATATACAACTATATATGCAAAGGTATGTGGACACCCCTTCAAATTTGTGGATGTGTTTATTTCAGCCACAATCGTTGCTGACAGGTGTATAAAATCAAGCACACAGCCATGTGATCTCCATAGACAAACATTGGCAGTAGAATGGCCTTTGTCACATATACTCCCTCTCCGGCCTCTAGGTCATCAGGCTGCTGATTATCTCGGACACCTGTCACCATCGTCTCGCTCACCTGCGCCTCATGACACTCAACTGGACTCCATCACTTCCTTGATTATCTTCCCTATATCTGTCACTCCCCTTGGTTCTTTCCTCAGGTGTTATTCACTCTGTTCTCATGTCGGTGCGTTGTTTGTGTTACGTGGTTTGTGGTTCTTTTATTTATTAAAACACTCACTCCCTGAACTTGCTTCCCGACTCTCAGCGCACTCATTATAGCCTTACTGAAGATCTCAGTGACTTTCAACGTGGCACCGTCATAGGATGCCACCTTTCCAACAAGTCAGTTCCTCAAATTTCTGCCCTGCTAGAGCAGCCCCGGTCAACTGTAAGTGCTGTTATTGTGAAGTGGAAATGTCTAGGAGCAACAACTGCTCAGACTCTGCAACAGTGGAAATGCTTTCTCTGGAGTGATGAAACACCCTTCACCATCTGGCAGACTGACGGACTAAGCTGGGTTTGGCGGATGCCAGGAGAACGCTACCTGCCCCAGTGCATAGTGTCAACTGTAACGTATGGTGGAGGAGGAATAATGCTCTGGGGCTGTTTTTCATGGTTTGGGCTAGGCCCCTTAGTTCCAGTGAAGGGAAATCTTAACGCTACAGCATACAATGACATTCTAGATGATTCTGTGCTTCCAATTTTGTGGCAACAGTTTGGTCAATACTTTTGGTCATGTAGTGTGTCTGTGTTGAATCTGGGGTGTTTGGACATGAAAGGTTTCTAACGAGATGAACCACTCTCACATAGCCGTCCTTATATTAGCGAGGGAGGTTGTAACCAAGGTCCCTGCACTGACATACTAATAATGCTGACTCCACTGCTAGTGGATGAATCTATTGATTAGCAATTGATGGCATTTGTGATGCACTGACACTGTACCTAAAGATCCTAGACAGAATATGCATACTTCTCACAGAGCTTGTCTGCAGCCTATTATGCCAGCAGAGCTATTCATTTCGAATCAGCAGCTACCAAGTATATCCTCTAGTTTCCAAGGGAACCATCTCAGACGACAATTTTGCGCAGGCGTGGTCATCATTCCCTGTATGAAGGAAATATTTTTTTTATTTAAAAAAAAAAAAAATTAAATATGAATTTTTGCATCAACCTCTACTCAGATACTGTAATACAAACTGTCACTCTAGCAACAGTTTGAATGTGCAGTTAACATAGCTGCTTGGCAGTAACTGACTTACAACTCTATGTGCATGTACTTCCCAGGGTGCTTTTAGGAGCCGATTCTGAACCCCAGATCGACATCGATGACCCAATCAGTGACCTGTTCTTCTTTGTGGGGTGGAACACGACGGCAAAACTGAATGCTAAGATTTATGACAAGGTATGAATAGAACTAAAAGCTATTTTTGTTATCTTTTATGTGCATCCTCAATGACATCCACTCTCTCTTTCCCTTCTCCCTGTCCTCTCTGCTGCTCACCTTCCCTATGGACTGTTCCGTCCCTTTACCCGGAACAGATCTTCCGCTGCCTCCCCTGCAACTCTGTCCACAACATGAGGGAGCTGAAGGAGCATTCAGGCCTGGAGCGCCTGTGTGACACACACCCCCAGCAGGCTAAAGAGGAGCTGGAGGCCGTCAGGGGGCTACTGGTCCACTTCCCCCTCAACTTCCTGTCTGAGGAGAATCTGCTCCCCCCACTGGGCAGCAAGGAGGGCATGGCTCCAACAGAACTCTGGACATAAGAGTACCAGGCTACCAGCCACAAGGACCAAGATGACACTGGAAAAGCCCAGTCCAGCAGGAGAGAGCTTTATAGATTTGTATCGCATTGACCAGATTCCACTCCATTGTAAATCAAAAGATTGGAACAAAATGTATACTCAACTCACCTAGCTAAAAAACACTAACTGATGTGTCTTAGAAGAATGCAAATAAATGCAAGGCATTTAGGATGTTTACATAGATGATACAGAGTGAATTTGAACTCTGTTAAAATGGAGGAAGAAAAAATTAAACACTAGATGATAATCTATACTAATGCATTATGAGCCTTGTATGTGCTCCAAGTGACTTTGAGACATAGCTATTTGAAGGATTACCACTCTTGTAATGTTAAAAGTAAATTTTTATGATGTTAGATCATTGCTACACTCAACTGACCAAATGTGTTTGTTGATATAATACTGAACCTGAGTATTTCTTTTTTCAAAGGGCATAGGTATGGGTCTGCAATTATAGAACACAACAGGAACAGGATGCCACTGTATGATAGGCAGGGGGAGGAATGGCGATCAGAAGTCAAGAGTCTCAGATGATTGAAGAACATTGAGTACATGTGTTGTTGCAAGGTTGTGGGTGGATAGCTCTCCTCTCTCTCACTGCCTCTTTCTCTCTCACTGCCTCTTTCTCTCTCTCTGCCTCTTTCTTTCTGTCTCTGCCTCTCTCTCTCTTACCCAATGCAGTACCAGCAAATCTGTCAGAACATTTGTGGTTGTTATGGTGATGGTTACAAAGAGCTGACTAGATTGTGGCCAAAGAGGAAAGGAGAGCTAAACAGGGGCAGAGTACGATGAGCTATGGACTGAATCAAACAGTTTTATGAAAAGATTGAAGGTGATATGGAAGACATGGATGTGAGAGAGAGCCCATTGCAAAAGAGGAAGGCAAAGGACCATAAGAGAGTCATGGAGTGAATAGAGGGGAATGAGGAAAAAGATATTCAGGGGGTGCACCTGGCGTGCTTTAATTGTTGCGTATTTTTGCTGTCACCATGGCAACCAAGTACATTATTGTTACATTACTTACCCGGTTGTCAGTGGTCCAGAACATTCCACTTCATTTTGAGCTAGGGGAGCAAGGAAATAGTGTTTTTGTAAAGCACCGTTTCTAATCTGGGATGGGAGGAATCAAGTGACAGGTGAACAAGGAGCAGGGATGTTCTATTTTCTGCCATAGTGTTTATATGCATGTAACAGGTTTATGTTTCCATTGATAGTCTCATGTGCATGCTGAATTCTAGCATGTTGTCCCTATCTCAGCATAATCAAATTATTAGGCTTAACCAATTTATTTTACCAAGTTATTTAGACTAACTGAAATGGTCATGTTTATTTGGTGATACTACTTCTACCACTACTACTTTTCCTCTTCCTCCTCCTCCTACTACTGCTACTGTTTCATCTGCTAAATATGTCTATGTGACCACCCCGGGGGGGAGTGGTTCCCGGAAGGAGATCAATACTACAATCATACGACCGGTGTGGAGGAAGAGAGGTGGCCCTGGACCGACTGAACACCGTGCGCAGATCGTGATATTCCTCCGGCACCCCTGTCAAATCACCAGGCTCCTCCTGTGAAGAAGAGACAGAGGAAACAGGAGGGATAGCAGACATTAAACATTTCACATGACAAGAGACGTTCCAGGAAAGGATAGAATTACTAGACCAATTAATGGAAGGATTATGACAAACTAGCCAGGGATGGCCCAAAACAACAGGTGTAAAAGGTGAACGAAAAATTAAAAAAGAAATGGTTTCGCTATGATTACCAGAAACAGTGAGGGTTAAAGGTAGCGTCTCACGCTGAATCCTGGGGAGAGGACTACCATCCAGGGCGAACAAGGCCGTGGACTCCCTTAACTGTCTGAGAGGAATGTCATGTTCCCGAGCCCAGGTCTCGTCCATAAAACAGCCCTCCGCCCCAGATAACATTTGATTTCATTTGATGATACTATGCCTACTACAACTACTACTAATTTTGTTTTAGATTTTGGCATTGGTTTCATATTTTCATTTCACCAAATAAAATGTATAATTTCTCAACTCTATCAATGGTTATTATATTCATTCATACTTTATGCTGAGTCTTAACCCCATTTATAGATGGAAATGTTAAAGATTCACTGTCTATTCACAAACCTGTCTGCCACCTTTTAAACAGTGTAGGCCTACCTTTCACTATGTTTTAAAACCTTTTAATGTGCATCACATGTATGTATCACCTAATTATTATAATAACTAGGTTATAGCCTCTGCTTTTATTTTTTTCAAGGATCTTCTGTGAGAATGTATCTTTGTAACATTTAATAAACATCCTAACATTTAAACATTTAAAGTTTTATTATGAACAGTATTAGTTAACTTGCCTCTGGTTTTGACTTTGAAGTCTCATGTCAATCTGATTTTCCTAGTCAGCTAGGTAAACAGTAGGCTAGCCGGGCCTACAGGAACAACGCACTAATATGCATTACTGATCACCTCTCAGGTAATTTGTCCCCGATGGTGTACCATAGAACTCTTCAGTAGGCAGAGGGGAGTGGGAAGAGAGAACAAATAAAAGAGTAGAAAGGAAAGGGTGTTGTATACACACTTGCTGGAAAGGGATGAAATAGCCGACAACACAGATGAAAAGGGCTGTACAACAGCGATAGAGGAATTTTAGTGCCCAAATGCATGTTTGAGCAGGGCAGCGCCATTGAGCACTTTCACCATTTTGAAATATTCAACTGGGTGGGACAATTTTTGTGTTCATGAAGGATCACATAATTCCATCCAGGTCATCAGGAGGGGTCAGCCAGTGAATTATACTCATGAGAAAACATTCCATAACTGCAGGTAGCAGTAAATCGCCAACCTTGGCTTTATGACTGTTCAAACAACACACTCCAGGTGGCAGTATGCACCCTTTCAGATTGTTAACCAACTCATAGAAGTAGTGGAGGAAGAACATTGACTACTTCAAAATGGAGATGGCCTCATTGGCACTGCCCATGGGGAGGGAGGATGACGGTTTCCGGAGTAGAGGACTATGGGAGGTGGATGGACGGCAGGAAGATGGCGGAAGCAGATGGTGAACTTAAATCTTATGGCGGTGGAAACAAGGAGGAATGGACAATTGTCTAAAAGAATGGGAAAAGCACAGCCGATCTGCCAACTTCTGTCTGTAGCGTCCAAACAGTTTGGACCACACCCCGATGTGTAAAGATGAGACTCTCACGAACACGTACAGTACCAGTCAAACGTTTGGACACACCAACTCATTCAAGGGGTTTTCTTTATTTTACTGTTTTCTACAATAATAGTGAAGACATCAAAACTATGAAATAATACATATGGAATCATGTAGTAACCAAAAAAGTGTTACACAAATCAAAATGTATGTTGTATTTGAGATTATTCAAAGTGGCCACCCTTTGCCTTGATGACAGTGTTGCACACTTGGCATTCTCTCAATCAGCTTCATGAGGTAGTCACCTGGAATGCATTTCAATTAACTGGTGTGCCTTGTTAAAAGTTAATTTGATACTACTTCTACCATCAAGCACTATGATGAAACTGGCTCTCATGAGGACCGCCACAGGAAAGGAAGATCCAGAGTTACCACTGCTGCAAAGGATGATTTCAGTTACCAGCCTCAGAATTTGCAGCCCAAATAAATGCTTCACAGAGTTCAAGTAGCAGACACATCTCAACATCAACTGTTCAGAGGAGACTGTGTGAATCAAATCAAATCAAACTGTATTTGTCACATGCGCCGAATATAACAGGCAGAGTTGCAAAGAAAAAGCCATATCTCAGACTGGCCAATAAAAAAGAAAAGATGAAGATGGGCAAAATAACACAGACACTAGACAGAGGAACTCTGCCTAGAAGGCCAGCATCCCGGAGTCGCCTCTTCACTGTTGACGTTGAGACTAGTGTTTTGCGAGTACTATTTAATGAAGCTGCCAGTTGAGGACTTGTGAGGCATCTGTTTCTCAAACTAGACACTCTAATGTACTTGTCCTCTTGCTCAGTTGTGCACTGGGGACTCCAACTCCTATTTATATTCTGGTTAGAGCCAGTTTGCTCTATTCTGTGAAGGGAGTAGTACACAGTGTTGTACAAGATCTTCAGTTTCTTGGCAATTTCTGAAATGGAATAGCCTTCATTTCTCAGAACAAGAATAGACTGACGAGTTTCAGAAGAAAGTTATTTGTTTCTGGCCATTTTGAGCCTGTAATCGAACCCACAAATGCTGATGCTCCAGATACTCAACCAGTCTAAAGGCCAGTTTTTTGCTTCTTTAATCAGAACAACAGTTTTCAGCTGTGCTAACATCATCGCAAAAGGGTTTTCCAATGATCAATTAGCCTTTTAAAATTATAAACTTGGATTAGCTAACACAATGTAGCATTGGAACACAGGAGTGATGGTTGCTGATAATGGGCCTCTGTACGCCTATGTAGATATTGCATTAAAAACCAGCCATTTCCAGCTACAATAGTCATTTACAACATTAACAAATTCTACAATGTATTTCTGATCAATTTGATGTTAATTTAATGGACAAAAAATTTGCTTTTCTTTAAGAAACAAGGACATTTCTAAGTGACCCCAAACTTTTGAATGATAGTGTGTATATATATATATATATATATATATATATATATATATATATATATATATATATATATATACATATAAATGGAAACTTCAAGGGGTCTTAAAATTCCAAATCAAATAGCAAAATGATTTAAAACAATACCATATAGCTTAATGGAAAATATTAAAATATTTAACATCTGAAGAGCTGCTTGGAGTACTGTCTCGAGCAGTCCCACCCTCCCAGGCCCTAGAGCCTGAGTAGGGAAGAATGAGTTATCTGAAGGAGTGGGAATATTTTTGTTGATGATCATTGTTGGGTAGTTTTTTTTAGAGATCCATGTTTTTTCCCCATTCCTGTAACGAATTTACTTTTCTTTTGTGTATTTATTCACCCCTGTCCAGTTGGCGGCGGCATGCACCTCTAACATTTGTTTACGGACCCCCATAATACCATAAAAGAAGAATGCACTGCCCATGCGATCACAGACGCCATAGAACATACAATGTTGAGTCCGCTGACTATCCATATGGGCCATACCAAAACATGGCGAGGAAATAAGTTTATGCACTATATTTGTCGGAAAATCAATTGCCTAATCATTGGTACCAACTATTCTACCTAAAGTATCTATTGTAGAAGTACGAATCAGCTCCATGACGCTTATGGATCGAGGGTCAATTGGGACTGCACAGAAACTGTTTGTTTTTTCACGGTCGGTACTGGCAGTGCAAGGCGCGATCACTGTCAACGCGAAAGGAATGAAAGTTTGTGTACGGATGTCGATCATTTGACGTGGCTAGCGGTACATTCCACATTGATCGTGCGGCTCGCCATTTGCTACTTCATTTGTGGAACATTTTAAGTATTTGTAGGATGGGAATTGCGAGTAGTTAAAATCCATGTTTAAGTACAATAAATCTTATTTTTGATTTGTGCGTGGGTAGCTAGCTAGCGAATAGCGTTCATGTTGTGGCAGACTGAAAAGTGACAGCTCTGCTGCGGACCACCTTTGTATTACGCTGTTATTATCTAGCCTGCTAACTTGGCAAGCTAGCTATCTACTTGTTTAATCTCACAAACATTAACATTACAATTACATTGTATTTGTAGTTAGAAGCATTCAAATGATCTGTCGACGACCTTCAAACAGCATATACGCAGTGACGTTATTGCCAGAATGAACGCAGTAAGAGAGTGCCGCACACGATTGGGTCTCTGTAACGCAATTGAACTTAGTATACTAGCTAGATAACTGCGTTTTACCTTGCCATTTTTGCAACCATTTGTTTATGTTAGCTAGTTAAGTTAGCAAGTCGAGTCTCATCAGGGATTGATGTTCTGAGCGGGACTTGACAGCTCAGGACACAGTTAAGTTAAACATTGGGCCACCTGGATTTTCTACTGGCTGCTGCTTTTATTTTGTAGCTAAATTATTAGCTAACTAACGTTAGCTACGACTTTTGCCAGCATGTCTGAAAACGCCACCACACGAAGCTTGGATGACATAGACCTCGCAGCTTTGAGGGTAAGTGGCTACTGTACATCTAGTTAGCTAGGTTAGTTCAAAGCTGCAGCCAGTTGTCACAATGAGCGTGACAAAAGTTCACTGATGATACATTTTTTGGAAACTTGCAACTAGAGCTGTACGTTTTGAGGTGCTTGCTTGAGCTAACTAACGTTAGCTACCTAATGTTATATTTAGGTAAATGGCTAGTTGTGGGTTACGCACAGAGAGGGTTGCGAGATTTTAGTCTATTGGGTGTCACTACTGACTCCACTATCTTGCTTTTTTCCATATCACCTTGGTCAATCTGAGTCCATTTTTGTAAATGCTTGGGTGAATAGGATGAAGGCCTGATTCGTTTGATCGATGGCTTTTAAAACAGGCCTGTATCTACGTTGCATTTATTATTTTAAAACTAGCCCACATTGATCGATTTCTAGTCTATCTATCAAACGGTTGAACTGTATCTTGTGTACTTTTTACCCGTATATTATCATACAACTTCACAGACCACAACACACAGGTGTTGACAAGTGTATTTACCACAGTGTGGTGTGCTACACGACTTCCTCGTAGGCTTTTCTTTTTTGTATCATTAGAAGTAATACAAACGTAATCTCAAACATTTCTTCCAAGAGCTATCAAAGCATGATTTGAAATAGATTTGTGGGAATTCAAAAACTCACCCGAGTTTTTGACTGCACTCTCTCTCTCTGACATGCACACAATGGTCCACAAGTGTATTGTGAAACTCCCGTTTTGCATATTCCAAAACCATTAAAATTAGTTGAACAGAAAGTTGAAAGTTGAACAAAAATAATTAATAAACCCAGACCTGGGAGCTCATTCTCCAGGACCATAGACATTCAAGTTATCTATTTGTAATGTGGACCGTCATGGAGGTTGACCGTTCTGATACCATGATCCAGTGTCAGTATATCATCAAAACAAAGACTAGTGGCATGTAACAACAGAGTAGAGGCACTTTAGTTTGAGAAAGGGAGATTTAATATCTACCGGTATATCTCACCTACACACTTTTGTGATTTCAGTACAGCGAGTTACAGGCCAGACCTCTCCAGGCAATGCTATTTAATTTTCCGTTCTGAGAGAAGAGGGATGAGAGAGAGCTCTGAGAGGGATGATTCACTAGAGCTCATTGTTTGATTGCTGTCCTATATAACACCCACTCTGCCTGCTACACATAAACACTCACATAGCCTACAAGTACAATCAAGGCTAGTACTAGTGCATGACTGTTTTCTGTGGAAGACTCAAAAGTTAGCTAGTAGAACAGGCTTTGTGTAATGGATTTTTTGGGGGAAGCCTTGGATTCTTTGAGTCCCCATATCAACAAATGTCAGGTGGTAGGACAAGTGTCAACACACATTGAATCAACGCTTACCTTCCAACTTCCAAATCTGTTCTAGGCTATTTCTTGAGCGACCGACCCCTTTGCAGACAGTTGTTTTTCTCGATTTGACATTTTTTTATGGTTTCTGTTATGGTTTAGTTTTTGATAGTAGACAGTGAGTCTAAAGGCCAAATTATCTGTGAATTTGATAGGCCTATTTGTCGAGGGAGAGAGGAAAAGCTGTTTTTCTTTAGGTAAGTACAGACATTAGGGGGAGTCTTCTGACAGACACAAAGATCCAACAGCATTATTAATGGGTGGAGTTTGCACTTCTGCACCCAAGTTAAGTTGACTGAAGTGACGTTAACAGGTCCACAGTGTGTATTCCTCTCATGCACTTTCTGATCAATGTTGACAGTTTTGTTGCTGGTACAGCGCTCCACACTCCCTAGCTTCCGCCCCCCCCACCCCCCACCTTCATCTCTTTCTTCCTTCCTTCCCTCTCTGCGTTGGACGTGGGCGATGCTGCCATCTCTCTTCCCCCTGGATAATTGCATTAGCAATATAATAATAATAATATAATAATAATTGCATTAGCCTCCTCTATACCACCCCCCCCCCCTCACCCCTGTCATCTCATTCTTTCTCTCTATCCAGCGCTTTTACTCCAACCCTTTTGTCAGTTTGATCCTGCTTCTCCTGCTCTCAGTGCTCCTCTTACACACAGCATAGATGCACTAATTGGACGATTTGTCATTCCCATTATGTTTATTTCATTTCTCTCTCAACCCCCTTAGCCCTAATGCTCACATCTATCTATGCCTCATTCTCTTGTACACCTCTCTCCTCTCCTTAAATGCGTTCTCTGTTAAAGACAAACACTTGAATAAGTCAGGAGACAGGCCCATTATTGGAACCAGATGAAAGCAGGATGGTCACGCTGTATGCTTCCATCCCAAAGCAGCCCCAACGCCCACAGATCCTACACAGGCCATAATGAATCACACTGTGAAAGTGGAACTGGGTGTCTTTTTGCCCTATCCAGGGAAAAAAGCGATGGCTAATTTTAGCATTTAGCTAGAATTATGAACATCACCTGTGGTTTTATCTTATGGTGGGGAAAAATAGAAACATTCTTGCAAATTGTTCTATAACATAAGTGGTGGATGGATGTCTAGAGCTTCTATGTGTCTCAGAACATCTCAATAGCGCTCAGGCCTCCTTGCTTGTGTGGTCTAGGCCTATATATTTGCCAGTCTATTTAAATGTACCATGTCTGTCTCTGCATCTTGTCTCCCAGTCTGTCTGGCCTGGTGTTCTGGTCTCAGTCTGCCAGAGAGCAACCAATCTTAATGAATCTATCACTCTTTCTTCAAGGACCCAGCAGGGATCTTTGAGCTGGTGGAGGTGGTGGGAAATGGGACCTATGGACAGGTGTACAAGGTAAGATGAGTTTGGGCCAGTGACCCAGTTTAGTTCAGTGACCCAGTTGAGACACTGAGGGGATGAGTCAGATGAATCACTGAGCTGGTTGAAACTCAGATTGAGGCTGTCTGAGTTACTCCCCTGAGTGTCTCCAACTCCAGCTGTGGTAGTAAATCTGAGATTAGGCCAGATTAGTGCACCTGTGCAGGACCACGCTAAGGCTGTCAGTTGGAGGAGCCCAGGAGACGGGTAGTGGTAATGAGATAATGGGGAGAGAAGAAGAGTAAATTATGTGGTGAAACACAGCATAATCACTCTCAAAACAGATTAAACCAGGGTAGGAGTTCGTTCAACTATTAGAGATTTTTGGCTCAAATGTAGGGTATTCTTTTTTAGAGCTGACATCTGTTGTACTCACTTAATTTTCTCGTTTTCGATTGACCAGATAAGATGATCAAGTCTGCTCTGCCTTTAATCAGGGGCGTCACGTGAAGACAGGCCAGTTGGCTGCAATCAAGGTGATGGACGTGACTGAGGAGGAAGAGGAAGAGATCAAGGCTGAGATCAACATGCTGAAGAAGTACAGCCATCACCGCAATATTGCCACCTACTACGGAGCCTTCGTCAAGAAGAGCCCTCCTGGACATGATGACCAGCTCTGGGTCAGTCTGATGGATTCTGTCCCTGTCTGGTGGTATAATCTGAGAGAGAGCTTCATCATTTATAGGGCTCTCTCTGATATCCATGAACCCCATAATGCATAGAAACTAGATTAGGTTTATTGCATGCAGCAAATATTATTTATTACAGACACACTGAACATTGTATTTATGTGTGCTAAGTTCCTTCCTGTCTGTGTATAGCTGGTGATGGAGTTCTGTGGGGCGGGCTCAGTGACAGACCTGGTAAAGAACACCAAGGGCAACTCTCTGAAGGAGGACTGGATCGCTTACATCTGCAGAGAGATCCTCAGGGTGAGGAACCACAGTGCACCCACTATAGAACCATTACAAAACAGTCTTTAGGCCAAGCACCAGTATAAATCCCTGCATTGGAAAAGTGCCATTACAGACGCCCTCCAGAGAGCCTCAAACCCCTGACTGAACTCTGACCCCTCTCTAATACCCAGGGCCTCTCGCACCTCCACCAACACAAGGTCATCCACAGAGACATCAAGGGCCAGAACGTGCTGTTGACAGAGAACGCAGAGGTCAAACTCGGTGAGATGATTGATTCTAAACTGTTAATGTGTTTTCTCTGCCGCTGCTTGTTGTTTACATGCGTTTCTGTACTGTGTGTGGGCTTGTTGTAATCAAACATTTGTATGTTTTCCGTTCCAGTGTTTCTGGACAGAAAATACATTTATAAAATTGGTTCAAACCAAGAGAACGTGACTGTTCATAGTACATTTTCGTTCTTTTTTTGAACCTGTGAAGTCAACATCGTTTTTACAAAATGGCTCATTAATTTACTCGACCCATTAGCACAGATAGAGAAGCTTTCTATGGAACGCGTAAGCTAGTTGTTTACACGTTTAATTGGTCAGAAAGTGCAGACGCAAGATGCGATTGGAATTTCACTGGTGGGGAGAGCTCGAGAGGGAGTGGGGTGGACATGGAGGGGGCTTGGCTTGATGCGCTGAACATCATGACGTCGTTTGAAATGGACTGTGTTTAAGCTATTACTAGTATTATAACTACACCAAATGACAATTATATACTAGACAGGAATATTTTTGTACGAAAAAAACAACATTATTAATCGGTTCCCAAGATTTTAAAATAACGGTTCTGTTCCAGAACACTAGAGATCACTTTCGTTCCCAGTTCTGTTACCGTTCCTCAAACATTTTAGTTATGTTTTGGTTCTGTTCCCTGAACCGGGTCCAATCCCTGGTTGTGATGAATATGTATTCCTGCTCTTTGTTTCCATATGTAATCTTCCAGTCTGTGTTTTATAGCAGCTTCCCTAAGTCTGAAGAAATTGCTCAATTGTCTCACCATCAAGCACACTACATATTTGTATTATGGTTTTATCTACAACTTAACTTAATCAAGACTTGAAAAATGTAAATGTAGCCAGTAATACTGAGTCTCTGTCCTCTACTGTGTGCAGTGGACTTTGGGGTGAGTGCTCAACTGGACAGGACCGTGGGGCGCAGGAACACCTTCATTGGCACACCTTATTGGATGGCCCCTGAGGTCATCGCCTGTGACGAGAACCCCGACTCTACCTATGACTACAGGGTAATGACCCCTTTCCATCCTAACGTGTCTGTCTGTGTGTGAGAGTGGGTAGTAAATCTCACATGTCTCCACAGAGCGATATCTGGTCCCTGGGGATCACAGCCATAGAGACAGCAGAGGGAGCTCCTCGTAAGTACAGCTCAGTGCACCCACCCACACGTATCTATCTCCACTTTATTACCCTTTTCATCCACACCCACCCACACACATCTATCTCCACTTTATTACCATTTTCATCCACACCCACCCACACACATCTATCTCCACTTTATTACCCTTTTCATCCACACCCACCCACACACATCTATCTCCACTTTATTACCATTTTCATCCACACCCACCCACACACATCTATCTCCACTTTATTACCCTTTTCATCCACACCCACCCACACACATCTATCTCCACTTTATTACCCTTTTCATCCACACTCACCCACACACTCAAACAGCTGATATTTATCTCCTAAACTCTTAAAAGCACATTCTGCATAACATAAGCCTGCAGTGGAGAGATTTAATCATCTCCCACATTATGAAACTCCTGTCTCGTCACTGGTAAGATACGAGGTGAGGGGGCTATTGATCTGTGGTGTTAGAGAGCCTTCTCTATATCAAACCGCATAACACAAGCACATATCACTGCACACTGCTCCCACCGTAGGCAGCTTTGAAGTGGGATGCCTGCCTGGAGAAGGGATTCTCTCCCTGGAGCTCCTGCTGTTGCTGTACCCACCCAGTATGCGTGACACAGCCCAGACAGGCAGACTGTCGAGGGCTGTTGTCGTCAGATGCCTGTTGTCAATGAATTATGCAATACGGACTTTCTCACATTCTCACCAACACTGAGTTTCTACTGGTGACTGGGAGGCTACTGGCTAATTGTTAGCTAGCATTGCTGTTGTTTTTCAAAACCTGATAAAACCACCCTCTGGTCTGACATGAGCAGACTGATTTAACTCATGTGACTAAACGGTGAAGTGTGCACGTTGGTACATGTATCCCCATTAAAAAGTTCCCACAGATGCACATAAACTGTTTTTATACTTCACAAACATGGTCAAGAATGACATACTTAAACTGGTCGTGTAATCACCATGTATCAAATGTTATTGGTCACACACACATGGTTAGCAGATGTTAATGCGAGTGTAGCAAAATGCTTGTGCTTCCATGCAGTAATGTCTAACAATTTCACAACAACTACCTTATACACACACAAGTGTAAAGGAATGAATATGTACACAGAAATATATGGATGAGGGATGGCCGAACGGCATAGGCAAGATGCAGTAGATGGTATATTGTACAGTATATACATATGAGATGAGTAATGTAGGGTATGTAATCATTCTATAAAGTGGCATTGTTTAAAGTGGCTAGTGATACATTACATCAAGATGGCAAGATGCAGTAGATGGTATAGCATACAGTATATACATATGACATGAGTAATGTAGGGTATGTAAACATTGTTTAAAGTGACTAGTGATACATTTATTACATCCAATTTTTAATTATTAAGTGGCTACAGATTTGAGTCAGTATGTTGGCAGCAGCCACTCAATGTTAGTGATGGCTGTTTAACAGTCGGATGGGCTTGAGATAGAAGCTGTTTTTCAGTCTTGGTCCCAGCTTTGATGCACCTGTACTGACCTCGCCTTCTGGATGATAGCAGGGTGAACAGGCAGTGGCTCGGGTGGTTGTTGTCCTTGATGATCTTTTTGTCCTTCCTGTGACATCAGGTGGTGTAGGTGTCCTGGAGGGCAGGTAGTTTGCCCCCGGTGATGCGTTGTGCAGACCTCAGTACCCTCTGGAGAGCCTTGCGGTTGTGGGGCGGAGCAGTTTCCGTACCAGGCGGTGATGCAGCCTGGATCCAATCGAGAGGACAGGATCCTCTCGATTGTGCATCGGTAAAAGTTTGAGTGTTTTCGGTGACAAGCCAAATTTCTTCAGCCTCCTGAGGTTGAGGAGGCGCTGTTGCACCTTCTTCACCACGCTGTCTGTGTGGGTGGACCATTTCAGTTTGTCCATGGTGTATACGCCGAGGAACTTAACTTTCCTCCTTCTCCACTACTGTCCCGTCGATGTGGATAGGGGGTGCTCCCTTTGCTGTTTCCTGAAGTCCACATGTAGTCACTGAAAGTACTGAATGCCTTGGGCAGTATCAGAACTAACGTCAATGTATTCGTCCTAACAAAGGGCATTTTATTGTTGTGCTGATAACCTAACCAGACAGGTTAAGCTCGCTATGCTTGGAAGACAATACGTACGTGTTGCTCAAACAAGACAATGGAGCAATTGGTGTGAGGCAACAAAGAAAGGATAAGGATCGGGTTTATCAAGAGCACATTATATTGATTGGGACTACAGTTGTATGCATAAGGATTATGTGATCATTACATGTTTATACTGTATAGTAGTGTACAGGCAGTATTTTAATGCTCTTTTGATTGAAATGCTTTGTACCAATCCATCATTATCTTCCTCTCTCTCTCCCCCCAGCTCTGTGTGACATGCACCCTATGAGAGCTCTATTCCTCATCCCGAGGAACCCCCCTCCCAAACTTAAGTCCAAGAAGTGGTGAGTGTGCGGTTTGGTTTCTGCTGTTGTTTTTCCTAAAACGTCAGTTTTATTTTAGGACATAGCTATGTTCTCTTGGCTCCCCACCCTCTATTGCCCTCCCTTTGTAGTGATAAGATTCCTTCCTTACCATAGCCCTGCTGTGCTTTACTGCGCTATTTACGTCCAACACCAGCTGGCCATGGTACAGTGGCATGACAGAAATGTTATCACTAGGGCTGTGGTGGTCACGAAATTTCATCAGCTGGTGATTGTCAAGCAAGTAACTGTCGATCTTAAGCTTGTTGACAGTTAATTAACATAAACACATTTAGCATCTCCTAGTTTCCACACATAATAAATCCATGTAATATAGCCTACACCTTCACAATAAATCCACTTTATTTTAGACAGGTCTAAAGAAGCATGATATGAAGAAAACATAGTCTATTTCAGAAGAACAGAATAGCATACTCTGAGTTATCCATGTTAGGTCCTGATCTGGCTATGACAAATAGCTGTGGGCTACACTAGCTCATTTAGCAGACAAGATTTGCTATAATTCTGTGGCATTATTTTATAGTATGACGATTACAACTGAACAAAGTTGAATAAAATATAAATATTTTCTCAATGATTTGAGGGCGTGCGCACATGCAACTATTCTGTGTTGAGCAGTTATCAAAGAAGTAAACTCAGCAAAAAAGGAATGCTTGTTCAATGAACCATAAACAATTAATGAACATGCACCTGTGGAACGGTCGTTAAGACACTAACAGCTTACAGACGGTAGGCAATTACGGTCAGTTATGAAAAGTTAGGACACTAAAGAGGCCTGACTCTGGAAAAACACCAAAAGAAAGATGCTCAGGATCCCTGCTCATCTGTGTGAACGTGCCTTAGGCATGCTGCAAGGAGGCATGAGGACTGCAGATGTGGCCAGGGCAATAAATTGCAATGTCCATACTGTGAGACGCAAAAGACAGAGCTACAGGGAGACAGGACGGGCAGCTGATCGTCCTCGCAGTGGCAGACCACGTGTAACAACACCTGCACAGGATCGGTACATCCGAACATCACACCTGCGGGACAGGTACAGGATGGCAACAACAACTGCCCGAGTTACACCAGGAACGCACAATCCCTCCATCAGGGCTCAGACTGTCCGCTATAGGCTGAGAGGCGCTGGACTGAGGGCTTGTAGACTTGTTGTAAGGCAGGTCCTCACCAGACATCACCGGCAACAACGTCGCCTATGTGCACAAAACCACCGTTGCTGGACCAGACAGGACTGGCAAAAAGTGCTCTTCACTGACGAGACGCAGTTTTGACTCACCAGGGGTGATGGTCGGATTCGCGTTTATCGTCGAAGGAATGAGCTTTACACCGAGGCCTGTACTCTGGAGCGTGATCGATTTGGAGATGGAGGTTCCGTCATGGTCTGGGGCGGTGTGTCACATCATCATTGCCTGCAATGACAAGCTCAGTCCAATCTCAACGCTGTGAAGACTTCCTCCTCCCTCATGTGGTACCCTTCCTGCAGGCTCATCCTGACATGACCCTCCAGCATGACAATGTCACCAGCCATACTGCTCGTTCTGTGCGTGATTTCCTGCAAGACAGGAATGTCAGTGTTCTGTCATGGCCAGCGAAGAGCCCGGATCTCAATCCCATTGAGCACGTCTGGGACCTGTTGGATCGGAGGGTGAGGGCTAGAGCCATTCCCCCCAGAAATGTCCAGGAACTTGCAGGTGCCTTGGTGGAAGAGTAGGGTAACATCAAACAGCAAGAACTGGCAAATCTGGAGAAGTCCATGAGGAGGAGATGCACTGCAGTACTTATTGCAGCTGGTGGCCACACCAGATACTGACTGTTACTTTTTATTTTGACCCCCCCCCCCCCCCTTGTCTGTGAAACCTGTTCAGTTTATGTCTCAGTTGTTGAACATTATGTTCATACAAATATTTACATATGTTAAGTTTGCTGAAAATAAACGCAGTTGACAGTGAGAGGACGTTTCTTTTTTTTGCTGAGTTTAGGTACTCCTATGTGCTTAATTGAGTTATTATTGTAACTTTAGTTCTACAAACGTTGGGCTATATGTTTTGATTTTTAATACATTGTAAGGCTGCATGATGCGACTCTAATGATGATTTGAAAAAAGTCTCTTGAAAGGCATGAGCTCTGCTTAGTTTTTTTGCGCAGGCTGTACACACTCCAATAGTCTTCCATTCACAATTTGACAAGCACTTGATATTGCCTCTAATTTCACGGTGGCATCCCCTTTGTGGCTGTAATGCACCCTAAACAAATCCATTCCTTTTGCGGCCCGGAGTGCTGCGTTGTGCCCTTCTCCCTGAGTGTGCTGCCCAATCCGAAGCATTTCTCACTCGCACGGTTCTCCATCACCTGATCGGGTCTTTCTCATAGGCTATAAATTAAGACAGGCACATCTGGGACACAACTGCCCGCGTCCTCATCCAATTCCGAAGTGCATATTGAAGATATTGGAAGAACTGTCCAAAATGTACTTTTCATCAGCCAACAAGATGAGTAGGCCTAACGAACAGCAAAAGCACTAGCCTATGTCAATCCACTGTCCCCCATAGTACAAAAGTCAACCTATTCTGTGCAAGATATAAGTATTTGTTATATATGCCAGTTAGGCTCTACAACCCTTGTAAAGCGGCTTAATCTGCTTAATTCTAAGAAGTTATTTGACCACCTTAGTTGTGCTACATACCTTGTTAGAACAGTCTGGCCTAATGGGCTATGATTCAAACAAGTGACAAAGAAAAAGGCAGTGTTTCTTATGCTGGGCATCATTCTCAAGTGATAATATATAATTCACAAGTGATAGGATAATATTATCACCCATCAGACTACACTTGTTTAATCTTGTCTTCACATATACTAAATAATATGTCACTTTTGATTTATAAGGGACCATTATCAAGCACCTGAATCGAAACAGTCAGCGTGAAAAATGCATGTCATCTATGTACTTAAATAGCGAATGGAGGATGCTTTTCCCTGTTTCTTTTTTCTTCCTGCCAGCCAGGTAGGCTGTACTCCTGTTGTAAATATAAGTAATGTGCTTAATATTAGGAAAGCTGAGAGATAAATATGGCCTAGTCTATAGAAAACTGATGGGATAGAAATGTTCCGCAACATGAGCTCATGGGCTCTCATTAATTGTTTGATTTTATATTTTCAAATACATTTGCATTGATCGTGGACTATAGGTCTCATGGTTACTCCAGACACTTGAACAGGCCCTCATCCCCGTCATTCACAGGAGAAAGAGGTTATGCGGAAGGAGATCAGGGTTCCTTGTGAGAATCCGGTGACGAGTGTCTAATCTGCCTTTGCCATTGATACTATTGGCCAACGTACAATCGCTGGATAATAAAGTGGACAAACTAAAAGCACCTATATCCTACCAACTTGACATTAAAAGCTGTAATCTTATGTTTCACTGAGTCGTGGCTGAACGACGACATGAAAAACATAGAGCTGGCGGGTTTTACACTGTACCGGCAGGATAGAACATCAGCCTCTGGTAATACAAGGGGTGGCGGTCTATGTATATTTGTAAACAACAGCTGGTGCACGATATCTAAGGAAGACTCAAGGTTTTACTCTACCTCAGGCGTGCATCTCATGATAAGTTGTAGACCACACTATCTACCTAGAGAGTTTATCATATTCTTCGTAGCTGTCTGTTTACCACCACAGACTGATGCTGGAACTAATACTGCACTCAACGAGCTGTATACGGCCACAAGCAAACAGGAAAATGCTCTTCCAGAGGCAGCGCTCCTAGTGGCCGGGGACTTTAATGCAGGGAAACTTACATTTGTTTTACCTAATTTCAACCAGCATGTTAAATGTGCAACCAGAGGGAAAAAACTCTGGACCACCTTAACTCCAGACACACATGCACATCTCTCCCTTGCCCTCCATTTGGCAAATCTGACCATATTTATATCCTCCTGATTCCTGCTTACAAGCTAAAATTAAGCAGGTCTATAAATTAATTAAGCACCAGGTCTATAAAAAAAGTGGTCAGATGACGCAGATGCTAAGCTACACGACTGTTTTGCTAGCACAGACTGAAATATGTTCCGGGTTTCTTCCCATGGCATTGAGGAGTCATTGGCTTCATCAGTAAGTGCTTTGAAAGGCTGGTCATGGCTCACAACACCATTATCCCAGAAATCTTAGACCCATCTCCAATTTGCATACCGCCACGTGAAGAGGGCACGACAACACCTTTTCCCCCTCAGGAGACTGAAAAGATTTGGCATGGATCCCCAGATCCTCAAGAAGTTCTACAGCTGCACCATCGAGAGCATCCTGACTGTTTGCATCACTGTCTGTTATGGCAACTGCTTGGCATCTGTCCGTAAGGTAGGCGTACGGCCCAGTACATCACTGGGGCCAAGCCTCCTGACATCCAGGACCTCTATACAAGGCGGTGTCAGAGGAAGTCCCAAAAAATCAAAGACACCAGTCACCTAAGTCATAGACTGTTCTCTCTGCTACCGCATTACAACCGGTACCGGAGAGTCAAGTTTGGGACCTTAACAGCTTCTACGCCCAAGCCATAATACTGCTGAACGATTAATGAAATTAACACTTGGACTATTTACATTGACCCCCCCCTCCCCCTTCCTTTTACACTGCTGCTACCCTCTGTTTATCTATGCATAGTCACTTTATAAATTACCTCTACTAACCTGTACCCCCACACATTGGCTCGATACCGCCTGTATATAGCCTCGTTATGTCATTTTCTTTTACTTTTTGAATTTAAATGTACATTTTTGTTAATATTTTCTTAACCAAAAATGCAGTTCAATAAATGGAGTTAAGGGCCTTGTAAGTAAGCATTTCACGGTAAGGTCTACACCTTTTTTGTATTCGCATGTGACAAATAAAATTTGAAATGATTTTAGAGGGACAATAGTGCTGAGTGCCAGGCAGTTAGTAAGTTTGGTAGGCTACTAATGACCATCATCAGTTCTTGGAGAAGCCTAATTACCGCGACTAAACGGTCATGTAGAATTTGACTGCCTTCCTGACTTGTGACCGCCGGTGTGGCGGTAATACGGTCACCACAACAGCCCTAACTTAAACTAACGTAGCCTGTTTTTTACTTGCATTATTCTTTCCCTGACAAACCAGGCATGTAGGAAGACATTCTTAGACCTCAAACAAGCGAGTCATCTGCAAATCACGTATTTTAAACTACTCATACAAATTATTCAATGACTAAGACAAGAATGTATTGAATGAAGTTGTTGCTCAATGCACATGTTTCATTTGGTTGACCTATAGTACATACCTTACAAGTTATGTACTTACAAGTACAAGTCATGTGGACAACTTTACTGCAATTGATACACCCAAGTACATCCTAATGAAAATAGCAGTGAAAAATCTACCGATAGAGGCACTGTTGTACATTTAATGTATGGATACTCGGACTGTCTTTTTGTCTCTCTTTCACTCCCACGCACACAGACCTTCCCTGTTCTTCTCCTTTCTTTCTGAAAACTCATCTTGGAATAGTTTTCATTCCCAAATACATGCGAACTACAGGAGATACCAGGCCTCCTAAAATTCCCACTCACACCAGCTCGCCCATCTCTCTCCACCAAACACCTGTTACTCAACACTTCCCTCTTCCTCACCTGACCCACCCACCCCACCTCCAGGTCTAAGAAGTTTATAGACTTTATAGAGGGCTGCCTGGTGAAGACGTACACCAGCCGGCCAACCACAGAGCAGCTCCTGAAGCACTCGTTCATCCGGGACCAGCCCACGGAGCGCCAGGTCCGCATCCAGCTCAAAGACCACATCGACCGCACACGCAAGAAGAGGGGCGAGAAGGGTGAGCGAGGGAAGGGCTGGCCTGGGCCCGACTGAGGCCTGTTTGGGTTGGGCATGAGATATTGTGTTTTGCACATGTCTGTGTGCATAGTGGTTGGAGGGTTGAGGTTGACTGAGAAGATTGGGTGGATTATTGTCATTATATGTACATACAGATAACGGCCAAAATAAAGGAAGCACCAAAATAGTGTCTTTAATAGGTCATTGGGCCACAACAGCTTCAATGCGCCTTGGCATAGATTCTACAAGTGTCTGCAATTCTATTGGAGGGATGCGATGTCATTCTTCCACAAGAAATTCCATAATTTGGTGTTTTGTTGAGGGTGGTGGAAAATGCTGTCTCGGGCACTGCTCCAAAGTGTTAATTTGGGTTGAGATCTGGTGACTGAGACACAACCACACACCCTTTAAACCCCCTGCGGTCCTTTAAGGCTCTTCTTTCAAAGTCACTGACATCTCTTCTAGCCATAGTAGCCAAAATAATGGGCAACTGGGCATTTTTATACATGACTAATCATGATGGGATTTTAATTGCTTAATTAACTCAGGAACCACACCTGTGTTGATGCACCTGCTTTCAATATACTTTGTATCCCTCATTTACTCATGTGTTTCCTTTTTGGCAGTTACCTAGTATGTTTTCACTACTATATGATATACTTTCTCATTTCTGTTAATTCTTTCTCTCACTCCCTTTGTCTCAGAGGAGACAGAGTATGAATACAGTGGCAGTGATGAGGAGGATGAGAACCGTGGGGAAGACAGGGAGTCCAGGTAACACAACACTACCCATATAACATTACTACCCCCGTAATATAATAATATAGTGTCCTGAGATTAATGACACAATCTCCTGATTCTCTACTATGATCTCTCATCACCTCATCCTGCTATATTCCTCCATATCTAAATCCTCCTTTCTAACCCTTCCACCTCTCTCTCATCCAGTACCTCCATCCTGAATGTGCCGGGTGAGTCGACGTTGAGGCGGGACTTCTTGCGTCTTCAGCAAGAGAACAAGGAGCGCTCGGAGGCTCTGAAGAGACAGCAGGCCCAGCTGGCTGCCCAGCGTAGAGATCCAGAGGAACACAAGAGACAGCTGCTGCACGACCGACAGAAACGCATCGAGGAGCAGAAAGAACAGCGCCGCCGCCTGGAAGAGGTAATACACACATACTCACTCATACACACACACACACACACACACACACTACTTCTCCACTTTATTTGTGCATTATGTAAACCAAATTGAACAGGTTTCATTATTTATTTGAGGCTAAATTGATTTTATTGATGTATTATATTAAGTTAAAATAAGTGTTAATTCAGTATTGTTGTAATTGTCATTATTATATATAAATAAATAAATAAATATAGGCCGATTAATCGGTATCGGCTTTTTTTGGTCTCCAATAATCGGTATCGGTGTTGAAAAATCACAATCGGTCAACCTCGTGTGTGTGTGTGTGTATATATATACATACATACATACATACATACATACATACATACATACATACATACATACACACACACACACACACAGTGGGGCAAAAAAGTATTTAGTCAGCCACCAATTGTGCAAGTTCTCCCACTTAAAAAGATGAGAGAGGCCTGTAATTTTCATCATAGGTACACTTCAACTATGACAGACAAAATGAGAGAGAAAAAAATCCATAAAATCACATTATGGTGGAAAATAAGTATTTGGTCAATAACAAAAGTTTATCTCAATACTTTGCCAACAAAGGGTATATATAACAATGACAGAGGTCAAAAGTTTTCTATAAGTCTTCACAAGGTTTTCACACACTGTTGCTGGTATTTTGTCCCATTCCTCCATGCAGATCTCCTCTAGAGCAGTGATGTTTTGGGGCAGTTGCTGGGCAACACAGACTTTAAACTCTCTCCAAAAAAATTCTATGGGGTTGAGATCTGGAGACTGGCTAGGCCACTCCAGGAACTTGAAATGCTTCTTACGAAGCCACTCCTTCGTTGCCTGGGCGGTGTGTTTGGGATCACTGTCATGCTGAAAGACCCAGCCACGTTTCATATTCAATGCCCTTGCTGATGGAAGGAGGTTTTCACTCAAAATCACGGTACATGGCCCCATTCATTCTTTCCTTTACACGGATCAGTCATCCTGGTCCCTTTGCAGAAAAACAGCCGCAGAGCATGATGTTTCCACCCCCATGCTTCACAGTAGGTATGGTGTTCTTTGGATGCAACTCAGCATTCTTTGTCCTCCAAACACGACGAGTTGAGTTTTTACCAAAAAGTTATATTTTGGTTTCATCTGACCATATGACATTCTCCCAATCTTCTTCTGGATCATCCAAATGCTCTCTAGCAAACTTCAGACGGGCCTGGACATGTACTGGCTTAAGCAAGGGGACACGTCTGGCACTGCAGGATTTGAGTCCCTGTCGGCGTAGTGTGTTACTGATGGTAGGCTTTGTTACTTTGGTCCCAGCTCTCTGCAGGTCATTCACTAGGTCCCCCCGTGTGGTTTTGGGATTTTTGCTCACCGTTCTTGTGATCATTTTGACCCCACGGGGTGAGATCTTGCGTGGAGCCCCAGATCGAGGGAGATTATCAGTGGGTCTTGTATGTCTTCCATTTCCTAATAATTGCTCCCAGAGTTGATTTCTTCAAACCAAACTGCTTACCTATTGCAGATTCAGTCTTTCCCAGCCTGGTGCAGGTCTACAATTTTGTTTCTGGTGTCCTTTGACAGCTTTTTGGTCTTGGCCATAGTGAAGTTTGGAGTGTGACTGTTTGAGGTTGTGGACAGGTGTCTTTTATACTGATAACAAGTTCAAACAGGTGCCATTAATACAGGCAACGAGTGGAGGACAGAGGAGCCTCTTAAAGAAGTTACAGGTCTGTGAGAGCCAGAAATCTTGCTTGTTTGTAGGTGACCAAATACTTATTTTCCACCATAATTTGCAAATAAATTCATAAAAAATCCTACAATGTGATTTTCTGGATTTTTTTCTCATTTTGTCTGTCATAGTTGAAGTGTATCTATTATGAAAATTACAGTCCTCTCTCATCTTTTTAAGTGGGAGAACTTGCACAATTGGTGGCTGACTAAATACTTTTTTGCCCCACTGTGTGTGTGTGTATATATATATATATATATATATATATATATATATATATATATATATATATATATATATATATATATATATACACACACACACACACACACACACACACACACACACACACACACACACACACACACAAGAGGTTGACCGATTGTGATTTTTCAACACCGATACCGATTATTGGAGACCAAAAAAAGCCGATACCGATTAATCGGCCTATATTTATTTATTTATTTATTTATTTATTTATTTATATATAATAATGACAATTACAACAATACTGAATTAACACTTATTTTAAATTAATATAATACATCAATAAAATCAATTTAGCCTCAAATAAATAATGAAACCTGTTCAATTTGGTTTACATAATGCAAAAATAAAGTGGAGAAGAAGAAAGTAAAAGTGCAATATGTGCCATGTAAGAAAGCTCAGAACATGAGAACATAGGAAAGCTGGTGGTTCCTTTTAACATGAGTCTTCAATATTCCCAGGTAAGAAGTTTAAAGGTTGTAGTTATTATAGGACTATTTCTCTCTATACCATTTGTATTTCATATACCTTTGACTATTGGATGTTCTTATCGGCACTTTAGTATTGCCAGTGTAACAGAATAGCTTCCGTCCCTCTCCTCGCTCGAACCAGGAACACAACGACAACAGCCACCCTCGAAGCAGCGTTACCCATGCAGAGCAAGGGGAACAACTACTCCAAGTCTCAGAGCGAGTGACGTTTGAAACGCTATTAGCGTGCACCCCGCTAACTAGCTAGCCATTTCACATTGGTGACACAAGCCTAATCTCTGAAGTTGATAGGCTTGAAGTCATAAACAGCACAATGCTTGACGCACAGCGAAGAGCTGCTGGCAAAACGCACGAAAATGCTGTTTGAATGAATGCTTACGAGCCTGCTGGTGCCTACCACTGCTCAGACTGCTCTCTCAAATCATAGACTTAGTTATAACATAATAACACACAGAAATAAGAGCATTAATATGGTCGAATCCGGAAACTATCATCTCGAAAACAAGACGTTTATTCTTTCAGTGAAATACGGAACCGTTCCGTATTTTATCTAAAGGATGGCATCCATTTGTCGAAATACTCATGTTACATTGCACAACCTTAAATGTTTTGTCATAATTACGTAAAATTCTGGCAAATTAGGCTGCCCAAACTGTAGCATATACCCTGACTCTGTGTGCAATGAATGCAAGAAAAGTGACACAATTTCACCTGGTTAATATTGCCTGCTAACCTGGATTTCTTTTAGCTAAATATGCAGGTTTAAAAATATATACTTCTGTGCATTGATTTTAAGAAAGGCATTGATGTTTATGGTTAGGAACACATTGGAGCAACGATACACACCGCATCGATTATATGCAACGCTAGATAAACTAGTAATATCATCAACAATGTGTAGTTAACTAGTGATTATGATTGATTGTTTTTTATAAGTTAAGTTTAATGCTAGCTAGCAACTTACCTTGGCTTCTACTGCATTCGCGTAACAGGCAATCTCCTCGTGGAGTGCAGTGAGAGGCAGGTGGTTAGAGCGTTGGACTAGTTAACTGTAAGGTTGCAACATTGAATCCCCCGAGCTGACAAGGTGAAAATCTGTCGTTCTGCCCCTGAACGAAGCAGTTAACCCATCGTTCCTAGGTCGTCATTGATAATAAGAATGTGTTCTTAACTGACTTGCCTAGTTAAATAAAGGATAAATAAAGGTGTAAAAAAAAAAAAAAAAACGGCCGAATTGGTGTCCAAAAATTCCGATTTCCAATTGTTATATGAACTTGAAATCGTCCCTAATTAATCGGCCGACCTCTAATACACACACACACACACACACACACACACACACACACACACACACACACACACACACACACATACACATATATATATATATATACACACACATATACACACACTCACTGACAACCTTATCAACTGCAGTTTGTGTTCTTTAGCTTGCTTAATCAAACCATGTTTTTACCCTTTGAGGTAAAACCTGTGACCAACATGGTTCAGCTGACTTGATCCCACCTTACAAAGAATGAATCATCACAAGCCTTTTATCTAGCTATTTATGTCACTCCAAGTTAAGGCTTTCACAGTAGACAGGTTTACTGGGATTGTACTAAGCTGTTATGTACATTACCACTGTTTAGGGAGATACCGTAATACAGCAGGATATGAAGCTTGCTAAAATTGGCAAGTTGGTAACACCAACGGTTTGACGATATCTATAATACATTTTTTATTAATGATAATTATGAATAATTGCACAATTTCTGTGCCAATTAAAATACTTCCACTGGATTTAAATCTCAATTAATGTTGGATTACCTGCATACAGTGTGGAGTAGATGGGAATTGATTATCACAAGGTCAGGAAGCAACTTAGCGTCAGGGAGAGAACTAAAAATGATAGCTCAATATTGTCTCGAGATTGTTAATCATTAATTCTCAACAACAAAAGAGAAGACGGACATTTAAATGTAAAACGTGTCATTAGCAAGTTCTATCTTAATTCTAAGAGGCATCCTCTCTTAAGGGAGTTGTTTTAATAGGGAGTGTCTTTTCAGAAGGCGGCTTAACTATTCAGGGTGATAACAATTAAAAGAACAACTGGCCAATTGTTTGAATCAGGGAGCTGTGCGGTCTCAGCAGAGGAGCAGGGCTGCAGTGGCTGTTGGTAACGGGGGCTGGCAGTGACTCACAACTAACATGCTCTTTCTCTCTTTCACACTCGCTCACTCTTTTGCTCTCTCGGTGTCTCTCGCTCTTTTCTTTTGCTCTCTCTCTCTCGCTCTCTTTACTTTTGCTCTCTCTCGCTCACCATTTCCTCTCTCTTTCTTTCCATTTCCACTCGCGGTGGAGGGGGAAAAAAACTAAAGGTTTATGCAAGGCATCCATTATAACCACAACTAATGTAAAAAAAAAATGTGGCCTCAACACAAATTTCTCTCTCCTGTCATCCCTCTCAGCAACAGAGAAAAGAGCGAGAGATGGTGAGACAGCAAGAAAAGGGCCCCCATCGGAGACTTGACGATATACGGAGGGAGGAGGATAGGAGGCTGGCTGAGAGGGAGCAGGTAACCAACCACGAGAAGCACAGGAGCACAATCAGCCAATTGGGGAGAGGTGTGGGTGTAGCCTACTCTGCAGCCTACTGCAAGCCATTCTAGCTGTGGAATGTCCGTGTGCTGGTTGCCATGGCAGCCGGGATCTAAATTAGTGTGTTTTCTGTGCAAGAGCTCAGTTTCTGCTGCTCTGTTTCCGCTCTACCTCTACCACACAGTGACTGGCATTATATCACAGTCAACCTACGTTTTATAATCTACTCTCCTAGTCTTCTTTTCTCCAACCTCTCCTACCATGGCCCGTTTCTTCACAATAACTAACCTGCATCTAGTACTGATAGACGTGATGCCTATATGGAACTGTATTGTAGTCTTTACAGTATATATTCAATAGAAAATAGCTAATACCATTTTAGCTTTTAGTGTGAATGTATAACTTTAAAGCCACGACAAATCACTAGGGCTGTATACTAACTAGTGTATGACAGTCATAAATCCCCCCCCCCCCCCCCTCTACATCGTGGTCTATTTATATCTATCCTCTTCTCCATTGTCTTTCCCTCTTCACCCCTCCTCCACCTCTCTTCAGGAGTTCATAAGACATAAGTTAGAGGAGGAACAGCGGCAGTTAGAAATCCTTCAGCAGCAGCTGCTTCAGGAGCAGGCACTGCTCATGGTAACTCTCTTCCTTCCTTTATCCTGCAGTCACCTCCTCTCCTCAGCCCTAGTCTACCCCTACCTCTGCCTGCAGGGCTTACCTTACCCTCCTCCTCCTACTGGCACTTCACACCTCTCACCACTAGAGGCATCAAACACTCCATGTTCTGTATGTTGCTTTTTACTTGATGAGAACGTTTCTTGAGAGAACTGGAGAATCAGCCCTTGTCTATGTATACCCTGCATGATGTCCCCATCGTTGTATGTGGGATTGTGTCTGTTTTGGGGGCATGTCAAAGCGTTGTGTATTGTGTACTAGCCATGCTCAGTCCTTAGTAAGTCTGCTTTGACCGTATCATGGTGTGTGTGCAGGAGTACAAACGTAAGCAGCTGGAGGAGCAGAGGCAGTCTGAGCGTCTGCAGAGGCAGCTGCAGCAGGAGCATGCCTACCTGGTGTCTCTGCAGCAGCAGCAACAGGACAAGAAGCCCCAGCCCCTATACCACTACAGCAAGAACCTGGAGCCCAACAACAAGCCCGCCTGGGCCCGAGAGGTACAATAACCACACAGACAGGAACAGTGGAACATGCTCTTACTTCCTTAGATAACCCTAGGAACCACACCATTCATTACATAGTGTTTTATAACCTGGAGTAATACCAGTGGAATACATTTAGCGATTTCCCTGTAACAAGCTAGCATATACAAGCAGTTATGTAGTATCACCTTAGGTGTCATCTTTTTTTCCTGAAAGTTAGTCTGAATCGACATCTCTGTGTGATATGCTCTCTTCCTCCCTCTCCCTGTCTCCTGTCCCCCGTCTTTGCCTCCCTTTCCTTCTCTCCCTTTGTCTCAGGTGGAGGAGCGCAGTAAGCTCAACAGGCAGGGCTCACCCAAAATCTGCACCACTGTCTCTGACACTGCCATCCAATCACGCTCCGACTCCATCAGCCAATCCGGAGGGGGCCAGGCTACTCAGACCCCGCCTATGCAGCGGCCTGTTGAACCTCAGGGGGGACAGGGCAAGGTGTGTTGGTGTTCATCTGGAAATGTATTAGTCAGTGTGTACTTTATTTGTATGTTTTCCCGTGTTACAACATTGCAGACATTTTGGTCAAATACTGGTTTAGCACAGTGGCGACTGCGTTGTCTTTCTTTCTTGAGCTGCATTACCCCTTGTCTAATAATGCTTCTTTGAACTTTATTTATTTCCAGTCTTATTTACCTTCCTTTTCTCCCTTCTCCTCCTGGACCCACCCTCTCCCCTTCTTATTGCTTTCATATTGTTTTATTGCCATTTCATAAAATGGCAAAAAGCCCTCTATTCCCCAACTTAAAACATACACAATCCTCAATCCTCAACATGCACAATCCTGTCCCACTCTATCCTGCCTGCTCTCACTGCCTTACCCTTCCCGCTCCTCCACCTTCACACTCCCTTCCCTCCTTCCTCACCGCTGCCCCCTTGCAGTTCCAGATGGCCCACTTGGTTCCGCTGAAGCCCTACGCTGCCCCTGTCCCCCGCTCCCAGTCCCTGTGTGACCAGCCCACTAAGACCATGTCCGCCTTCCCCACCCAGGACCTATCCCCGACCCCCCCCCCCCGCCCTGTCCACTCCAGGGAGCTGGTCCGACAGAACTCCGACCCCACCTCCGAGAGCCCCGCCCCACAGCCTCGCACAAGGGAGGACCGCGGCCCCTGGATCCGCCTGCCAGAGATGGAGCAGCCGCCCAAGGTCAGAGACCACCTGCTGGGTTTTAGTCTTTAGATGTTGACTAAAGACAGCGCTCCAGACTAAAATTTTCCCTGGTGGCGCTTGTGCCACTACATTTTTCAGTTGGTGGCACCAGCCCAGGATTTGGTCACACCAATTTTTCACAGCGTTATGTAATACAGTGCTTTGCGAAAGTATTCGGCCCCCTTGAACTTTGTGACCTTTTGCCACATTTCAGGCTTCAAACATAAAGATATAAAACTGTATTTTTTTTGTGAAGAATCAACAACAAGTGGGACACAATCATGAAGTGGAACGACATTTATTGGATATTTCATACTTTTTTAACAAATCAAAAACTGAAAAATTGGGCGTGCAAAATTATTCTGCCCCCTTAAGTTAATACTTTGTAGCGCCACATTTTGCTGCGATTACAGCTGTAAGTCGCTTGGGGTATGTCTCTATCAGTTTTGCACATCGAGAGACTGAATTTTTTTCCCATTCCTCCTTGCAAAACAGCTCGAGCTCAGTGAGGTTGGATGGAGAGCATTTGTGAACAGCAGTTTTCAGTTCTTTCCACAGATTCTCGATTGGATTCAGGTCTGGACTTTGACTTGGCCATTCTAACACCTGGATATGTTTATTTTTGAACCAATCCATTGTAGATTTTGCTTTATGTTTTGGATCATTGTCTTGTTGGAAGACAAATCTCTGTCCCAGTCTCAGGTCTTTTGCAGACTCCATCAGGTTTTCTTCCAGAATGGTCCTGTATTTGGCTCCATCCATCTTCCCATCAATTTTAACCATCTTCCCTGTCCCTGCTGAAGAAAAGCAGGCCCAAACCATGATGCTGCCACCACCATGTTTGACAGTGGGGATGGTGTGTTCAGCTGTGTTGCTTTTACGCCAAACATAACGTTTTGCATTGTTGCCAAAAAGTTCAATTTTGGTTTCATCTGACCAGAGCACCTTCTTCCACATGTTTGGTGTGTCTCCCAGGTGGCTTGTGGCAAACTTTAACCAACACTTTTTATGGATATCTTTAAGAAATGGCTTTCTTCTTGCCACTCTTCCATAAAGGCCAGATTTGTGCAATATACAACTGATTGTTGTCCTATGGACAGAGTCTCCCACCTCAGCTGTAGATCTCTGCAGTTCATCCAGAGTGATCATGGGCCTCTTGGCTGCATCTCTGATCAGTCTTCTCCTTGTATGAGCTGAAAGTTTAGAGGGACGGCCAGGTCTTGGTAGATTTGCAGTGGTCTGATACTCCTTCCATTTCAATAGTATCGCTTGCACAGTGCTCCTTGGGATGTTTAAAGCTTGGGAAATCTTTTTGTATCCAAATCCGGCTTTAAACTTCTTCACAACAGTATCTCGGACCTGCCTGGTGTGTTCCTTGTTCTTCATGATGCTCTCTGCGCTTTTAACGGACCTCTGAGACTATCACAGTGCAGGTGCATTTATACCGAGACTTGATTACACACAGGTGGATTGTATTTATCATCATTAGTCATTTAGGTCAACATTGGATCATTCAGAGAACCTCACTGAACTTCTGGAGAGAGTTTGCTGCACTGAAAGTAAAGGGGCTGAATAATTTTGCACGCCCAATTTTTCAGTTTTTGATTTGTTAAAAAAGTTTGAAATATCCAATAAATGTCGTTCCACTTCATGATTGTGTCCCACTTGTTGTTGATTCTTCACAAAAAAATAGTTTTATATCTTTATGTTTGAAGCCTGAAATGTGGCAAAAGTTCGCAAAGTTCAAGGGGGCCGAATACTTTCACAAGGCACTGTATATATCTTTTGATCATCTTATAAAGTCACTCTCAGTGCGTTATTTAAGTGTAATAGACTACTGAGACAGTATTCAATAAATACTTTTTCGTCATCTTTTCATGTTTTGATTCAAAATATTTTAATGTGCAACCTAAACCAGTGATTGTCATGCATTTTGGGTTGACAATTAAGCTATTGTTATATTTTACTGTTAAAACAGGGCTACAGAATTATCCATATTTAAATTTATTTGGGGCTAGTTCACTGCCTGAGTAAGTGGAAACTCAAAACACATTAGCTAGATCGTTAACTCTAAATATAATATCCACTGCTAGTGGCCACATAATAATCTAATGTTAATGTCCCAATAAACATAAGGCCTGTGCAATCGCAGTGGCCTATGCGCATCTCCTGCGCTCCGTATCTCAAAGCCACATAAAACAGGCAAAGCGTCAATACAGGACTACGATCGAGTCGTACTACACAGGCTCTGACGTTTGTCAGATGTGGCAGGGCCTGCAACCCATTACAGACAACAGAGGGAAGCACAGCCTAGAGTTGCCCAGTGACACGAGACTACCAGATGAGCTGAACTACATCTATGCTCGCTTCGAGGCAAATAACACTAAAACATGCATGAGAGCACCAGCTTTACCGGAAGACTGTGATCACGCTCTTTAAACAGGTCAACATTCACAAGGCCGCAGGGCCAGACGGATTACCAGGACGTGTACTGCGAGCATGCGCTGACCAACTAGCAAGTGTCTTCACTGACATTTTCAACCTCTCCTTGTCCAAGTCTAATACCAAGATATTTTAAGCAGACCTCCATAGTGCCTGTGCCCAAGAACACTAAGGTAACCTGCCTAAATGACTATCGACCCGTAGCACTCACGTCTGTAGCCATGAAGTGCTTTGAAAGGATAGTCATGGCTCACATCAACACCATCATCCCAGAAACCCTAGACCCACTCCAATTTACATACCGCCCCAACAGATCCACAGATGATGCAATCTCTATTGCACTCCACACTGCCATTTCCACACCAGGGCAAAAGGAACACCTATGTGAGAATGCTATTCATTGACTACAGCTCAGCGTTCAACACCATAGTGCCCTTAAAGCTCATCACTAAGCTAAGGATGTGGTAAGGGTAGGTAACAATACATCCGCCACGCTGATCCTCAACACGGGGGCCCCTCAGGGGTGCATGCTCAGCCCCCTCCTGTACTCCTTGTTCACTCATGACTGCACGGCCAGGCACGACTCCAACACCATCATTAAATTTGCCGAAGACGCAACAGTGGCCTGATCACCGACTTCAACGAGACCTCCCTACAGGCTGAGGTCAGAGACCTGGTTGTGTGGTGCCAGGACAACAACCTCTCCCTCAACGTGATCAAGACAAAGGAGTTTATGGTGGACTACAGGAAAAATAGGACCGAGCACTCCCCCATTCTCATCGACGGATGAGTGGAGCAGGTTGAAAGCAGAGCTTCAAGTTCCTTGGTGTCCACATCACCAACAAACTAACATGGTCCAAGCACACCATGACAGTCGTGAAGCGGGCACGACAAAACCTATTCCCCCTCAGGAGACTGAAAAGATTTGTCATGGGTTCTCAGATCCTCAAAATGTCTACAGCTGCACCATCGAGAGCATCTGGTTGCATCACTGCCTGGTAAGGCAACTGCTCAGTCTTCGACCGCAAGCCACTACAGAGGGTAGTGCAAATGGCCCAGTACATCACTGGGGCCAAGCTTCTTGCCATCCAGGACCTCTATACCAGGCGGTGTTCGAGGAAGGCCCTAAAAATTGTCAGACACCAGTCACCCAAGTCATAGACTGTTATCTCTGCTACAGCATGGCAAGCTGTACCAGACCACCAAGTCTAGATCCAAGAGGCTTCTAGACAGCTTCTAACCTCAAGCCATAAGACTCCTGAACATCTAGTCAAATGGCTACCCAGACTATTTGCATTGCCCACCCTCTCCACACCACTGCCACTCTCTGCTGTGATCTATTCATAGTCACTTTAATTAACTCTACCTACATGTACATACTACCTCAACTAACCGGTGTCCCTGCACATTGACTCTGTGCCCCCCCCTGTATATATTGTTACTTTTTACTGCTGCTCATTAATTACTTGTTACTTTTATCTCTTGTTTATATAAATGATACTACAGAAAGCTGAGAACCACCTCTTTGACCGTGACAACCGGATAGCTGTGTTTTCCCCGCAATTGGATTTTGAAATCTTATACAATCCGAAAGAAAAATTATCCCGCAGCATTTTTTCCCCCCTCGACACAGCAGCAGGCCCCAGTTTACAGGGGCAGGCAGACACTTTAATGACAGGAATCATAAGGATAATGTGCTTTACTGTTTGACCAAATCATGGGTTTAGACGTTTTGAGAGAAGCGACCATGTAGAATACAGCCAAGTCGAGGGGTCACAAAATGGTACTAAATGCTCACAGTCTGGAGCTCTCTAAAGGGTATATAGATCTATATGATAATGTGGTATTTCACTGTATCTTTCCCAGATTCCCCAGAGGACAGCCTCCATTGCCACAGCTCTCAACACCAACCTTTCGTCTGGCATCAGGCATCCAGTCAGAGCCAGGTAACTCAGGCGGACACATTTGAGCTACTCTTGTCTAATCTCGGTGTCAAGAACGCACAATTTCCCACTACTTGATTTAGGTTCTGGAGGAAAACACTTCCCAATCTGTCTCAACAAAGCCCGTGCCTCCTTCCTTCTCCAGAAAGTCCACCTATGTTTATTCATATTTTTTGCTAATGCTGACAACATGGAGGTATCTGACATTTTCCACAAAAATATTTTGTGGCTAAAATCCCTGTTCCCACTCTAAGCAACACATCTGGTTTATCGTGATTCATCAAAATAATCAGCTGACTGTGTTCCAACACACCCATCAGAAACTGTTTTACTCCCTTTCTCACAGATTTGCCTTTAGATGCATGTCAGGGTAGATTACTCTGATTCTAATCATGACACATGAATGGTGGTAGATCATGACACAGTTATGATATTGACTGCTGAGGCCAGATAACTGATTTGGTGTCTTCCTTAACAGCAACCCAGACCTCAGCCGCAACGACCGCTGGGAGAGAGGAGATAGCATGCACCTTGTATCCAATCTGCCCCAGACTGGCTCTCTGGAGAGGCACCGTATACTCAGTGAGTTAATCACACTGTTGCTGACTCTGCTTTTCTCTCCATCTCTTGATCCCTCTTACAAAATGAAAGTGATCCCCAACAATGATGTGATATTAATGTGTTGGTTTCAGGCTCCTCCAAAATGGACTCCCCCATACTAGGCCATGACGGGCGCATGAAGGGGCACAAGCCAGGGGAGTCTCGCACCTCGTCCCGCCCCAGTCGCCCTGCTGTAAGTACCCCTCACCTGTAACCCCCCCCCACTCTGAACACTGCGTGATGGATAATCAGACAACACTTTATACACCCTTATCACACTCATCTTCTTTTATACTTATCACTTGTAGAAATCTATATTGCTCTCTTCACTGACTATTCTGCACTATTGTAATATCTGCACTCACTCCCAATCCCTACACCTGGATATTGACACCTGCACTAACAGTTGCTCTCTTTTTATGATCCTATTTTCTGTACCTGTTGATCACACCCTTTCCTCTGCACTCACTTCCCTGTTTGTCCACTGCTTCTTCCAATGCACAGAGTTACAAGAGAGCAATAGGAGAGGTTAGTATCTCTGTGTGTGCTGTGATATGTTTTTGCTTCCACTATGTCAGGCTGCTGTGTTAAAAGTTACACAAGCCTGCCATAGTCCTGGTATGCTGGCAAAGTACGTTAACTATTGAGGAAACGCCCAGCTCTATGATTCCCTAATGTCTGTTGCGTGTCTGTGTCGTCTGCGTGTGTGCCTGTTTGTGTTCAGGACCATGGGCTGTATGCTAAGGAGCGCCCTGAGGAGCAGCCCAGACCTCCGGTGAAGGCCAACGACTACTCTTCATCCTCCGAAGGCAGTGAGAGCAGTGAGGAGAGTGAGAGTGGAGAGGGGAATGAGGAGGAGGACAGCCCCACAGACCGGTCAGTACCAGGGTGGGAGAGGCACACAGACAAACAGGAAGAAGAAAAAAGGAACTGCTTTTTAGAGACATAGCTACTTAATGTTATTGAAAGCCCATTGTCCACTTTTACCGCCACCCTGACCATTCCTTGTCTTTTTATTTTCCTGTCCACTCTATATCCTCCACTGCCCTCTGCTCTGTCACCTTCCTCTGTTTCCTTCCCGTCTTCCTCCCTGACTTCCTCTCCTGTCTTTCTTTAGTCCCCGGGATGCAGACTCTGACTCAGTCAACACCATGGTGGTTCATGAGGAGGAGGGGGAGGGAGGGGAGGAGGGGCAGGCTGGAGGCTACGGGGACCAGACCATGCTGGTGCAGAGGGTGAGTCATCTGTCTCTCAGGAAGTAGTCTCTCAGGAAGTAGCCTACTGGACTAATCTGCATTAAACACACACCTATAGGACTGACGTGGGGGGGTGTGTGGGTGGTTAGCTTACTCTTATGTAGCGGTTGTGTTGGGAGTTTGACTGGTTTGTCCCCATTGCCTGGCAGACACCAGAGAAGCGGAGCCACAATGGATACACCAACCTGCCTGACGTGGTGCAGCCCTCCCACTCCCCCACTGACTCCGCCTCGCACTCCTCCCCTGGGAAAGACTCTGTCTATGATGTAAGTCTGTCTGACCATTTGTCTGTCTCTGTCTCTCTATGACTGTCTCTCTGTCTGTCTCTGACTGTTAATCTGTCTCTCCATGTACATGTTTCTCTGCCATAAACCCCATTCCCAGTGGTATTTCTTACTCCCTTCTTGTTTCCCCCAGTATCAGTCCAGGGGTCTAGTCAAGGCGTCAAGTGGCAAGTCCTCCTTCACCACCTTTGTCGACCTGGGCATGTATCAACCACCAGGCCCTGTGGATGCCATCTCTGTGGGCAGTAAGTACAGACAATAGAACTGGTCATTATCATAAAGGGTTAAATGAGGTTCCCCTATATACCTTCACTTACCTAGTTTCCTATTCTAGTCCCTCTATTTTCAGTACTTGGCTCACAATCATCAGCATCTCTTACTTACTGCTGTTGGTAAATCTAACTCATGGAAATGTCTCACAAGCAGGAGGGCAGCAGTTGCCCACAGTAGCTTGATTCAATATTATCATTTTAGCATTCATAGAGAACTACGGCTTGTGTTTCTCTCCTCCCTCTAAACTCTGCTCCTGCTGTGTCCAGGCCTGGGCTCCAGGTTTGAGCAGCTGAAAATGGAGGTGAGGAAAGGCTCCATGGTGAATGTGAACCCCACCAACACACGCCCCCACAGCGACACCCCCGAGATCCGCAAGTACAAGAAGAGGTTCAACTCTGAGATCCTCTGTGCTGCTCTCTGGGGTGAGACAGACGGCACACTGGTCTTGGCTATAGCCCACACTCTAATCATATGAGCCACAGAATTCAAATGAAATATAGAATGATATGCATTTCAATGACCACATGTAACATGCTTTGTTCCACCCAGCTTGAATATCAAATTTTTCACACATTGTACGTCCTGATTGATTACATTAAGGGGGATATTTGTATCTAAGCGTGTGTGGTCCCCAGGTGTGAACCTGCTGGTGGGGACGGAAAACGGTCTGAAGCTGCTGGACCGTAGTGGTCAGGGGAAGGTCTACTCCCTCATCAACTCCCGCAGGTTCCAACAGATGGACGTCCTGGAGGGACTCAACCTGCTCATCACCATATCAGGTGATTGATTGGTACTGCTCTGCACTCACCTGGGGTCTGTTTGGGAGAGTGCAACGTCACAAAACCTTCAGCTAGAGCTAACAGGATTCTGACTTGAGCATTTCTATCTGCGACGTTCTGAACGTTTCACTTCATTTAATAAACCTTGTGGAAAAGGACCTGTGCATCACAAACTCCATCTGTTGCTACTAAGCCCTTTATCCACTATATAACTGTGTGTGTGTCCATCCCAGGTAAGAAGAACAAGGTGCGTGTGTACTACCTGGCCTGGTTGAGGAACAAGATCCTCCACAATGACCCGGAGGTGGAGAAGAAGCAGGGCTGGACCACTGTAGGGGAGATGGAGGGATGTGTCCACTACAAAGTGGGTGAGTAAAGGAAGGGAGGAGACGGAGTAACAGTGATGTGACCCGTTATTGAACCGTGTATCTATTATCAATGCATTCTGTTTTTCTAACAATGTATATTTACACATTTGGTTTTGCCTTTTTGGCACTGTTTATTTATAGTGGCACATAATGGCTCTAATCCCGCTTTGTATGTGTCTAGTGAAATATGAGAGGATCAAGTTCCTGGTGATAGCTATGAAGAACGCGGTGGAGGTATACGCCTGGGCTCCCAAGCCTTATCACAAATTCATGGCCTTCAAGGTAGGTCTCACCTTTCCTGCCTCATTGTTCTAAATGCCAGGAGTTCTATTTCCCCTCAACCAGTCGACCAGAACAACATTCAAAACACCCCATGTTCTCCTCTCTCTTTGCCTCTCTCACTCTCCTCTAGTCCTTTGGTGACCTGCCCCACAGGCCCCAGTTGGTTGACCTCACAGTGGAGGAAGGACAGAGGTTGAAGGTCATCTACGGCTCCAGTGCTGGCTTCCACGCTATTGATGTCGACTCTGGGAACAACTATGACATCTACATCCCAGTGCATGTGAGTGGAGGAGTTCCTCATGGAACAAGACGCACGCAGACAAATTCTTCCAAATCAAATAAAGCTTTGGAATTAATTCACACCTAAAATATCTATAGAACATGAATAATGATACGTTTCGTTGATTAGATGCCCAGACCTGAAAGGTATTGATGTGAAAACCTCACAGATTCTAACACTTTCTTTCAAGATTTACATATATATATATATAATATGTTAGTCACTTCACTCTTATTCAGAGCGACGTAGAATCAATGCATTCAACTGTTAGGTAAAACAAGATTCTAGTCCTTCGCCCCTGTGTGTGTCCCCAGATCCAGATCCAGATAATGCCACATGCCATCGTGTTCCTGCCTAGCTCAGACGGCATGGAGATGCTGCTGTGCTACGAGGACGAGGGAGTCTACGTCAACACCTACGGACGCATCATCAAAGATGTGGTGCTGCAGTGGGGCGAGATGCCCACCTCCGTTGGTATGGCACATGTGTACCTGCACGCAGTCACAGGCACACACACTTCTTTCTCTTGAAATTGGCATGTTCTGAGTTGGCATGTTCTGAGTTCTCCCTCTCCCTGTGTGCAGCACATATCTGCTCTAACCAGATCATGGGCTGGGGAGAAAAGGCCATAGAGATCCGTGCTGTAGAGACAGGCCACTTGGACGGAGTCTTCATGCACAAGAGAGCCCAGAGGCTCAAGTTCCTCTGTGAGAGGAATGACAAGGTGGGTCACAGACACATTGGTATTCAAAATATTACTTAAGTGATCTATGTTTATGCCTCCGGTACGTACAGCTGTAGGCACTGGAGTCTCATTGAATATGAGTAATAAGCCTCATGTCTTGTTAATGTGTGTCTCAGGTGTTCTTTGCCTCTGTGCGCTCCGGAGGCAGCAGCCAGGTCTACTTCATGACCCTGAACAGGAACTGCATCATGAACTGGTGAAGCAACATAGTCCCATACACAGACACAAAACACTCATACACATATATATATATATACACACACGCACGCGCGCTCGCCAACACACAAGCATACTGTAAATCCATTCCAGCCTAAATCTTCACGACAATGAGTCCATCTCACCTGCCATCTTCTGACTCCCCTGGTCTGATTGATCTCCCTCTGGAATGGTAGCTACCTATGAGACATCACTACAGGCTTCTAATGTAGTATCTCTACTTTGTACTGTATATACTTGTCCTGTATTGTTGTACCTCAGTCAGTTGGTGCGCCTGTGTTTTAGTTGTAAACTACCGTAGTTAGTTCCTTCTTATTAGGGGTATGTTAAAAACATTCCTTCCTGGTGAAATACATTTTAAATGAAAGCAAGATTCAGCCAATATAAGTCCAGATTGAATTGTAAATAGACGGTATCTAACATGTTTAAATGGAAGAGAACATGGGTAGATTGAAGTCACCGGCAGACGTGTATATAACCATTCCATTCAGGGTGTGGCCACTGACCTGATATATGTACTGCACTGGCACACCCTAAGGTATTGTTGCAACACTCAAAATGCTTCAGATTCCCTATGGTTTAATTATTCAACTCATCATTCAAAAAGAAAAATAGGTGTTTGATTAAAACTTGATTTCATGTTTTTATTTTGATGGGGTTTTTTTGGAAGGAGTTTTTTTTGTACTCCTCGGAAGACAGACTATCCATTATGTGAACATAGTAACATTCTAGTCCCTGGTAAAATGGAACATATTGCTGTGTTCACGCGTCATGCTTTCATATGTCTTTATCTCCCCTTGTTTCATATCGGGGATGGAGCTATTTACCATTGTAGGAGCCTATCGAACAGACTTATGATATTAAACTTTTCTCTTGTTAAGAATTTAAACAATATCACTGCAAACAATTGATATTATCTGTACTGTTTCTGTATTTGGTATTAGCCTAACTGGCATTCTTACTTTTACTCTCTACTGTTATATTGCCGTTATATTGCAATATATATGCTGTTCTAGTGCAGTTCTTGTTCCGAGAGGGGAGTTTAGGTTGAATTAATATGTAGTGTGTAAAATGTACCAGAGGTAGGCAGTGAGGTGACTTAAGATGTGGGGGTCGAGGGGTGATGAAGTATGAAGGTTTTGATGTGACCGTAATATAGAGGACATAGGAATTGGGTGAGCGAGTGATGTGCTTGTTAGAATATTATAATGGCAGCAGGTCTCCATGATCCTTACCTGGGGGATTGTGCTGGGGTTCAGGCTCTCATCTGGTGGCTGTAATCCAGTGAAAAATAGTTCCCTCTTGCTAGATCTACTCTGTCTGTAACCTCTGTTATTGATGTATTTTATGTTCATTGGTATGGATCTTGTTACGTTTGTACTCAGATGTTGGTTTGTAGGGATAGGGCTGCAGTGGATAATACTGGGCTATCAGTGTGGTTCCA
This sequence comes from Oncorhynchus clarkii lewisi, assembly GCF_045791955.1. NCBI lineage: Eukaryota > Metazoa > Chordata > Actinopteri > Salmoniformes > Salmonidae > Oncorhynchus > Oncorhynchus clarkii. Next base: position 30,847,988 of record NC_092158.1, read on the forward strand.
AGCAATAGCTGTGTGATTCTTGAGCCAGTGTTGAAATCCACTCACTGATGTTTTCCAGGCCCAGTTTTGTGTCATATTTGTCTCTGCAATACTGAACCAGAGGACTCAAACTCATTGGGCACTTTCATTTATCATCTTACTAAACTAGTTGTAAGGCAACAAGTTGTTGAATATAGTGTAATTGCTATTGTTTTCCCTACCAAAGTTCCCAATTGTCCTCTGGACATACATGAATCAGCTTTGATTATTTTAGAGATCAGGGGAAATGCTTAAGCTGTGGGTATGTTATGTAGCTTATGCTAAATTAATGTTATATATATTATAACATTAAATCTATATTAAAATATATAAGGAAGTAAAGAACAGAATCGATTGACACACTTTTTTAGTTCAGTTACAATTTGTCTATTTTACTCTTATGTGAGCATGCTTGCATGCACATATCTGAGCCATTTATCCTGTATCACAATTCCGTATCAATTCTTAGATGAGTTTCTCGCTAGCCTAGTGCATTCAATATCAGCTGTGTGCCATTTGTGACTGATATCGCGAATGTCACATTTTACACACACTCAGCAAGTACCCCTGGCAGCTGTGAAAAAGTCCTCATATCTTAGTTAGCCAAACTGCCATGTTTACAGTTTAAGCAGTGCCTTGGAGTAGGGAAGAGACTGGGAGATGGGTGTTGGGGGAGGGGTGAATATGACCCCCCACTCAATCTTCTAACGCTGAACTTCATGAAGAAGAGGTGTTACTGACAGACGGAACAACATAATAAATAGTTGCCTCCCTCGTTAAGAATGGTGTTCTGTGCCAATTAAGTGCACTTAAATAGAAACCAGAACGTCCCAATATGTTTCAACTACTTTTAATGTTTTACATTGTCGATGATTATATATTTCATTCTGTAATAATAACTGCAATGTTTACCTACTGCTCTTTAAACATTGAATGGACTCACAGGGATTGTATCTGTTGCCACCATGTGGAAGAGGAAACATTCTCTAGAGAATTTCAACCATCGTTCATTTCATGCAATTTCACTCAATACATACAATCTGCTTGTATGACACATTCATGTGACTAGAATATAGGCACAGGGAGAATGTGCAGTTGATGTCAGCAAACCAATTTGGAATGTAGAAAATGATATGCCTATAAAAATGCATCTCTTGATTTGATGGTTCTCTAGACGGTGGGAGGGGGGCCAAAATACCATAGAAAAGCCATATGCTACTTCACATTTGTTGCGAATAGTCTAATAGTATTTCATATGTTCAAATGAAACTGAAGCCAGTGACCTGGGTTTTGTTGTCTGGTGTTAGAGGGGCTAGAGACATGGCGATAAAGAAGCAGGTTTTTGCTGGTTGTCAAGTGTGTGGACTGGCTGAGATGCAGTGGGAAAGTAACCAACTTAATATATTCTGAAAGGACTATTTTATTAAAGGATATGTAAATTATATTGAGAGATTTAAATAAATGAATGTATGTCTATAAAACAGATTTCTATAACATACTTTACTGTCTGGTATATTAATTAATCTAAGCACAATGTATTCTAATCTACAGTAGTGAGGGGAAAGCTATGAATGTGGGTGTGTACCTTAAGACTGAATGTTTGGACTGTTTTGGGGGGTGTGACAGATGCATGAGAGTGATGGCTGAACTGCGTGTCTTTCCAGATGAAGTACAGATTCCTCTTGATACAGCCTAACTAGTAGTCATGCTATGACTACTAGTTAGGAGTGACCAGTCTATTGAGGACATGTACTGTTCGATGCAGGAGTAGCCAGCTGAGACAGAAAGGTGGGTGGATGGAGAGGGTCAACAATTTGTCATCAAGTGAGCCATCTAATTTTTGTATAGCAACGTTTCTATTGTCAATCCTAAATATAAAGTATCAGTCAAGTGTAGTGTTACGACAAAGTTGTAACAGTACAATGGGCTTTGTTACGCAAATCCAATTTTTCAGCCCCACAAAACAGAGGCATATCACGAAGGCTGTCCTTGCCATATCAAACGTTGACACTTCTCCTTCATAAGCAATATGAGTGTTAAATTGAATTCTCTGCTGTCTCTGTCTGTGTGACTTTGGTGGGAGGGTGTTTATCGTGGCCTTTAGCAAACTGAATGTAAGATGGACTGTTTGTCTGTGTCTCATAATTGAGAGATACCCATACACTGCTTAATCAGTTTTTTTTGTCTTAATCCCAAGAAAATCAACTTTGTAATCCACAGTCAGCATAATACACAAACATCACTAACAGTTGTGATGCTAGTTTTGCATTGATGCGTTTATCCAGTAATTGCCTTTATGAGGAGGATGAATAAATGAATGATAAATGATAATACATGATAATCAGTTGGGTGGGTTTCCTGCTTCTGTGTAGTGTTTTATTACCTGCCTCTTGCTACCTGCTCCACCCAATGTAGTCACACACTAATCAGACACTCCATTCACATATATTATATAGTAATACTGTACAACAGGGCTTTTGCCTTAGTACTACACATCTGATTCAAATAATCAAAGCTTGATGGTTTGGTTATTTGAATCAGCTCTGTACTGCTAGGGCAAAAACCAAAATGTGCCCCAGGACCGAGTTTGGGAATCCCTGCTGTACAACATAATCTTGGATCTTGTAGAATAAGATTAAAGTATGAATGGATTTGTGATTTTTAATAGGTGCTTGTGGGAACCAGTACAGGTGAAAGTCTGAAAGCTGAAAAAGCTGATTTCTTTGGATGGGTCTATAATCTCTTCTACTTTTTTTTTTTTTTTTTTTTTTTTCAATCTCTTGTTTTTGAGAAATGAAATGTCTTTTACCATGTTTGTTTAGTGTTTCTGTTTTGAGGGGTTAACTTCAGATTGTATTAAATAGACTGATGAACTTTAATATTTTAAAAGATTGTGTTGAATGAACTCATTGTAAAAGTCTTGATGAAGAATTGTTTGAAAAATAAAACTATATTGATCTCATCTTAAACGGTCTATAATAGTATCCGTATTCATAGATTGGGTGTAAAGCATGAGGAACAATGAATCCAATGAGAGAATGGGCTAAGCATGTGTTGTATAAATGGCCTCCAGTTCCCAACCACCATCATGCAGGACTTCACTCCAACAGACACATTAATCATGCTTGCTGTCCAATACTCAACCATTTCCCTGAAGTGTGGATTTATACTCCACCTTGTGGAATTAAAAGGAATAGACTGGTTTAAAGAACATGGTGGAAACCAATGATGTATATAAACCGTGGATTGCTGATGCTATGTATTGGCGAATGAGATGCTTTGACGCCAGTGGTCGGCCATATTGGCACTCCGGATGAAGCAGTCCAAATTAATGAATGGAATTCGACAGTATTTCAATCAAATGTTTCAAGGACAAAATGACATGTATTTAAATAATGTTGTAGTGGGGGACAGTAACATTAGAACTTTAAACAATTATACTTTAAGGAAAACATTTGAATATTTGTTTTATTTGTATGTTTAGCTCACATATAAGTATGCATTAAAGCGTCTAATATAATAAACTTGTCAACACAAATTTAGACGTTTAAATAAATGCATTTCTTTAGCTTCCAAAATATGTTTTACAACGGTTGGGTGTGCCAAGATGGAGGAACAGTGGCTTCAAAACAGGTTATCATCTAGTGTATATATAAACTATTGTTGGGAACTCCCTCTGGTCTTGGTATGCACCAATCCAATCCCCATGTGGGGGAGGGAAGGCGTGCACACTTCTAGAAAAAGGGTAAAGAATCGGAACGCAACATGAATACATTATCTGAGCATTCTAAAAATGACCAGTAACTATTTATATCATTAATCAGTCTATAGTAAGTAGTGTGTTGAGAAATTAGAGCAGAAATCTGGACATCAGGTAGGTTTCATCAAGGTTAAATTGGGTCATCAAAGCATGTACAATTCACTGTTTATGTTGAAGTTGTGTGCTGAACAGGATCCCCATATATCTCCCTTGAAAACTACCATGCATGGTTTTAAACAGAAATTACCATGTTAAAAAAGAAGTACACAACTGGCCAAAACTGGCAAGAGAGGCTACATGTATTTATTAATAGTATGTACAATGTATACCATCATAAAGTTGACATAATATATTGACAAAGTCAAAGTATGAATATTGCCCCCTGCTTATTCGAGAGTTGTCTCTTGATAATCTCGCTCACCTTATGAATCTCTCATTTTCTTGATTTCATTTAGTTTAATTTCATCATTATTCTCTATTAATTATCCTTAAAGTGTATCTGAGGCACACAGGGAAAACATGAATAAAATAGGCGTAAAAAATTAATACAACAAAAACATCAAAATCAAAACTATCATATATTTACTTATATATGTGGGTGTACATATCTATAAAAACAGTAACTACATGATAGCATTTTGTTTGAGCCAGAAGAAACTTTAAGAATTGATGGTTTATCTTGATTTTCCTTTAACAATGTCACTGTGGAAAGTTGGGCATTCTTTCTTTCTTCTTTCTGTCTGTAGTGTCTTGAGTGTTATTGGATTCACTTATTACCATGCTTTTCCAGCCCATCACTCTCTATTCCTTCAACTGTGACTTTTTTCACCCTGTTACAGAGACACACAAACCTACTGTAGCACAGAAAATCAGATTTAAGGATATTTGGGACTTCAGAGTAAACAAACGAAAAACAGAATTGTCTCCCCCATTTAGCTCCAAGAGTTGGAGTTTCGCTCAGAAATAAACATGTACTGTAGATGTGTGTGCATGTATATATTTTTGTATGTTTGTGTGCGCATGTATGTGTGCATGCACTTAAAGTTTGTGTGTGTGTGTGTGTGTGTGTGTGTGTGAACACATTTGTGTTGAAAAATCTGGTAAATTGTGACATTTCAAATGCGTGTTTTAGTTTAGCATATGTCAGGATTTTATTTAATTTGGTCACGTCTTTAATGGTAGTTCCAATTACAAATGTATTATAACTGTGTGTGTGTATTGTGTACCTATATATCTGTTGTGGGTAGTGTGGGCATTTGTTTGTAATTCTGGTGGACTCTTCCTGCATACAATGTGATTGGTAACATGTACAATTGCAAGTGGCATTTGTGTGTCTGTGTAAACTCATACCTAATTGGCGTTATATATATATATTATGTACAATGTTTTAATGTGTATGTGTGTATGTGTACATCTTTACGTACAGTGTGAATACAGTGTGCAAACTATGTGTACCAAAATGTGAGATGTGAATACTTTGTATGATCAATATTGTGTTTGCGTGTGGGTATGTGTGTGTGTGTCTATGTGTGTGTCTGTATGTATGTGTCTATGTGTGTGTGTGTAATGTGTGTGTGTGTGCATGGCTCAGGTAACTTGTCAGTTCCAGATCTTGAGGAAGCTGTCCCAGGACCCAGTGGCCACCGCCATGCCATCATCAGTCACACCTAGACAGCTCACGCGATTGTCATGGCCGGCTAACACTCCTGACACAGAGAGGGACAAACAAGTGTTAACATATGGTGTCCTGGTTAGCTATCTCATCAATCCACCATCTTGAAATACTCCTGAACTGTTAACACGGGGACCCCTTTGAGGGTTGATTTACATTTGACTGAGATCAGCTTGTGAATTGAAGTCTAACATCTCAATGAAATCAGAAGATATAACATTCCCTTTTTTATCAGTTGTTTTCAGTCACGGGTCTGATGCATAGCCAGACACAACTATACAACAATGGCTGCCAGCTAAATGACAGCCGCTCGCTCCTACTCCACCCCACTGACCTGCTCGATCTCCCTTCATGGCATCCCAGATGTTGCAGTTGAAGTCGTCGTAGCCGGCCAGCAGCAGCCGTCCGGAGCGGGAGAAGGCCACGGAGGTGATGCCACAGATGATGTTGTCGTGAGAGTACAGGCTGAGCTCCTGGTCGGCACGCAGGTCAAACAGCCTGCAGGTGGCGTCGTCGGAGCCGGTGGCAAAGGCGCTGCCGTTGGGAAAGAACTGTAGAGGAGAGAGAGAGGGAGTGACAGCCATGGGTTATATCAGCTAGCATTAGGTACATTAGACACTCAGAATTAGCTAGTGCAGCTAACATGAAGGACTTTGGGAAAGGTGACATGTCTTAGAGTATGGTTTCCTGGCTTACTGCCATGACATGAACCAGAAATCAGGTCAGCACACTCACACAGACTGCGTTGATATCAGACTCATGGCCCGTGAACGTCTGTCGGCACATGCTGTCCCTGATGTCCCACAGCTTAATGGAGGCGTCACAGGCTCCGGACACAAAGGTGCGGAAGTCTGGAGACAGGGACAGGCTCATGACGTCACCGCTGTGGCCCGAAAACACCGTTGTCTGCTGGCTTGTCTCGATGTCCCACAGTGCACTGGGTAAGAGAACAGAAGAGCGACCCACTGGATTTAACAACTGCTATCAGATCATTTTGAGTGTAAGGTTAGGCTAGCTCATAGCTAGTTACGTATAGACAATATACTGTAGTATATTTATATTTGCATTCTCCATCAGCCTTGGTTACCGATCCATCAGGACTCACCAGGTAGTGTCTCCTGAGCTTGTGATGATTTGGTTGTCATCAATGAAACGGCAACAGGACAGGTAACCTGTAGCACAAATAAAAACATCTAGTAGAACACTGACCACACCATATCAATGTATGGTGCTCCTACTAACGCCTCCATCACACCAACAGCTTCATTACATTTTGGTACACCAGAAGTACATTCATTTCCAATGGAATGCTGCGTTTGCCTTGCAGCATTGAGTTGCAGAGGCAGTTGCAGTGCGTTCTGTGCTGTGCATACGTTGGATTTATTGAACGTGTGCGTGTGTCAGACTGTATGCGTAGACGGCTTGACAGAAATGGTAGCAGAACGTGAATGTTGGAACTTTTGTTGCACACATATCCAGATGATGCTGCGTACCATTTTGCGAAATGATGCTGTAGGTGTGATCGAGGAGGAAGACTTCATTTCAACAATACCCGTCCTCCCGAATGTGAGTAATTTAAAAGCCCCAGGTGAGCTAGCGCTGTAACACAGCTAAGGGACTCACTAGGTTTTCTGGCTGATGTCTCAGCTCGTTATAATTGTGTTGCCCTGTGACTAATTAGCCATGTGAATTAAAGTCTTCCTTGTTTAGGGGTTTGGGACCTGGGGATCCCAGTGGGACAGGGAACAGGTAGGAATACTCAACTGAACTGCATACACAACCATATGCAGTGTCACTGGGGAAGTTAGAATCAGGGAGGATCAAATAAACTCACATAACCTAGCTAAGACACTTCCATGATTTCTCAATAGAAATGAACACAAAATGACTCAAGCTTAGTCACATAGGTATTTGTGTGTAGTAATTCTTCTTCACCTGTGTGTCCGGGTAATTCCCTGCTGACCCTGACGTTGCCCTCGCGGGTCTTCAAGCAGTAGATGGAACAGATGTTGTCCAGACCTCCACAGGCCACGTAGTTACCAGAGGGGGCATACGCACAGGTCATCACCCAGGAGGAGCGCAGGGGGATAGCATGCATCTGGAGGGGGGGATAAGAGTTGGTCACAGAATAAAGGCATGGCCATGGCCATGGACAAGGAGAGCGTAGTATCGTAAACGGGGCCAGGCAGGAGTCCAGAGCCAAGTCCACATCCAGACAGAGCAGGAGCAGAATAGTAGTTCATTGTGCTTCCTCTATATTGAATTTGTGGGATCTTTTCAGGGGGAGCCATTGCATAATATAATTTACAATGTTTGAATGGCAAAGTGACTCTGGTAGGTTATGATGTAAGTAGAAGTATGAGATGAGTCAAAGCACACAGTCGGCTCCCATTTCATTTCCAATCCCTGAAGGCTGCCTAGTTTGCTGAGAGTGAGTCAACCTTTCCAGGCCCCTTGGTGAGACCAGGGGAGATGTTGTTATTTGGGTGCAGCTCTCACCTTGTTAGTGGTGTAGCTGTCCCAGATGATCAGTTTTCCATCTTGAGAGGCGCTGACCAGGAGCCTGCAGAGACAAAGAGGTAGAGCCATTGTGTTATACCTCATCAAAAAAAGCACCGCTTGTACCGCCATGTGTGGTATATGAGTGAGAGAGTGTGAAGAGAGGGAGAAGCCCCCTCATGGGTTGGCATAACGTTACACCCACCTAGAGTCTGTGCCCCAGTGCATGGCATAGATCTTAGCCAGGTGGCCACGGAGAGTGCGCCTCGTCCGCATCTGAATCCTCCCCACGGGATCCAGACCTGACGTTATCTGGTTGACACACAAACACACAGAAAAGCAATGTAAAGAAGAAAAGTTCATCACAGGGTTACTGTGTCAATGTAGTGCACTGTATTCTGATCTTTTTTCGCACATCAGATCTTTTCACATCAGATCTTTTACAGAGCTGATCTGATTGGGCAAAATATCAATTAGTGAAAAAAAGATGAGAATTGGGCTGGCTGTCAAAACACAGCCATACTCTCTTTTATGTGGGTATCTGTGATACATACCTGTGTCAGGGTTGAGTCCCCACATGCTTTCCTGGCATCCTAAGAGACAGAGAGTGGTTAGACAAGCATCAGCAATCTCTCTCAATCTCACCCAAGCAAATATCCCACCTCTCAATATGGTGTGTTAGACCTACTCCCTTTTCCACCAACCCCCTTCTCTTCTAGACCCAATGGTTTTACTGCTTTCATTGAGATCATAAAGCGTTTCAGAGTAGGATTGCTGATCTAGGATATATCCTGTAATCGAAAAGGCAAAACTGATCCTAGATCAGCATGCCTAGCCTTTGGGACTCTTTGTAAATGTGTGCCCAGATCAGTAACATTCTCTGACACACATACTCTTATCTGGTTCCTAAGTTGCTCCGCCTCCTGACGCAGCTGCTCCAGCTCGCTCATTTTGGATTGGTCCCTGGCCTCGTCGAAGTCCTCTGTCACTCAGTCAGTCACCTGGTGGGGACAAAGGATGGAAAAACAGCATGAGAATTTAAACTTAAAACATTCATGTAGATCGCCCAGACTGAGATATCAAGTTCAAAATTAGGACTCCATCTAAGAGCAGAAATGTCCAATTAGAATGATGGACAGTGCCTGCGTCAGAACAAACCAATCTGCTTGTAATGTAATATGCGCTATGTTTGTACATGGCATGCGTATCAGATTGCATGATTTGATTGCAGTGTTATCATGGTGAGTAATCGACTCCAACTACATCAGAGGTCTCGTGGTCCTCTGCTGGTCTCAACCTGATCAATGGGTTTGATCTGATCCTAATCATTTTGGCATATTTCACCTGGAGGCTAGTTGTTTAACACCATCACAAACATGGCTGCAGAGCGGCAGCTAGAATCAGAGTAAATTGGGCATATAAAATAATACTTAATTCAGTATTTTAAGTGCACGGTTTACTAACATAGCACATCTAAAATACGTAAAGCTCTGTAATCTGTATATTTATGCTAGTACAGCCTTGTCTGGTTTAACTGTGGAGAATAATCTCTAATCTGGTATAATCTGAGAGAGAGCTTCATCATTTAATGGGCTCTCTCTGATATCCACGAACCACTTAATGCACAGAAACAAGATTAGGATTACTGCAGGCAGGCAGGCAGGCATTTATCATTCATTACAAGCACATTGAACAAAATGTATGCGTGTTTGTGTTGTGTTCTAAAAGGGGGCTCCTGGGTGGCGCAGCGGTCTAAATCACAGTATCTCAGTGCTAGAGGTGTCACTATAGACCCTGGTTCGATTCTAGGCTGTATCACAACCAGATGTGATTGGGAGTCCCATAGGGCAGCGCACAATTGGCCCAGCGTCGTCTGGGTTAGGGTTTGGCTGGGGTAGGCCGCCATTGTAAATAAGAATTTGTTCTTAACTGACTTGCCTACTTGAATAAATAAAATAGAAATGTTAAAAATGACATTTTGAATCTCTATTTAGCATAGCTATCATTACATTTGGAATTTGCCAGTGGGATATTTGCATAATTACTATGTTATTATCTTGCTATTACTATGTTTTAACAAGGACTTGTTAATGATTCAACATTGCTGCGATTATGGTCGATTCTAGTGGACACAAAATGTCATTGTTCAAGCTGCAGTATCAAAACGAATGAAAACTATTTTACAGCAAGATCTCGATCATCTAGTGAAATACACAAATAGTGAAATGGCTGACACTAGCATTATCACAAACTACATTTCCAAATTACTACCTTTTTCCCCCGCTAGACCTCGATTGTTACCGTCACAGTTGAATGTGACTGAAAATACTATGGTAGGCCTATTTGTATTATTTAAATTCACCAAAACAGTATTTGCTGTACCATACACTTCCATATCAACATGATTAGCACTACAGACGTGTTTTTGATCACATGCACAGGGAATTCGAAGAGAGAGAGGTTTCACATTAAAATCCTACTCAAAAATTGGCACTAGTATTTGCATGAGTTTGTGGGCCTATTCAAATCCGTTAAGACACCGATGAAACACCTCTGACCATTGTACTCTGCTTTGCACATTCGATTTGCATCACTGTCGATACTGTACCTCTTTCGGTGGCGATGTACCGGTACTTGTAAAAAACACATATTAAAAAAATAAAATGCATTCACAGACAGGTACACTGCCCATGCAGCAGAGTCAGGTAATATCACATTTAGTGTTCACATTTTCCATATTTCCTCTAATCCCAGTGCCTCAATGTTAACATTACCTAACACTCACATCACATGTGCCATGTTATTAAAGGCCTCCAACTCCACATACACAAACAAACAGGAACATCCACATCATCACCATCTACTAGGCTAGGGAGAGGAGAAATTAACTGGGTCATTGTTCCCGGTAGGAACCTCCAACCAGATGGATCACACAGCACTAATGGAAGGCGACCAGGGGAAATTGGTGTTGTCCCAGTCTCCTGGCACAGCTGCTCATTTAGCCAATAAAGCACTGAGGGGTTGGTGGTGGTGCATCACCATCAGATACCAGGGTGGGAGAGGAGAGGACTGGGCATCATGGGATGGGATGATACACCATCGCCCACTGACATCATGAAATGGCCCTTTTTTGGTTTCCTCCTTTCCCCAATGCTTTCTGGACAGTATGTGCAATTGTCAGGCAGTCACCAACCCATTCCGTTGTTGTCTGGACACACGTTCCAGTTCCTAACCCTCCCTCAAGAACATCATTTTAAGGGAGCATTTCTGGTAGAATTGGTTCAAGAAGTGTTTGTCCACTAGTAAAATCATTTTGAAAGATGTATAAAATGATGCAAAACACAAATGTAAATGATCCTTATTGACTATACGTGGTTGTGGACCTCAGCACATGTCCTGTGCTGAATAGGTGGCCATCAATGTCACCATAATAGCTTATTAAGCATTTTCTCCAAGACAATATATTACCCATGACAACTGACAGACAGAAGCTACCTAAACTATAGGTCAAAGACAATATTACCCATGACAACTGACAGACAGAAGCTACCTAAACTATAGGTCAAAGACAATATATTACCCATGACAACTGACAGACAGAAGCTACCTAAACTATAGGTCAAAGACAATATATTACCCATGACAACTGACAGACAGTAGCTACCTAAACTATAGGTCAAAGACAATATATTACCCATGACAACTGACAGACAGAAGCTACCTAAACTATAGGTCAAAGACAATATATTACCCATGACCACTGACAGACAGAAGCTACCTAAAACTATAGGTCAAAGACTTGCTTCTCATTTGGAAAAAATTAATGCAAAATACAGTGTGGCCCCACCCCTTATGTTCATGCTCAGTAAACGATAGCCTGCTTGGTCTATTCGGTTGACATTTCACAGCGAACCAAGAGTGCTAAAGTAATAAGCACATTATATTAACCTTATTGGATTGAGTGCATTACAGCATCATTTTCTATAATAGAATTCTAAATAAATTCCTTGCATCAAATGTCAAATCCATTTTAAGGTCAAATTGCAGCATAGACACTGTAGAATAGCCCTCCCTCATCAACAAATAGGTTGCTTACATCGGCCTTGGGGCGCAGCTCAGACGGCTAGGCTACTCCCTCACTACAAGCAACAGTAGCCTACCCAGTACCAACAAATGTATGGAGGCTACTTGATATAGGTAGCTGTTAGGCTACTTGATGAATTTAAGGCCATAATTCCACGATTATAGCAGTAAACCCCTGGCATTCGTGGTTAATGGCACTGACACCCTGGCAACCGTGTAATTTTCCAAGCCGCTCAATATGCAAACACTTTACGGGGTTGCCTGTGTTAATATAGGTTATCGCAAGAATGTACAGCAAGCTATGCTATATGCAAATATAAAAACATTTGGTACAGTGGGGAGGTTCGTCCATATGTCTATATTTAGGCTACCAAAACATACAGTTGAAATATAATTTCAGCGAAATGATGAGCCTAGTCATGAATAGGCCCATCACTGGTAGGCTACATCATCCAGCCATCTTACATCCATGACAATTCTGACAGCATTTTATAATGGATGGCTGGCTACCTGTTAGGTAATGTTTCCGATGAGGTTGGTAGTCTTTCTCGAATACAGTCTGGATTTAATGTTTCAAAAAGGCTGGGGATGTTTATTGGCCCCTTTTTCCTTAGAAAATAAAACAATATAGGGACAGAAATATGCAGATATTTTCAATATCCTCTCGGCTCCTTGTCTTCTCTAGATTTTTGCTCAGTGAATCTCCAATGTAGGCTACACATCAAATAAATATTAGATCGAAGTACAGAGACACCATATCTCCGTTTGACTGGACCCCTTGAAAAGATGAGTTCTGCTGTTGTGTTCCCGTTTCCTCTTCAGAATGGTTTGCCTTTCTACGCCCGAGACCTTCATAAACTCGAAAACATCTTTGTTGGAGCGGATTGAACACAATTTCAATCTGTCCACGCATCAAAGAAAATGCATTGAACCATATGAAATTAGTAAATAGCTTTTTTGTTTTTCTCTTGATTGTGTTTTTTCGTGATCCTCGCTTCCTTCCTCCTCTGCTAGTTCGCGGATATCTTCCTCCTCCTTCTCTCCCCTCACTCCCTCGCTTCGTAATGACCGTCGCCTCCTCGTCAAAAAATGAATTATTAAATAAATTGCCAAACACAGAGGTTTAAACTCTTGAGAGAAAAATTTAAATTATAATTTAAAAGCGACTGGGCTATCTTGCCGGAGGAGCAGGAAACCCACCCATTGGTACACAATTTTTTTTTTAAACATGCAATAGGCCTAATGCATATTCGCATGAGGTGTTTTTGTATTCAAAGCTCTAAATTGCAGTATTATAATAAAATAACGTAGTTTCAGATTAAATCACCCGGTCTGCGCTTGCTAACGTTAGATCTCGTAAACACGATTCAACCACACCCATTTCGGAGAGACTGTACCATTTTAGAACCCCCCTCTGATGTCTACTCGATAGGCTACGGGTGGGATGACTCTCAGATGGTCCTCGATCTACTGCAGATCTTGAACATCACAGGGCCGCATTTGTCTCCTTTATGAGAACCCTTTTCGCGTCTTAGTTATTGATTAGGCCTACGACTATATCTCACAGTACAGTGTGCACTTATAGCGTTAACTACTTCCAATGTAGGAAAATTACTGCAAGAGCCCACCCACCTAGAAAAATATAACTGTTGAAGTGGCTCCAATCGGCCTCAATTCATCACTCATAGCAGATTTCTTACTTCGTCCCCTTCACGTTTTGATTAAACTACTTGTGTAATTAATACCTCATAGTAGACTAATTACTCCGAAGCACTGTATTATCCCAGGAGATGTAGGCTATACACCTAAGGATTATTTTATAATTAGCAGATGTGGGTGTGAGAGAGCAAGGCCATAGGCTGGTGAGAGATGGGTTTTTATCAAGCCATGGGTTTATATTCATGATAGTGAGTAATCCGCTCATTTCTAAATCCTCTCTGTCCAGATTTTTTAAAACCTTGGTCTTTATTTACTGTCAAAAGACTGTGTGAAGGTTACAGTGTGATAAAAAGGTCAGAGGTCTGTGCATGCACACACCCCCCCCCCCCCCCCCCCACACACACACACACACTACATAGTATGCATAATCAGTATTCTTATATCTAATGCATTTTTAAACTGTCATTAAACTGTCATTAAACTTAGAGACCCACATAACACACACACAATATATACATCATAATTATATTCTTATATTTTAATGCATTTGTAAGACAGGAGTAAACCAGAACCAAGCAGCTGGTACTAAATGGCCATATGGGCCTGAGAAATATATTCCCATGGTTTGACTAGAGCAGGCCATTGTTTAACCAAACATACCATTAATGATCATTTATAATAATGACCCTAGGGTGGGGGATTACCTAGGCCCTCGATCAGTCAAAAAAGCTAACTCATAATCTGATTTGGGGGGCTGACCCCAGAAATCTAGTGACTGGTTTTGGTTGAATGGGAGTCAGGATCTGCCATAGTCTGTGGATAGGTAAATGATCAACACACATCTAAAGAGAATGCATGATTTGCTCTTGTTGACACTCTGTGTGTCAGTGTATTGCAAAAGGTCATTGGAAAAGTCGAAAGGTGTACTTTGAAGTTCAACAGAATAAAGTAGACTCTACCATCTCTGGATCTGGCTGCAGTGCACTCTGTCAGACAAAGGGGTGATAGGGCTTGGACATCCAAGGAAGTGAAACAGCGAGGCTGCAATATTATAGTCAGGGACAAGCATCCTTCCCCTACACAAAGTAAGGCAATGGTATATCCCACCTGCCCTGTCCCTCTGCAGGCCATAAGGGACTGTAGTAAATGAGGATAGGTTGCCTAGCAACAGCAAGGGCTTGAGCAAAGAGATGGACACAAGGAGCCATACATCCACAGATTGAAAATACACATGCATGCAAATATTATACATGCCACTAAAAATCTCTTCCTTAACTACACATAAGCATAAATTATCAGATGTTTTTGTTCCAATAGGGTCTACCCTAATCAGAGCAAAGTCCACATTTAATATGCTTTACTTAAAAGGGCATTGTTAACTGGATTCAATTCCAAAACCAGGTGACCGCTCTTATCTTTTCACCATAAAACTTTGATTAAACCTTTAGATAAACACAATGGTGCATTTCGCTCTCCATTTTTTTTGCAAGCAAGAGAGGCTGATGCTGATTCGATGCTCAGTTCTTTGCTTAAACAGTGGGTGGCAGTGAACATTCAACAAAACAGAGACCATCATTTTCATAAAATGCAATGTATTCCTATTTTATGAGAATGTCACCTACTATGGCCATGAAGTCCTTGGATACATTGTTGGGTCACATCAATATGAAGCCCAGTTCCTAAGGACACTGACTGTAAGAGTAGGATAGGAACAGTGCTGGTGTAGCTACTCTGAAAATATAGTTTACCAAGCTACCAATTACTTCTCACTGGAAGAAGTTAAGCTACACTAAACCTACCCTTAATGGCCCAGTGCAGTCACAAATGTGCATTTCCAACCTGGACTTAGAGGTAGAAGTAACATAGTAAATGTAAATCCGAGACAACGGTCGCAACAACAGGGTCAAAGTTGAACGTCTCTTGCTCCTTCCCGGAAAAAGCAATGGCTATATACATTTCTGAGGTCTCCAGCAACTCCAGTCCTTGTCGGTCCCCCATCGGGAGATTGAAATCATCAGGCAAGGACAAATCTCCTACCGACCCATTGGCCCATCGGTCCGATACCACCTGGACCTATAGAAAAAAATAAGCACTTAATTACTGTCACACCCCTAAAAACAATTATACACCAACAATAGATATGCAAGTTATGTTCTCACCTGATTGCCCACTCCTTAACACCTTAACTTCTTCCCTAAGGGCTCTGTTTTCTTTCTGTTTTCTTTCATGTTCTTACCTTCATGTCTACCGCCATCATTTGGCACGTTGAAGTGTCTCAATGTAGGCCCTGTTTGAAACAGTACATTGAAATGAAATACTGTGCACAAAAGAACAGATAGGATACGTGATCTGGGAAAAGTGAATGAATTACATACGTGGCTGTCCTCCACATGCTGCTGTGGTGAATATGATGCTGGGGAATATGATGCTTGTCCTAATTGAAAGAATGATTACAATAAAGGGGCTTGTTTCACCTCTGAAATTCATTCAGTACTTAGCAGGAGAGAATACATCCTCCAATGGATTTTGTCATGAATAATGCTTCACTTACTTGTATTCGACCCCTTGGCCCCTTGAAGTGGCATCCGTGTTATAGGGGAGAGAACTAATTCTAAGAAGAAGAAATACATAAGTACAGTACTTTTGGAAATTGACCAGGAAAGATGATTTATGGTTCAGAAATGGAACTTTGCATATAATCAAGCATTAAAAAAAAATCTATTTTACATAACAGCTCTAAAGTCTACGACCCCCACAAGCGTCTTGGGACTTGTCTGAAGTCGGTACAGCCGATCTGCCAACTTCTGCCTGTAGCGGCCGAACAGTTTGGGCTACTACACACTAAAATGACCCATCTGTGTAAAGGTGAGACTCTCTCACGAACACGTACAGTTGTCTGAAGGTCTCCCGGTACCAGTCAAAAAAAATATGAACATTTATGGAGACTGTTTTGTGCAAAAAATAAGGGGTTACATACATGTAAAAAAAAATGAATAAAATGTTTCCTGATCTTTTTTTAATATCTATCAGATATAGGATAGAAACTTCCTTTAGATTGATTTGGGGGTATATCTCTTGTTCAATGTAGAGAATCTGTTATTCAATGCGTTTGCTTTGGCTAATAGCACTAACGGACCCAAAATATGTATCAAATAATTTTTGTATATATTTATTTTATGCCTCAAGAGGTCTTAAAATTCAAAATCAACTTAAAACAATTCCATATACAGTGCATTCGGAAAGTATTCAGACCCCTTCCATTTTTCCATATTTTGTTACGTTACAGCCTTATTCTAAAATTGATTACATGCATTTTTTACTCAATCTACACACAATACCCCATAACGAAAAAGTGAAAACAGGTTTTTAGACATTTTTGCAAATGTATATAAAAAAAATGAAACATCCTTGAGATGTTTCTACCACTTGATAAATTGAATTGATTTGACATGATTTGGAGAGGCACACACCTGTCTATATAAGGTCCCACAGTTGACAGTACATGTCAGAGCAAAAACCAAGCCATAAGGTTGAAGGAATTGTCTGTAGAGCTCTGAGACAGGATTGTGTCAAGGTACAGATTTGGGGAAGAGTACCAAAACATTTCTGCAGCATTGGAGGTCCCCAAGAACACAGTGGCATCCATCATTCTTAAATGGAAGAAGTTTGGAACCACCAAGACTCTTCCAAGAGCTGTCCTCCTGGACAAACTGAGCAATTGGGGGAGAAGGGCCTTGGTCAGGGAGGTGACCAGAATAGAAAGAGGAGTGGGAGGCCCCGGTGCACCCAATCACTAGCCACTTTAATAAATGGATCACTAGTCACTTTATATAATGCACACTAAATAATGCCACTTCAATAATGTTTACATATCTTACATTACTCATATCACATGTATATACTATATTTTAGACCATCTATTGCACCTTGTAAATACCGCTCAGCCATCTCTCATCCATGAACTTACATGTACACATTCTAATTCACACCTTTAGAGTTGTGTGTATTAGGCAGTTGTTGGGGAATTGTTGAACTAGAAACACAAGCATTCCGCTACACTTGCATTAACATCTGCTAACCATGTGTATGTGACATGGTATGGCAACTGCTCGGCATCTGACCGTAAGCCGCTACAGAGGGTAGTGTGTACGGCCCAGTACATCACTGTGACTAAGCTTACTGCCAACAAGGACCTACAGTTGAAGTCGGAAGTTACATACACTTAATTTGGAGTAATTAAAACTTGTTTTTCAACCACTCCACAAATTTCTTGTTAACAAACTATAGTTTTGTCAAGTCGGTTAGGACATCTACCTTGTGCATGACACAAGTAATATTTCCACCAATTGTTTACAGACATATTATTTCACTTATAATTCACTGTATCACAATTCCAGTGGGTCAGAAGTTTACATACACTAAGTTGATTGTGCCTTTAAACAGCTTGGAAAATTCCAGAAAATGATGTCATGGCTTAAGAAGCTTCTGATCTGCTAATTAACATAATTTGAGTCAATTGGAGGTGTACCTGAGGATGTATTTCAAGGCCTACCTTCAAACTCAGTGCCACTTTGCTTGACACTATGGGAAAATCAAAAGAAATCCGCCAAGGCCTCAGAAAAAAATTGTAGACCTCCACAAGTCTGGTTCATCCTTGGGAGCAATTTCCAAATGCATGAAGGTACCACGTTCATCTGTACAAACAATAGTACACAAGTATAAACACCATGGGACCACGCAGCCGTCATACCGCTCAGGAAGGAGACGCATTCTGTCTCCTAGAGATTAACGTACTTTGGTGCGAAAAGTGCAAATCAATCTCAGAACAACAGCAAAGAACCTTGTGAAGATGCTGGGGGAAACAGGTACAGAAGTATCTATATCCACAGTAAAACAAGTCCTATATCGACATGACCTGAAAGGCCGCTCAGCAAGGAAGAAGCCACTGCTCCAAAACAGCCATAAAAAAGCCAGACTACGGTTTGCAACTGCACATGGGGACAAAGATCGTACTTTTTGGAGACATGTCTTATGGTCTGATGAAACAAAATAGAACTGTTTGGCCAGAATGACCATCGTTATGTTTTGTAGGAAAAAGATGGAGGCTTGCAAGCCGAAGAACACCATCCCAACCGTAAAGCAAGTGGGTGGCAGCATCATGTTGTGGCGGTGCTTTGCTGTGTGTGCAAGGAAGGAGGCCTACAAACCTGACTCCGTTCCACCAGCTCTGTCGGAGGAATGGGCCAAAATTCACCCAACTTATTGTAGGAAGCTTGTGGAAGGCTACCCAAAATGTTTGACCCAAATTAAACAATTTAAAGGCAATGCTACCAAATATTAGTCAAGTGTACGTAAACTTCAAATCAAATCAAATCAAATTTTATTTGTCACATACACATGGTTAGCAGATGTTAATGCGAGTGTAGCGAAATGCTTGTGCTTCTAGTTCCGACAATGCAGTAATAACAAGTAATCTAACTAACAATTCCAAAACTACTGTCTTGTACACAGTGTAAGGGGATAAAGAATATGTACATAAGGATATATGAATGAGTGATGGTACAGAGCAGCATAGGCAAGATACAGTAGATGGTATCGGGTACAGTATGTACAAATGAGATGAGTATGTAAACAAAGTGGCATAGTATAGTATAAAGTGGCTAGTGATACATGTATTACATAAGGATACCGTCGATGATATAGAGTACAGTATATACGTATGCGTATGAGATGAATAATGTAGGGTAAGTAACATTTATATAAGGTAGCATTGTTTAAAGTGGCTAGTGATATATTTACATCATTTCCCATCAATTCCCATTATTAAAGTGGCTGGAGTTGAGTCAGTGTCAGTGTGTTGGCAGCAGCCACTCAGTGTTAGTGGTGGCTGTTTAACAGTCTGATGGCCTTGAGATAGAAGCTGTTTTTCAGTCTCTCGGTCCCAGCTTTGATGCACCTGTACTGACCTCGCCTTCTGGATGATAGCGGGGTGAACAGGCAGTGGCTCGGGTGGTTGATGTCCTTGATGATCTTTATGGCCTTCCTGTGACATCGGGTGGTGTAGGTGTCCTGGAGGGCAGGTAGTTTGCCCCCGGTGATGCGTTGTGCAGACCTCACTACCCTCTGGAGAGCCTTACGGTTGAGGGCGGTGCAGTTGCCATACCAGGCGGTGATACAGCCCGCCAGGATGCTCTCGATTGTGCATCTGTAGAAGTTTGTGAGTGCTTTTGGTGACAAGCCGAATTTCTTTCTGACCCACTGGGAATGTGATGAAAGAAATAAAAGTGGAAACAAATCATTATATCTACTATTCTTCTGACATTTCACATTCTTAAAATAAAGTGGTGATCCTAACTGACCTAAGACAGGGAATTTTTACTAGGATTAAATGTCAGAAAAACTGAGTTTGAATGTATTTGGCTAAGGTGTATGTAAACTTCCGACTTCAACTGTATATAGGAAGGCCCAAAAGATTGTCAAAAACTCCAGTCACCCTATTCATAGACTGTTCTCTCTGCTACCTCAAAGCAAGTCTAGGTCCAAAAGGCCCCTCTTAGCGCACGGATCCCGCTAGCGGGATCAAAATCGACAACATCCGGTTAAGCTGGAGCGCGCCAAATTCAATTGACAAAATCGTAATATTAAACATTCATGAAAATTCAAGTGTCTTCCATCGTTTAAAAGCCTAACTTCTTGTTAATCCAACCGCTTTGTCAGATTTCAAAAAGGGTCCCAGCTACACAACAAATGGTAATTTTGTTCAATAAAGTCTTTCTTTATATCCCAAAAATGTCAGTTTATTTGGCGCGCTTGATTCAGTAAACCACTCTTTCAACATGCATACAAACTAATCCAAAAAGTAACCAGTAAAGTTCGTCCAAACAAGTCAAATGAGGTTTCTAATTAATACTCAGGTACTCTATATCTAAATAAACAATCAAATTTAAGACGGACAATAGTATTTTCAATAGGGAAGATAAATAACGAAGAGCGTCCACCTCATTCACGCGCAACAAAACTACATTTCTAATGAGAGACACCTTGGAAAAACTACAACTACTTAATCATTTTTCAAAAAACAAACCTGAAACCCTTTCTAAAGACTGTTGACATCTAGTGGAAGCCATATGAACTGCAATCGTGGAGCTATTTATTTGTATATCCCATAGACAAGCATTGAAATGGACTGTGACCTCAAAAAATCATTTTCCAGATGGATTTTCTTTCGGTTTTCGCCTGCAATATCAGTTCTGTTATACTTACAGACATTATTCTAGAAACTTCAGAGTGTTTTCTATCCAATGTTGCCAATTATATGCATATCCTAGCTTCTGGGCCTGAGTAACAGGCAGTTTACTTTGGGCAAATCATTAATCCGAACTTCCGAACACTGCCCCCTAGCCCTAAGAGGTTTTAACGGCTTCTACCCCCAAGCCAATTAATCAAATAGCCACCCAGACTATTTGTTTGTTTTTTACACTGCTGCTACTCACTGTTTATTATCTATGCATAGTCACTTTACCCCTAACTACATGTACAAATTACCTCGACTAACCAGTACCCCCGCACATTGACTTGGTACCGGTACCCCCTTTATATAGCCTCGTTATTTTTTATTTTATTGGGTTAATTTTCAAGCACTGCATCGCAGTTTGGCCCGGGATTACCTTGTCCCATCGCGCCCTAGTGGCCCCTGTGGCGGTCTGGGCGCATGCACACTGACACGGTCGCCAGTTGTATGATGCTTCCTCCGACACGTTGGTGCGGCTGGCTTCCAGGTTAAGTGAACAGTTTTATTTATAAAAATAAATAAATAAAAATATTCCATTTACATAAATATTCAGACCCTTTACTGAGCACTTTGTTGAAGCACCTTTGGCAATGATTACAGCCTCGAGCCTTCTTGGTTGTGACTCCACAAGCTTGGCACACCTGTATTTGGGGATTTTCTCCCATTCATCTCTGCAGATCCTCTCAAGCTCCGTCAGGTTGAATTGGGAGTGTCGCTGCATAGCTATATCCAGGTCTCTCCAGAGATGTTTGATCGGGTTCAAGTGCAGGCTCTGGCTGGGCCACTCAAGGATATTCAGAGACTTGTCCCAAAGCAGCTCCTGCAATGTCTTGACTGTGTGCTTAGGGTAATTGTCCTGTTGGAAGGTGGACCTTCGACCCCGTCTGAGGTCCTGAGAGCTCTGGAGCAGGTTTTCATCAAGGATCTCTCTGTACTTTGCTCTGTTCATCTTTCAATCGATCCTGACTAGTCTCCCAGTCCCTGCCACTGAAAAACATCCCCACAGCATGATACTGCCACCACCATGCTTCACCGTAGGGATGGTGCCAGGTTTCCTCCAGATTTGACGATTAGCATTCAGGCCAAAGAGTTCAATCTTGGTTTCATCAGACCAGAGAATCTTGTTTCTCATAATCTAAGAGTCCTTTGGGTGCCTTTTGACAAACTCCCAGCGGGTTTGTCATGTGCATTTTACTGAGGAGTGGCTTCCTTCTAGCCACTCTACTATAAAGGCCTGATTGGTGGAGTGCTGCAGAGATTAGGGGTTAATTAGAACAGTGGTTAAAACCAAATGGCAAGAGTTTTGGCACAGGGAGAGAAAGGGAAGACACCTGTATAAGATACGGGAAGAGGTGGGGGCAGGATGTCCTCAGGCCAAGAGAGAAGGGAGGAAAGTGTAAACACAAGGCTAAGACTGGGACACACAAGGGTCAATAGTACATTGAAATTGGTCGGAAAACATCCGACTGGGAGGAGAAGATGGAGACAGTGGAATCTGTTCTTGTTCAGTGCCAGAAATATGCGAAGAAAGTGAGCGATTGTTATTATATTTGAGGAGTAATGCGGATGAAGAGCCAGGATTAAGTGAACTGTTGGGTAAATCTTCAGGGAATATATTATTTAATGATGTATTTTGTTTCCTTATGGAGATGAGAATATTGGGTAGGATTTAGACCTTCACTGTCTCTGGTCCACTCTCTGGTCCAGTTGATGGCGGTAAGGCACCTTAAAGTTGGTTGCCAAATGCTATTGAACAGGAATACGTGATGGTGGAGGTGTGGTTGAGAGGAGGGGTGCTATTGGTAGTGAACTACTATAATGTCAGATATTGGACCTGGGGGTGCTGGAGAGGGTGGAGGGCCAAGATAGAATTATGGTAATGTGGTGTGGGGATTTTAATGCATACAAAACGCTTTGTAGGGAGGGGGGGGGAGATTTTTTGGGTGGTGAAGTCTGCCTTGGACCTCAACAGTAGGGAGTGATCATTACTCCATAGTGTGCACAGTAGGCCGGAGGGAGGAGGAGGTGTCAGTGGATGGAGTAGGCAAAGTGGGATTTGTTTCAGGAGTTGAGTGAGCAGGTGATGGCTCGGGTGGATATGAGAGGGGATGTGGATAATATGAATAACTGGGTGAGAACTGTGTTAATGGAGGCAGCTACTGAGGCTGTACCTAAGAGTTCAGGGAAGGGGGAGGAGGAGAAGGAAAATAGTCCCATGGTAGACGGAGGAGTGTGGGGATATTGTGAGGAGCAGGAACAGGGCATTTAGAGTACTGAAAAGGACACATAACTTCCAACATCTGATTCAATATAAGCAGGCTCTGGTGAGGATAACTATCCGTCAGGGAAAGAGGTCATGTTGGCGTCAGTCCTGTGACGCCATTGGAAGGACGACACCTGTGGGAGAAGTGTTGGGGATGATTAAAAGGATGAGTGGGGTCAGAAGAGAGTGGGATTATCCACAGTTGATGAGTGGGAAGGATGTGGCAGTAACATGAGGAGAAGGCAGAGATGATGGCCTAAGTGTTTGTCCAAGTGAATAGCTCTGGAGCAGAGGGGGAGAGAGAGAATGAGAGAAAAGCATCCTGGAGTGCTGGATAGGAAGGAGAATGTAAATTATGCCTTGAATGCACCATTTACCATGGCAGTGGTGAAAAGGGCAATAGGTAAGGCAGGGTTAACTTCACCTGGGAAAGATGAGGTGTACTATGTTATGTTGGCCCATTTTAGTGATGAGACACACTACAGGTGGAGATGGGGGATATGCCATTGCAGATTAGGAGACAGCAGCTGGCAATGAATTATTGGGTCAACCTACAGGGACATGGGGTGTCTCATCCTGTGAAAGGGATTTTAGAGGCATGCTGGGTACATAAGCAAAGACAGAACATAAGTTTTGGGTGGGTGGGTAATGCGAAGGAGATGGGACTGTATGGAAGGGAGTTTAGTCCAACGGGAGCTATTCCTGTAAATTCAACATGGCTAGTATTTGATCTAGAAGTGTTTGAGATACTATAGAAAGATAGGGAGGGTGTTGATCCATCTGATTGGTGGATTGGGTCTAGGGTTTATGGGTTGATGTGAGCCATGACCAGCCTTTCAAAGCACTTCATGGCTACAGACATGAGTGCTATGGGTCGGTAGTCATTTAGGCAGGTTTCCTTAGTGTTCTTGGGCACAAGCACTTAATAGTGGGGATGTTGATGTTGTTAAACGCCACTTAAACGTGTACATGACACTGCAACACAATTTCCCCATGGGGACAATAAAGTCAGTAAAGTAAAGTAGTTTCAAAGAGCAAGGCAGAGGAAAAAAGCCTGTTATGGACAGTGATGCTGCACAGATGACAGGAGCAATGGAATAGAGATACTAAGGGCAGGCATTTATTTCAAGTACAGAAGAAAGTTGGGGAGGGGAGGACGACAGGAAGGGACAGAAGAGAGGAGGCTATTTTTACAAGATTAAGGGTGGGACACAGCCGGTTGAATAACACCTTAAATGTGATAGGAAAGCATCCAACAGGAAAGTATGGTTATTGCCATGAAACACATACTGTGGAGCATGTATTGCTACAGTGTGGGCAGTATCAGAGGGAAAGAGAGGCTGAGATCTTGTATGAGGGAGAAGGGGATACAGGAAATTAGTTTAAAAAGTATATTGAGTAGAACGTCATTAGATATAGTCTCAAATATTTTGTTATCTTTTTTTTAATAGCAACGGGGCCGGCAGGTGGGATTTAGTTTCTCCCTGTCTCTGCCCCACACTCCAGTACAGTAGGTGGCGGTAATGCACCATAACGTTGGATGCCAACTGCTGTTAAAGAAGAAGAATACACCGTTTGACGTCATAACCATGCGACACTCAAAAACGAATACGTGGGGAGGTGAGTTGGCGGAAGAAAAAAAATCACGTTTTTGAGTGAGATTGTTTGAGAAACAAGTTGACTCATTTAGCTGTTTATTTGTTTGAGTTAAAAGCTATTTTCTTAAGAATTGCAAACAGTAAGTATGTTGTCTGGCCAGAGGCTAACTAGACGGCTTGCTATCGAACCAACGTTAGCTAGCTAACACGGTGGCCAGTTAACGTTAGTTACCTTGCTTACCAAACCACAAGGACTGAATCCCGAGGCTTCTGTTATTTTGCATTTGAAACTTTTTCGAACTGTTGATAACATAACGTCAAGCTAATCACTACCATGAGTTTGACGATGGAGACCAGTGTCTCTTTCCTCAAATATGAACTTGCGTCGACCATCGAACAGGCAGTGAGGTGTGCAGTAGAAGCCGTTTTGAAGGAAACTGCTAGAGTAGTCGGTATCAAACTGGCCGCAGCTCGGACTGCTGCTGCTGAGTCTCATCGTGAGAACCAAAGTTTGAGAGAGAGACTTGACGTATCTGAGGGTGAACTCAAAGCAACACGGTACTACATGACAGCAGCCGAAAAGAACATCAAACAGTGTTTACTTCTTAATCACAACCAGCCTAGATCGGGTGCTTTAGGACCTGGTTCGGAAGAGTCTCCTTTTCTCTTTCCCCCCACTGCTTCGGGGAGTCCTTCCAATATGCTCACGACCCGTGGCCCCAAGTCGTTTCGAGCCTCATCCACACGATCACAGTTTTCTAAGTCACTCCCCAGTGTAGGTCTTTGCTTACCAACAGTGCAGCATGAATGGCCCAGGAGCAGCGAAAACTTGAGAAGAATACGGACATCCTCCACTGTCTCTTCTACCAATCCCTCACAAACATCAAAAGTGCCACAATTAGAGGTTGGAAACTCATCTCATCACACTGAGGAGGATACAGAGGGTCAATTCTACATTACAGACGATGGGGTTGCAGAGAAAGGTAGGCTTACGCCCTACACAGACATTTATACTGGGCGATTCCACTCCAGCTCAGCCCAAAAATATTTAGGGTATCTCAGATTTTATAGTTAATTCTCACAACTTCATTGGGAGAAAGGATGTTTAACATGCATTTGACCCTTTTCACAAACAATTTGAGAAAAAAATGACACGTGGTTCCTGAAAGACTATGATTTGTGAACCGTACATGATTCAGACATGTTGGTGTCATTATACTCCTCAATAGTGTGCTCTAAAATATGGAGTGTGGCTATATTCTTTAGAAAAAAATTCACAAATGTATTCAACATAAGATGCCCTTTTTGATTTGGCTTATTTTTTAGACATTGTTTGCAACAATATACTCATCAAACACATCACATTTCCAGAGTGGGCTCTGCCACTTTTGAAGAAATGATCAATTTTATACATAGAAATTGACATTATAGTTCATTAACCAACCACCACCCACCTGTAGGATTCAGCAAATCACCATCAGAGGGAGTTATAATATATGCCATTTAGCAGATGCTGTTATCCAATTCACCCTGCAGTCATGCGTGCATACATTTTACATGTGGGTGGTCCCGGGAATCTAACCCACTATCCTGACATTACAAGCGCCATGCTCTACCAACTGAGGTACAGAGGACCACTGTGTTCCCCTTGAATCCATTTTTTCATTCACTGTATTGTTCATAAAATTTATCAGAACTTTAAAAGTAACAGTCCCCACTCAGGAAATGTGACATACTTGTATATTGTTTAAAACAATGTCTAAAAATGTACCAAATCAAAAAGGGTACTTTTGAAATATTAATATTAGTTTTAATGTTGAATAAATGCATGTGTAAAATTGTATTTTATAATATAGCGATTCTCCATATTTTAGAGCACTCTATTAGGAGTATAACGACATTAAGCTGTTGTCTGTATCATGTACGGTTCATGGATCATTGGGTCCATGTATAGGTCTAAAAAGGGCTCAAATTGCCACTTATTTTTTAATTATTTTTTATCATGATTACAAATGTAAAAAGCATATCAAACATCCATCTTCCCAATTAAGTTTCTATGTGATAATTGTCAGAACAATCTGAGATACCAAAAATATATTCAGGCTATGCTGGCATGGAATTCCCCTATTTTCACATACTCAACAAATGAAAAGTCTCCTACTGATCATGATGATATAATTTATCTCTCAGAGTACAAAGTCCGTGCAACTGGAGGAGAGGACTCTGGAATAATTCAACAGGAGCAGGAGGGAGGAACAGTGGCAGCAGAGGACCCTCACAGAACTTCTATTACCAACTTTGAGTTGAAGATGGGACAGAGTCACCCAGCAGGCAATGTGAATGACCTGGGCCTGATCCAGGTGCTCGATGAGGTGGATGAAGTTAAAAGAACAGTTAAAATTGAAAACGACCCTGAGGTCCCAAGTATGCTGGAGTCCCACCTCCCTGGGTCATCACAACAACTGCCACAGATGCCAGCTCACATTGATAATGATGGTGACAATGATGGTAACTTCATGGGGTCTGTCCCACCCTCTGCAGGGGACGCTGGTCTTCTAGGGGCTTTTGAAGTCCGAAGGGAGAGCTCGGATAAGGTGCATCGCTGCAATGTGTGTGGCCGGGGATTCCGCCGCTTCTACTGCCTGAAGACACACCAGCGCATTCACACGGGTGAGCGGCCATATCCCTGCAGGTATTGCGAGAAGCGTTTCCGACACCTGGACAGTCTGCATAAGCACCAGCGCATCCACACTGGGGAGAGGCCCTACCGCTGTGCCCAGTGTGGCTGCTGTTTCAGGGAGCTAGGCCAGCTCAAGAAGCACAGGCTGACCCACTCACCTGCTCCCACCACACCCCACCCGGTAGTGGCACTGTCTCTACTCCAAGCAGGGCCCTCCTATACATGGCCACACCTCCACTCACAGTCCCTGGATTCCTAATCAGGATGGATTTGGTACACCCATTCATACAAACATATTTTGTAAACATGATATGATGGTACTCATTTTGTGTGTTAAGTTCACCCTAATCAAAGTGAATATTATTTAATTGACAATGTACACAAGCTGATCATGTAAGAATCATATATTTCAGGTAAGCTAGTGAGTGGTTAGTTACCCTTTCCTTTTCTGGGCCTCCCGAGTGGAGCAGCGGTCTAAGGCACTGCATCGCGGTGCTAGAGGTGTTACTACAGACCCGGGTTCATTCCCGGGCTGTGCCACAACCAGCTTTGGCCGGGAGTCCCATAGGATGGCGCACAATTGGCCCAGCGTCGTCCGGGTTAGTGCTCATCGCACTCTAGCGGTTCCGAAATTTTGGGAGAAAGGAGGGTAAAAAAAGTAAAGAATAATCTATTTCTATTACTGCTTGTTCACAATGTTCTTAATTGGCATAAAATGGTGTTCATTATGCAGTCACAGATATGAGCAGGTCTGCAGATTCTGCCTGGAAAGGTTTATACAACAGTTTAGCATCAAGGGTTGATTTTCGTTAACTTCACACTTGGTAAAATGGAAATACAGAACACTTTGGCTGAGTTGATAGCACAATACAGAAATTAATAGTGTATTTTAGTTGGATTTACATGCAGATCTTTATCAACAGTTTAACACTATAATTATAAAGCTAAAACTGAAGGGAAAATATGTATTTAACGTGATGCTTCTGTTGTATATTGTTTACATTAGCCTGTTCATTTTGAACAGCAATGAATTTATGTTGTACGTTTTTGATTTACCTAAAAAAAAGTCGCATTTTCAGAGTGGTGTTGGATTATTTTGTTTAATATTGTTACAGTAAAATATGACTTCATAAACAGTACCCAAGACACAAAGTTTATTCATGATAAAATATAGTTATTACAATATGTTCTACACATCATAAAATGCAGATAGCTATACTACCCGTCCTTGCTGTCTGGCATTGCTCATCTAGGGCCCTGTGTTTTGTACAATCATGTAACAGCAAGATTTTTCTCCATTGTAGAATAATAGTGAAGACATCAACTATGAAATAACACATGGAATCATGTAGTAACCAAAAAAGTGTTACACAAATCAAAATATATTTTAGATTAAAGATTATTCAAAGTAGCCACCCTTTGCCTTGATGACAGCTTTGCACATGCTTGGCATTCTCTCAACCAGCTTCATGAGGTAGTCACCTGGAATGCATTTCAATTAACAGGTGTGCCTTAAGTTAATTTGTGGAATTTCTTTCCCTTATGCATTTGAGCCAATCAGTTGTGTTGTGACAAGGTAGGGATGGTATACAGAAGATAGTCCTATTTGGTTAAAGACCAAGTTACGTACTATGGCAAGAACTGCTCAAATAAGCAAAGAGAAACGACAGTCCATCATTACTTTAAGACAAACGTCAGTCGGGTAGCCTAGTGGTTAGAGAGTTGGGCCAGTAACCGGAAGGTTGGATTGAATCCCCGAGCTGACAAGGTAAAAATCTGTTGTTCTGCCCCTGAACAAGGCAGTTAACCCACTGTTCCGAGGCCATCATTGTAAATAAGAATTTGTTCTTAACTGACTTCCTAGTTAAATAAAAAAAACTAATAGTCAATCCTGAAACTTTGACAGTTTCTTCAAGTGCAGTTGCAAAAGCCAAGTACTATGATGAAACTAGCTCTCCATGAGGACTGCCACAGGAAAGGAAGACCCAGCTGCAGAGGATAAGTTTATTAGAGATAACCGCACCTCAGATTGCAGCCCAAATAAATGCTTCACAGAGTTCAAGTAACAGACACATCTCAACATCAACTGTTCAGAGGAGACTGTGAATCAGGCCTAAAATATATTTTGATTTGTTTAACACTTCATTGGTTACTACATGATTCCATATGTGTTATTTCATAGTGTTGATGTCTTCACTATCATTCAACAAAGTAGAAAATTGTAAAAAATAAAGAAAAACTCTTGAATTAGTAGGTGTGTCCAAATTTTGACTGGTACTGTATTTGTTGTGTTTTCATAAACCACATTTCCATCCACAGTTTTTATGCAGGTAAAGTCATACCATATAAAAAAATAATCACGACAGCTGCGATGGAAACAGGATGTTTTAGTACAATTTTATAAATGCTGACAGATCATTTGTTTATTCAACATAGTAGGATCTTTATGTGTCGGTAAAATTAATTATGCGAATAATGGCAGTGGAAAAGCCTTTATGTGCATATATTGATATAATAACCATCATATCGAAGTAAACTTGATATGGTGTGTGGTCCTCCCACTACGACTTGTCTGGAAAGCGTGCAGTTTATTAGACTACAGATGAACAGTGGCGTAAAGTATGTTATATGACCAAAAGTATGTGGACACCTGCTCATCGAACATCTCATTCCAAAATCATGGGCATTAATATGGAGTTGGTCCCCCCTTTGCTGCTTTAACAGCCTCTACTCTTCTGGGAAGGCTTTCCACTAGATTTTGGAACATTGCTGCGGGGACTCGCTTTCATTCAGCCACAAGAGCATTAGTGAGGTCAGGCACTGATGTTGGGTGATTAGGTCTGACTCACAGTCGGCGTTCCAATTCATCCTAAAGGTGTTCGATGGGGTTGAGGTCAGGGCTCTGTGGAGGCAAGTCAAGTTCTTCCACACCGATCTCGACAAACCATTTCTGTATGGTCCACGCTTTGTGCTTTGTGCATTGTCATGCTGAAACAGGAAAGAGCCTTCCCCAAACTCTGCTACAAAGTTGGAAGCTCAGAATCGTTTAGAATGTCGTTGTATGCTGTAGCGTTAAGATTTCCTTTCACTGGAACTAAGGGGCCTACACTGAACCATGAAAAACAACCCCAGACCATTATTCCTCCTTCACCAAACTTTACAGTTGGCACTATGCATTCGGGCAGGTAGCGTTCTCCTGGCATCCGCCAAACCCAGATTTGTCCGTCGGACTGCTAGATGGTGAAGCTTGATTCTTCACTCCCAAGAACGCGTTTCCACTGCTCCAGAGTACAATGAGACTATTGGTTAGAGCGTTGGGCCAGTAACCGAAAGGTTGCTGGATCGAATCCCTGAGCTGACAAGGTAAAAAAATATGTTGTTCTGACCCTGAGCAAGACAGTTAACTCACTGTTCCCCGGGCGCCAAAGATGTGGATGTCGATTAAGGTAGCACTCCGCACCTCTCTGATTCAGAGGGGTTGGGTTAAATGCAGAAGACACATTTCAGTTGAAGGCATTCAATTGTACAACTGACTAGGTATCCCCCTTTCCCAATGGCGGTGAGCTTTAGACCGCTGCAGCTGACGCTTGGCATTGCGCATGTTGACCTTGGGCTTATGTGCAGCTGCTCGGCCATGGAAACCCATTTCATTAAGTGCCCAATTAACAGTTATTGTGCTGACGTTGCTTCCAGAGGCAGTTTGTAACTGTAGTGATGGTTGCTACTGAGAACAAAATATTTTTATGCGTTTCAGCATTTGGCGGTCCCGTTCTGTGAGCTTGTGTGGCCTGCCAATTTGCGGCTGGGCCGTTGTTGCTCCTAGACATTTCCACTTCACCATAACAGCACTTGCCATTGACCGGGACAGCTCTAGCAGGGCAGATATTTTATGAAATTACTTTTGGGAAGGTGGCATCCTATGATGGTGCCACATTGAAAGTCACTGAACTCTTCAGTAAGGCCATTCTACTGTTTGTCTTTGGAGATTGCATTGCTGTGTGCTCGATTGTATACATCTGTCATGTGGCTGAATTAGCAATATCCACTAATTTGAAGTGTATTTGGTATATGATTGTAATACCCTTTTATTTATCCATACTGTTTCCCACATATGCTCTACAGTACATTTAATAAACTCTTATTTAAATGTACAGTGGCTTGCGAAAGTATTCACCCCCTTGGCATTTTTCCTATTTTGTTGCCTTACAACCTGGAATTAAAATGATTTTTTGTGGGGTTTGTATCATTTGATGTACACAACATGTCTACCACTTTGAAGATGAAAAATATTTTTTATTGTGAAAGAAATAAGACAAAAAAACAACTTGAGCATGCATAACTATTCACCCCTCAAAAGTCAATACTTTGTAAAGCCACCTTTTGCAGAAATTACAGCTGCAAGTCTCTTGAGGTATGTCTCAAAAGCTTGGCACATCTAAACACTGGAATTTCTGCCCATTCTTCAAGGCAAAACTGCTCCAGCTCCTTCCAGTTGGGTGGGTTCCGCTGGTGTACAGCAATCTCAGGTCATACCACAGATTCTCAATTGGATTGAGTTCTGGGCGTTGACTAGGCCATTCCAAGACATTTAAATGTTTCCCCTTAAACCAGTCGAGTGTTGCTTTAGTAGTATGCTTATGGTCATTGTCCTGCTGGAAGGTGAACCTCCATCCCAGTCTCAAATCTCTGGAAGACTGAAACAGGTTTCCCTCAAGAATTTCCCTGTATTTAGCGCCATCCATCATTCCTTCAATTCTGACCAGTTTCCCAGTCCCTACCGATGAGACACATCCCCACAGCATGATGCTGCCACCACGCTTCACTGGTGTTGGGATGGTGTTCTCGGGGTGATGAGAGGTGTTGGGTTTGCGCCAGACATAAAGTTTTCCTTGATGGCCAAAAAGCTACATTTTAGTCTCATCTGACCAGAGTGCCTTCTTCCATATCTTTGGGGAGTCTCTCACATGCCTTTTGGGGAACACCAAACATGTCTGCTTATTTTTTTCTTTAAGCAATGGCATTTTTTGGCCACTCTTCCATAAAGCCCAGCTCTGTGGAGTGTATGAATTAAAGTGGTCCTATGGACAGATACTCCCATCTCTGCTGTGGAGCTTTGCAGCTCCTTCAGGGTTATCTTTGGTCTCTTTGTTCTCTTTATTGCCTCTCTGGTTAATGCTCTCCTTGCCTGTTCTGTGAGTTTTGGTGGGTGGCCCTCTCTTTGCAGCTTTGTTGTGGTGCCATATTCTTTCCATTTTTTACAATGGATTTAATGGTGCTCTGTGGGATGTTTAAAGTTTCTGATATTTTTTATAACCCAACCCTGATCTGTACTTCTCCACAACTTTGTCCCTGACCTGTTTGGAGAGCTCCTTGGTCTTCATGTTGCCGCTTGCTTAGTGGTGTTGCAGACTCTGGGGCCTTTCAGAACAGGTGTATAATTACTGAGATCATGTGACAGGACATTTAGATTGCACATAGGTGGACTTAATTTAACAAATTATGTGACTTCTGAAGGTAATTGGTTGCACCAGATCTAATTTAGGGGCTTCATAGCAAAGTGGGTGAATACATATGCACGCACCACTTAAAAAAACAATTTTTTTAAACAAGTTATTTTTTTCACCAATCTGGACTATTTTGTGTATGTCCATTACATGAAATCCAAATAAAAATCAATTTAAATTACAGGTTATAATGCAACAAATAGGAAAAACGCCAAGTGGGATGAAACAGTGCCTTGCAAAAGTTATCTTTGCTCTGCAACAAATGCAATGTGTTGAAGACAGACAGTGTCTCTCTGACTTTGGCTTATTTGTGCAATGTGGATCAGCACTCTTGACAGGACACATGGGGGGGATGCGACAGACTCTCTGTCAAACGCACCCCTAACCCATCCTCTCCTCTCTACCAACCTGCGCTATTCACCTCTCTGGTCTTTAACTCCAACAGGTAGGTGGAGGACTGGGCAACACCACACATCTGTGGAAAAAAAAATCTACTTTACTGTATTTCACTTAAAAGGATATTGTAAAATCAGCACAATGGATTTGTATGTACCTGAATTGACATCACTCACATTAAACCATTTGGGGAAATAAAGTAATTGTAAATCTAGAATTTGATAGGTTTACCTATCAAGAGAGCTTGAATTGTTGAATGACCTCACCAAAAACCGTTCTGTCACAGCTCCACTTCCCCTTTTTGTACCTTACAGGCTGCTTATTCCTCCACATAATGTTGTATATATAGTGAATGTAACAATCATTTAAAGTACTAAAGTAATTTTTGGGGGTATCAGTACTTTACTATTTATGTTTTTGACAACTTTTACTTCACTAGATTCCTAAACAAAATGATGTACTTTTTACTCCATACATTTTCCCTGACACACAAAAGTAGGCCTACTCTTTACATTTTGAATGCTTAGCAGGACAAGAAAATGATCCAATTCACGCACTTACCAAGAGAACAATTTACAACTCACTAAACACACATGCTTTGTTTGTAAATTATGTCTGAATTTTGGAGTGTGCCCCTGACTATCCGTAAATATAAAAACACATGTTGCTGTCTGTTTTGCTTAATATAATGAATTTGAAATTATTTATACTTTTATACCTAAGTATGTTCAAAATGTAATACTTTTAGACTTTTACTGAGTAGTATTTTATTGGGTGACTTTTACTGTCGGCATTTTTTTTTTTTAAGTATGAAGATTGGGTACATTTTCCACCACTACAGATTAAATACGTGAAGGTGATGATTGTATTCTGGTGACATAATCGATGTTATGCTGCCGTTTAAGAAAAATATAAAATCTCGCTCTTTTGGCCATAATAATCTCATGTAGGTTACACATGCGCTCTAGCCAAAAGTGTGCATATTAGCTATTTGTTAGCAGCAATTGTTAGCTAGAGCGCACGTTTGTGAGAGAACCATTAGTAGAGTTGGAAACCCCATTTAACCGCACATGGTATTTGTATGTGCACAACGTCATCACGCACATGTTCTATCAATTTGATAGAAATACATCTCTGGTGGGAAAATTAGCATATTGTTTTTATGCGCAGTTTAGAATATTCGCATGAAAATCTGTCGCCAATTGGATGGAAACCTAGCTACAGACAGATTTTCACCCTCCCCTTTTTGGCAGTCACATGAACAGTTTTTACTGTCCCGTGACCAGCACATAACAAATAGCAAGTAACTAGATGTGTGCAAGTAGGTCAATGTTCATTGTAATAGGTTGAATACACATGTAGATTTGAATGAAAGCTGGTCAGATTGCGGCATTATAATTTCTACCTTTTATGAGCTATTGGAGAATTTATCTGTAGCCTATGCTAACTATAGCCAGTAGTTTTCTAATCTAGTTAGATCAACTAACAAAGCACAGTTGTGTATGCTTTTATATTACTTTGCAGAGATCATTCAGCTGTAAACTGAAATAACGGAGCAGTGGGCTACAGTAGGCAGCCAGATGCAGACGGTGAGTGTTTAACAACCGGAAGTGCGCGCGCTTATTCCCACTGACGGAGAATAGGTGAGTGGCTGTTTTCATCTGGCTATAGCTACAATAGCCATGATTGCAAAGTAAACAAAAATGTTATCTTCAGTCAAACACCAAGTGTACGGAATTGCGAGTTTGAATTGTTGAATGACCTCACCAAAAACCGTTCTGTGTCCCAGCTCCACTTCCCCTTTTTGGATACATGAAAGAAACGTAAACTCAACTCTTGTTAAATTGTAACAAATGCAATATGATGTATGTTGATGTTGCATGATTTGTTGTAGTTAAGTGTTTTAACTCGCGCGTCTTTGAAGTATGCTATTTATTTTGAATGCCTGACTTTTTTTTCTGGTGGATCGTAGTCGGAAGATGTTTTTCCAATGTAAAACCCTCCCCCCTCCCGTTATTGTTTTGTTTGCAGAACCTACTATTTTTCGTAAATATAAAGCTATACTGTGTTTTCAGGAATCTGTCAAATTGTCAGTTTTGTTACCAACTTATTTTTATGATCTAATTTATACAAAGAATGTCAACATTTTAACAGGGTTACAAAAAAGGACGTCTAGACCATCTAAATATACAATAGGCTTCTCCCGAAGGCCATGTCTAATGAACACGCACCCCTCCTCGCCCATGGGGTGTGTGGTCTGTCTGTAGACACAGCAGTATGTGGCATGGGGGGGTCAGAGGGCACTGGGGAGGCCAGCACTCCTAATGCTGTACCCCGAAAACTCAACACATTCTTCGGGGTGATAGTGCCCACCGTCCTCTCCATGTTCAGCATAGTCCTCTTCCTCAGAACTGGTGAGTGCAGCGTCGATGACAGACAATTACAAATATAGGCTGTGAATGTGGAATTATTCACCATGCAACATACAGTGATGCTTGTTGATGGTCAAGCTGCTGTTGGCTCCAAGCTATGATAGATCTTTTTAAGAAGGTGTATGTGTGAATGCATTAGTCTACTGTACTGTGTTCCTGTAACAATACTAATACTGTATAATGATGTTTCCCCATAGGATTTGTGGTTGGTCATGCGGGGCTCTTGCAGGGTCTTGTGATGCTGCTTGTAGCCTACATCATTATCTCCCTCACCATCTTATCCATCTGTGCTATTTCCACCAATGGTGCTGTGCAGGGAGGCGGGGCCTATTGTATCCTTAACTCTGGTTCTTTCGCACCCCACAAAAAAACATATACAGTGCCCTCAAAGTATTCATACCCCTTGACTTATTCCACATTTTGCTGTGTTACAGCCTGAATTCAAGCCTGAATTCAAAATAGGTTCAATTGATTTTATATGTTTATATGTTTTTATAAATGTTTGCAA
Organism: Oncorhynchus clarkii lewisi; assembly: GCF_045791955.1. NCBI lineage: Eukaryota > Metazoa > Chordata > Actinopteri > Salmoniformes > Salmonidae > Oncorhynchus > Oncorhynchus clarkii. The sequence goes on from NC_092158.1 coordinate 30,884,351, forward strand.
ATTTATTAAAAATGAATTACAGAAATATGTAATTTACATACAGTACAAGTCAAAAGTTTGGACACACCGACTCATTCCAGGTTTTTTATTTTTACTACTTTCTACATTGTAGAATAATAGTAAAGACATCAATACTATAAAATAACACATGGAATCATTTAGTAACCAAAAATATTTGAGATTCTTCATTGATGACAGCTTTGCACACTCTTGGCATTCTCTCAAACATTTTCATGAGGTAGTCACCTGGAATGCGTTTCAATTAACATGTGTTTCTTGTTAATTTGTGGAATTTCTTTCCATCTTGCATTTAAGCCAATCAGTTGTGTTCTGACAAGGTAGGGGTGGTATACAGAAGATAGCCCTATTTGGTAAAAGACCAAGTCCATATTATGGTAAGAACAGCTCAAATAAGCAAAGAGAAACGACAGTCCATCATTGCTTTAAGACAGTTCAGTAAATCTGGAAAATTTCAAAAACTTTGAAAGTTTCTTCAAGTGCAGTTGCAAAAATACATCAAGTGCTATGATGAAACTGGCTCTCATGAGGACCGCCACAGGAAAGGAAGACCCAGAGTTACCTCTGCTGCAGAGGATAAGTTCATTTGAGTTATCGGCCTAAGAAATTGCAGCCCAAATAAATGCTTCAGAGTTCTAGTAACAGACACATCTCAACATCAACTGTTCAGAGGAGACTCCGTGAATCAGGCCTTCATGGTCGAATTGCTGCAAAGAAACACGAGCAAAGGACATTAGACCGATGGAAATCTGTCCTTTGGTCTGATGAGTCCAAATGTGAGATTTTTGGTTCCAACCGCCGTGTCTTTGTGAGACGCGAAGTAGGTGAACGGATGATCTCCACATGTGTGGTTCCCAATGCGAAGCATGGAGGAGGAGGTGTGATGGTGTGGGTGTGCTTTGCTGGTGACACTGTCTATGGTTTATTTACAATTCAAGGCACACTTAACCAGCATGGCTACCACAGCATTCTGCAGCGATACGCCATCCCATCTGGTTTGGTCTTATTGGGACTATCATTTGTTTTTCAACAGGACAATGACCCAACACACCTCCAGGCTGTGTAAGGGATATTTGACCAAGAAGGATAGTGATGGAGTGCTTCATCTGATGACCTGGCCTCCACAATCACCTGACCTCAACCCAATTGAGATGGTTTAGGATGAGTTGGACCGCAGAGTGAAGGAAAAGCAGCCAACAAGTGCTCAGCATATGTGGGAACTCCTTCAAGACGGTTGGAAAAGCATTCCAGGTGAACCTGGTTGAGAGAATGCCAAGAGTGTGCAAAGCTGTCATCAAGGCAGAGGGTGGATACTTTGAAGAATCTAAAATATTTTGATTTGTTGAACACTTTTTGCTTACTACATGATTCCATATGTGTTATTTCATAACTTTGATGTCTTCACATTTGTTCTACAATATAGTAAAATTACTACTTTGTAGAAGCACCTTTGCAGCAATTTCAGCTGTGAGTCTTTCTGGGTACGTCTCGAAGAGCTTTATACACCTGGATTGTGCAACATTTGCCCATTTATTCTTGTCAAAATTATTTGATGCTCTGTCAAATGCATTGTCCATCATTGCTAAACAACCATTTTCAGGTCTTGCCATAGATTTTCAAGCAGATTTATGTCAAAACTATAACTTGGTCACTCAGGTACATTCACTGTCTTCTTCGTAAGCAACTCCCATGTAGATTTTGGCCTTTTGTTTTAGGTTATTGTCCTGTTGAAAGGTGAATTCATCTCCCAGTGTCTGATGGAAAGCAGACTCAATCGGGTTTTCCGCTAGGATTTTGCATGTGCTTCGCTCCATTCTGTTAATTTTTTTCCCCTGAAAAATTCCATATTCCTTAACAATTACAAGCATACCCAAAACATGATGCAGCCACCACTATGCTTGAAAATATGGAGAGTGTATGGATTTGGCCCAAACATAACACTTTGTATTCAGTGCAAAAACGTAATTTCTTTGCCACATTTTTTTTGCAGTATTACATCCTGTTTGCAACAAGGCACTAAAGTATGTTTTTGAATATTTTTATGTACAGGTTTCCTTCTTTTCACTCTGTCAAGTAGGTTAGTATTGTTGCGTAACAACAATGTTGTTGATCCATCCTCAGTTTTCTCCTGTCACAGCCATTCAACTCTGTAACTGTTTTAGTCACCATTTGGACTTACAGTGAAATCCATGAGCGGTTTCCTTCCTTTCTGGCAACTGAGTTAGGAAGGATGCCTGTAAATCAAATTAAAATCACATTTTATTTATCACGTACATGTGTTTAGCAGATGTTATTGCAGGTGTAGCGAAATGCTTGTGTTTCTAGCTCTGACAGTGCAGTGATATCTAACCGCAATATCTAACAATTTCACAGTACACACATCTAAAGTAAAGGAATGGATTTAAGAATATATACATATTTGGGCGAGCAATGTCAGAGCGGCATAGACTAAGATACAGTTGGATAGATTTCAGTATATACATATGAGATGAGCAGTGGCGACCCGTCTTTCAGGGCAGGTGGGGCTCTGTTATAGGCCCACATTTTTTGTTAAAAAAATAAATAATAATAAATGTTTGGGGTCTTGCCTGTTTTGCATGTTCTTTTGACATTAATACGTGTTACACATCAGTTTGCCAACAATGTAAAACAAATACAAATATATAATAGTTAACATGCCTGCATGCAAACATGGTCTCTTTTTTGTTTTCTGAGTAAGGCAGCTCCAACATGCAGGTGTTTCAGCCTAGCTCAGTGCTTTCTGTGGTGGTGGGGCAAGCCAGCAGAAAATACGGAGCGTTGTTGGGGAATAATCAGAATTAGGTGGTAACATAGGTAAGATGTTTTATATTCATATGTTTGTAAATTACTTCTCATCAGAATGTTATTGTTGTATAATACTGTGGCAGGGTTGCAGTATCTGTTCTCTGTCAAGACTAAGTTATTTGGGCCGGGGAGAGGTCAAGCGTGTATCTCTTGGCTCCACAATGTCTGTGTGCCAATCAGTGTGTCTCTGTGATCTTGCCAAGATAGGATGGATTTGATATATGCCTGTTGATATGGAGGATTGGTTTATGGTTCTGGGTTTGAGTAAGGAGACAAAGCTGAACAATTTATTATGTCTATGCTGTCTATGTGTGTTTTTTGCTATTAAAGGATCTCAGCTGCAATGTGTAAGGGGCTCTCAGAGAATTCATTGATAGACACTGAATTGATCTGAGAGTCACAGGGTTGTGATAGAGCTCATATAATTAAAGATGGACTTTGATAACTAACTCTGACTTGTGTGTGGTTTGCGCTCATGATTTGGTAAATAGAGGAAATTTCCACGACAGCGTTGAGCCGCAATCATTAGCCAGCTTTTCACAGTGGAGTGGCTGTGTTGTCCCAAATCAAGGATTAAGGGTATATTTTCCTATTATAAACATTCAACATTGGCCATGCTGTCAATTAAGCATGATTTGTGATGCGCTCAAAACAACTGTTAACTCGGAATTGCAAAGTTTGACTTTAGTGAGTTCAAGACAACTGGGAACTCGGGGAAAAACGAGCTACAACTGGGAAAATATGTTTTGATTTTTCATCCAACTCGGAATTGTGAATCGGAACCCGGGCTTCTTTATAGAGCTACGACCTGAAGATCATTGACATCATCATGGTTCAACTTTTTTTCTCAGAGTTCCAAGTTGTCTTGAAAGCACCATAAATCCAGAGAGTGCCAGACTATGATGACAAAATTTGCCCACGAAGGACCGCCACACCACCTTCCTTTTCAAGTGAGCACAGCACAACAAGTTGAGTCCAAAAATGTCTTGTATGCTGCTGCAAAAATGATGTAATATGTCAGGGAGATATGTATACTGTAGTTAAGAAAGTAATACAAAGTAAAGTGTATGTTGTGTAGTAAACTATTCGTATCCCTTGTGCCTCACCCTAATAATTTGGTCTATTTTCACCTCTTCATTTCACCTACTGTTCTGACTTGGTGGTGTACATGTAGCCTACAACCTGTTTGTGAGAAATGTCATCATCGAATATTGTAATAGCTTTCATTGTCTGCTTATATTCCACCTTTATTTATCCTACGGCTCTGACTTTGTGTACAGGGAGAACACTGTAAGAACGGCCCATGTTCTGAATTCTGTCGCTGTACATTTCAAAAGTGCTGAACAAATAGTTATATTGACTACGTCCGTCCTAGCTCGCTCATTGTCTTAATCGAAATTACGGATTGCCTCTTATCTGCTTGTTGTCCCCTGCTGACATAGTTTGTACATCTCAATTGTCAGTAGAAACCACATTTGTTTATTAAGAAAGTTGGCTATATTAGCTATGTTTTTTTTTTTTTAAGGCAATAAATGAGGCTGAACAAACTGTTTTTCTGCCAGACAAGGCTCCGCTCATAGCCAGGTGTATCAAATAAAATAAAATGTTATTGGTCACATGCATATGGTTAGTAGATGTTATTGCGAGTGTAGCAAAATGCTTATGCTTCTAGATCCGACAATGCAGCAGTATCTAACAGGTAATATCTAACAATTCCACAACAAAACCTAATACACACAATCTAGTAAAGGAATGGGATAAGAATATATAGGTATAAAATATATGGATGAGCAGTGACAGAGCGGCTAAGATGCAATAGATAGTAAAGAAAGGATAGTGAAGAATACATTACATTATATACATATGAGATGAGTAATGTTAGATATGTAAACATTCTTAACGTGGCATTATTAAAGTGACTAGTATTCCATTTATTAACGTGGCCAATTATATCAAGTCTGTAGGTAGGCAGCAACTCTGTGCTAGTGATGGTTGTCTAACAATCTGATGGCCTTGCGATAGAAGCTGTTTTTCAGCTTTGATGCATCTGTACTGACCTCACCTTCTGGATGGAAGCGGGGGGGAACAGGCTCGGGGGGTTATTGTCCTTGATAATCTTTTTGCCTTCCTGTGACATCAGGTGTTGTAGGTGTCCTGGAGGGTGGGTAGTTTGCCCCCGGTGATGTGTTGTGCGGACAGCACAACCCTCTGGAGAGCCTTGAGGTTGTGGGCGGTGCAGTTGCCATACCAGGCGGTGATACAGCCCGACAGGATGCTCTCAATTGTGCACCTGTAAAAGTCAGTGAGGGTTTTTTGTGACAAGCCACATTTTTTTCAGCCTCCTGAGGTTGAAGAGGCTCTGTTGCACCGCCTTCAACACACTGTCTGTGTGGACCATTTCAGATTGTCTGTGATATGAACACAGAGGAACTTACATTTCCACCTTCTCCACTGCTGTCCTGTCATTGTGGATAGAGGGGTGTTCCCTTTGCTGTTTCCTGAAGTCCATGATCATCTCTTTTGTTTTGCTGACATTGAGTAAGATGTTATTTTCCTGACACCACACTCCGAGGGCCCTCACCTCCCTCTAGGCTGTCTCGTCGTTGTTGGTAATCAAGCCTACCACTGTTGTGTCGTCTGCAAACTTGATGATTTGAGTTGGAGGTGTGCATGGCCACACAGTCGTAGGTGAACAGGAAGTACAGGAGGGGGCTGAGAACGCACCCTTGTGGGGCCCCAGTGTTAAGGATCAGCGGAGTGGAGACCCAGGGTCTCAAGCTTAATGATGAAGCTTAATGATGAGTACTATGATGTTGAATACTGAGCTATAGTCAATGAACAGCATTCTTACATAGGTATTCCTCTTGTCCAGATGGGACAGGGCAGTGTGTAGTGTGATTGCGATTGCATCGTCTGTGGATCTATTGGGGTGGTAAGCAAATTGAAGTGGGTCTAGGGTAGCAGGTAAGGTGATATGATCCTTGACTAGTCTCTCAAATCACTTCATGATGGCAAGTGAGTGCTACGGGGTACAGGAACAGCTTTCTTGGGTACAGGAACAATGGTGGACATCTTGAAGCATGTGGGGACCCTAGACTGGGAAATGGAGAGATTGAATATGTTTGTAAACACTCCAGCCAGTTGGTCTGTGCATGCTCTGAGGACACGGCTAGGGATGCCATCTGGGCCGGCAGCCTTGCGAGGGTTAACACGCTTAAATGTCTTACTCACGTCGGCCACGGAGAAGGAGAGCCCACAGTCCTTGTTAGCGGGCCTCGTCGGTGGCACTGTTATCCTCAAAGCGGGCGACGGTGTTCACTTGTCCGGAAGCAAGATTTCGGTGTCCCTTTGTAGTCCGTGATTTTCTGTAGACCCTGCCACATATATGTTTCAGGTTTGAGCCATTGAAATTGCAACTCCACTTTGTCTCTATACTGACGTTTTGCCTGTTTGATTGCCTTACAGAGGGAATAACTACACTGTTTGTATTCAGCCATATTCCCAGTCACCTTGCCATGGTTAAATATGATGGTTCGAGCTTTCAGTTTTGTGTGAATGCTGCAAACTCTCCACGGTTTCTGGTTGGGGTACGTTTTATTAGTCACAGTGGGTACAACTCAGTCACCGTCAGTGCATTCGTCAAAATTGTTCTCGGAGACTACCTGGAACATATCCCAGTCTGCGTGATCAAAACAATCTTGAAGCGTGGATTCCGATTGGTCAGACCAGCGTTGAATAGTCCTTAGCATGGGTACTTCCTGTTTTGAGTTTCTACCTATAGTAAGTGAGGAGCAAAATGGAGTCGTGATCAGATTTGCTGAAAGGAGGGCCTTGTACCTTTGTAGGGACCTTATCTATGTAGTAACTAGGTGTATTGAGGTGTAACTAGGTGTAACTTCACCATTCTCAAAGGGATATTCAATGTCTGCTTTTTTTTTTTTTTTTTTTGCATCTACCAATAGGTGCCCTTTGCGAGGCCTTGTAAAGCCACCCTGGTCTTTGTGGTTGAATCTGTGTTTGAAATTCACTACTCGACAGAGGGACCTTACAATTATCTGTATGTGTGGGGTACAGAGATGAGGCAGTCATAAAAAAATACGTTAAACACTTATTGCACACAGTCCATGCAACTTATTTTGTTAAGCTAATTTTTACTCCTGAACTGCTCTAACAAAGGGGTTGAATACTTATTGACTCAAGACATTTCAGCTTTTCAGTTTTTATTCATTTGTAAACATTTCTAAAAACAATTTCACTTTGACATTATGGGGTATTGTGTGTAGCCAGTGACAAAACAAATCTCAATATAATCCATTTTAAATTCAGGCTGTAACACAACAATGTCGAAAAAGTCAACAGGTGTGAATACATTCTGAAGGTATTGTATTTTGCAAATGTGTATTGGTCTGAAGTATGAGTGAAGTTTTTAAAAGTTCTTACTATTCAAACTTGATGCCACATAATTTTTTAGACAATTCTAGCCCTTATATCTCTAATGGGAAATTTAATCAATTTTCAACCCCATATTCATCATGTCCAGAACCACCCTAACATCATCATAGTGCCAGCGGGTGTTTATGTTTTGTAGTCAAAAAGATAGATAAGTGTTTTGGATTACAGAATCTGAATACACTGATGACAACAGCTGGTGTGCATCATGTGATTTAACCAGCTGAGCAGAGTGACTTTGCTAACCTTTATTAATGAAGCACACCAGATCAGTGATATTTAACCCCTTGACCTAATGTCTGCCAGTCATGATCAGTCGATCGTTGGGCCCAGAGTTTGGAGGAAGCATTGGCCTCATGTTCTTCCTTGCCAAGGTGTGCGCGTGTGGAGTGTATGTGCTTGGTCTGGTAGAGGCCATACTTGACATATTTGGTCAGGATTCAGGTTAGTCTTGACATTCTATAATTACTAGTTTAAGCCCTAATACTTAAAATTCCAAGCATGCATGCCAAGATTTTGTACTTCTGCTGAAAACAAATTCTATATAATATTTCTTAGAATGTTGGTGCCACATGCATTCAAATGAGTCATTCCACCAGTGTTTTATCTTGTCCTCTTTGTCCACCTCCCACTCTAGCGTCCTCCTCTGCATTGCGGGTGCTTCCCCAGGGATACTGGTACACAGTGCTGTACTCTTCCATAGTTCTCCTGCTGGTTCTGTTGGTGTGCCTAGTGGGCGCCCACATCTTCGCCCGCACCTCCTTTCTCATCCTGCTGGTGGTGACCATCTCCTTGCTGTCCATCTACATCAGCCCCCTGGCGCTGACCACGCCCCTAAACTTCCTCATCTCCCACCAGGGCCCTGGCAACCATACCCTCACCTACAATGCCAGCTACACAGGCTTCAACGGCACAACACTGAGGGACAACCTGGGCTGTGAGTACTGTCTGGCTGGGGTCATATTTCAGATGCATTATAGGCATAGTAAGCCTTGATGGGGAGGTGAAACTGTACATGTATAGAGTTGTTAGTTTTATGGTTTGAAAGAGAGCTGTTATAGCAACAGTGTTCTTCCTCTTTTTCCTCTTCAGCGAGCTACACTGTGGACTATAGCACCGGTAAAGAAATGTCATTCGCTTCCGTGTTCGCTGTCATGTTCACCAGCTGTACCGGAATCATGGCCGGAGCCAACATGTCAGGTACTCTCCACACGCATCATATACCCCCCCCTTTTGCCCTCAGAACAGCCTCAATTCGTTAGGGCATAGACTCTACAAGGTGTCTAAAGTATTCCACAGGGATGCTGGCCTATGTTGACTCCAATGCTTCCCACAGTTGTGTCAAGTTGGCAGGATGTCCTTTGGATGGTGGACCATTCTTGATACAGACGGGAAACTGTTGAGGGTGAAACCCAGCAGTGTTGCAGTTGTTGACACAAACTGGTGCACCTGGCACCTACTATCATACGCTGTTCAAAGGCGCTTAAATCTTTTGTCTTTCCCATTCACCCTCTGAATGGCACACATACACAACCTTGAAAGTCAATCTTTAAGCTGTCCCCTTCCCTTCATCTACACTGATTTAAGTGGATTTAACAAGTGACCTCAATAATGGATCACACCTGGATTAACCTGGTCAGTCTGTCATGGAAAGAGCAGTTCTTAAATTTTGTAGCCTCAGTGTAGCTGTTACTTTACCTGTGCCATATGCATTCTGACTAAAGGTAATGGAATATTTTAGCTCCGTTAGATAACATCTTATTAAGCTTCACATACAGACTCAAACTTGACATGTTCAACTATCTTTCCCTTAATCTGTTCTCTGTAGGAGAGCTGAAGAACCCCAGTGCTGCCATTCCCAAAGGCACCATTATTGCAGTCCTCTACACCTGCATAGTCTATGTCCTGCTCTTCATCCTGGCCAGCTCCACATGTGAAAGGTCTGAATGGATGAGGCTGGGAGTGGTGGGAACTCTGTCATCCCTAATTTGCTCATAATTGACTGCCCGACTATTCATCATACTGTAGCTACTATATACTTTCAAATATTTAACTAATTAATGTATTTTGTTTAGGACCCTGTTGGTTCAGGATTACGGGTTCTTCCAGCGTATAAACATCTGGCCGCCATTTGTAACCATTGGGATCTACTGTTCCGCCCTATCAGCAGCCATGTGCTCTCTGATTGGGGCGTCCCGGATCCTCCATGCCCTTGCACTGGACCAGCTGTTTGGTAAGGATGTTGTTGAAATTGTTTCGCAAAGAGTAACAGAGTAAAGGACATGTTTTGGCCTGACACAGAATAAGGAGCATAATGTTGATGTAATGTTGATGTTACCCATAGGTTTTCCATTGGCTCCTGCTGCTATCACTTCCAGCTCTGGTAACCCATGGGTGGCAGTGCTGTACACCTGGGGGTTGGCACAGGTGATGAGAGGACATGGGTGTATTGTATTGAGCTGTGGAGTGCTACTTTTGGCATTTTAAACAGGCTCTGAGACAGTGTCTTTGGTGTGACTGTGTTGTAGTGTGTGGTGTTTGCAGGCCAACTTAATGCAATAGCTGGCCTTGTGACCGTGTTCTACCTGCTGGCCTATGCTGCTGTCGACTTGGCCTGTCTGGCTCTGGAATGGGCATCGGCCCCCAACTTCAGGTAATCAGATCCTAGTATCATGCTGTACAATCCGATAAAATAAAATAAAAAAAGAAGACAATGACCTTGCGCTGATGTTCCTCTTTTTGTGTTTGGATGTCGTTGTCCTTAGTGAAGTAGCGTTTATCTGGAATTCTTTTGACCATCATTGTCCAGTCTAGTTTTTACCTGTCTTTCACCTTTCCCCGGTTTCCCTTGCCATTCTATCTCCCCAGGCCCACCTTCCAGGTGTTCTCCTGGCACACATGTCTGCTGGGCATTGTGAGCTGTCTGGTGATGATGTTTGTCATTAATCCTGTCTACTCTTCAGCCAGCATCATCCTCCTCTTGCTGCTGTTGCTCTTCCTGCACTACAGATCACCCACCAGCAGTTGGGGATACATCAGCCAGGCTCTCATCTTCCATCAGGTACCCACACATGGCGACGTGCGCACACACACCACACGCATATACTTGTACCAAAGCAAACATGCGCTCATGGGCCAGTTCCTGGGTCATGTTCAGCAGGGAGGAAACATTTTGAAACGGTGAAGAACTATCTGAAGGTTTTCAGTTTAGAAAACAGATGTAGGTTTTCTGATGCAAAATATTTTGCTATGGTGTTCCCCACTAAACAGGACCCTGTGGTGTGTCACCGCTATCATTCTTGGTGCTTTGAATCTACTTTCCCCCATTCCCCCTCTCCTGTAGGTGCGTAAGTATCTGCTGATGCTGGACGTGAGGAAGGACCATGTGAAGTTCTGGAGGCCCCAGGTGTTGTTGATGGTGGCCAACCCTCGCTCCTCCTGCCAGCTCATCAACTTTGTCAATCAGCTGAAGAAGGGCGGCCTGTTTGTGCTGGGACACGTGAAGCTGGGATATCTGGGTAACATTATAGGGACGGTGACTGGGGTTCTGGTACCAGTGGTATAATATGATTCTTACAATAAATGCTTGTAATTTGTATGACTGCATGAAACCTAAAGCTTCCACTATTTGATTACAAAAGGAGTAATCTGAGTGTGATATTTCTGGGGTCCAAAATGATTGACACCCTTGCTAAAAGATGTGCAACACATACTGTATAAAATAAATAGTTCAAATACTGAGCTATATTGTATGCTCCAAAAACTGGATTTTGTATGCTCCAAAAAAATATTCTATACTAATGCTAAGAGCTGCTCTATTTTTATGTTATCCAACAAATGTAAACACCTGGAGTTTGCTAAATGACATTGGCACTTGGATTGGAAACAGTCAGATGACATAAAAATCGAGCTTTTAGGCCATGCACACTAGTGGTGGGTTTGGCTTCATAATAAGAATGCATAAGCAGAAAAGAAACCCATATCTACTTTAAAATGTGGTTGTGGGGCCCTTGTCAGGGTCAATGGCATCATAAACTTTACCCAGTACCAGGACAGAGGCTGAACCTTGACCGCTTGCGGATCTTCCAGCACGACAATAACCCAGAGCACACATCAGTACCTAACAAAGAAATTGTTAATTGACCACAAAATCAACATTTTGCCATGGCCTTTTCAGTCGCCAGACTTGAAACCCATTGGAAACCTGTGGTTGAAATTGAAGAGGGGAGTCCATAAGCACAGACGAAGGATAACAATGATCTGGAAGGATTCTATATGGAGGAATGGTCTAAGATCACTTCCCAAGTGTTCTCCAGCTCATAACACATTTTGAGAAAAGGCTAATTGAAAAGGTCACAAGGTCAGGCATTGAAAAAAGTGGTGTCAATCATATTGACCCCTACCATATGAGCAATTGCATTAGTTTAAAATACTATAATTTACCAATTTTCTGGGGAGCATAAAATGTAAAGAGTGTATACCAAATATTAGGAACTCCTTTTGCCCTCAGAACAGCCTCAATTTGTCAGGGCATGGACTCTACAAGGTGTCGGAAATGTTCCACAGGGATGCTGCCCCATGTTGACTCCAATGCTTCCCACAGTTGTGTCAAATTTGCTGATGTCCTTTGGGTGGTGGACCATTCTTCATACACACAGGAAACTGTTGAGCATCAAAAATCCAGCAGCATTTCAGTCCTTGACACAAACCGGTGCTCCTGGCACCTACTATCATACCCTGTTCAAAGGCACTTAAATCTGTTATCATGCCCATTCACCCTCTGAATGGCACACATACACAATCCATGTCTCAATTGTCTTGAGGTTTAAAAATCCTTATTTAACCTATCTCCCCTTCATCTACAATGATTTGAATGGGATTTAACAAGTTATTATACCTTTATTTCAACGAGGAACACAGACTGAGACCAAGGTCTCTTTTACAGCTGGGCCCTATGTTTACACATACAGTTTAGGTACAATGATTAAGAAACTAAACAAGACAAACAGATTATTACATTTACACAGGTTATTCCCCTAACAGCATAAGAACTTGTATTACCTGAAACAGTTACAAGCAATACAAAAATAAAAATCCTCCAATAAATGTTTAAAATGGGCAAGGAGGACAAGAGTCTCAAGTTTAACTTTAGTCTGCAGGCTATTCCATGGGCAAGGAGCGTAACAGGAAAAGGCAGCCATACCCAACTCTGTGGAAATCCCATGGGCCTCAAGAATAATCCATGCTTGAGACCTGGTTTTAGGAATTATAATTCTAATATACTCATATTGAGTGATGATGAAGTGCTTTATAGAAAAACACGAGAGCATGTTGTTCTCGTCTCACGGACAGCGAAGTCCAACCCACATTTTTATATAGAACACAGTGGTTAGTACTGTAGCTAGCACCCGTAATAAACCTAAGTGCGCAATGATAAACAAGTAGCATCCAGCAATTTAAGTGTTGATGCCGTAGAATGCATGTAAATAATATCCCCATAATCTATAACAGACATAAAAGTAGCTTGCACAATTTGTCTTTTATTTATAGAGGACAAACATGTCCTGTTTCTATAGAGGAAGCCTAGCTTGATTTTTAGCCGTTTACAAAGTTCATCAATATGCATTTTAAAAGGCAGTTTATCATCCAACCATATCCCTAAGTATTTATATGCAGAGACCTGATTAATTCGAAAACCACCTAAGCTTGTAAGTGCAAGTGTATTTTCAACCAACTTTTTTCCCCTATTAAAAATCATAAAATGTGTTTTGTTTGCATTTAAAACAAGTTTCAGCTGTATAAATGACCCTTGTAATATCTTAAAATATGACTCCAATAGTGACATCAATAAGGGATCATAGTTTTCACCTGGATTTACCTGGTCAGTCTATGTCATGGAAAGAGGTGTTTTGTATACTCAGTGTAGGAATATGAATTATTTGTTTTATTCAGTCATTTTTGCTCATCTTTATCAAGTGTGTCAATCATTTCAGACCCCATAGAAAATTAAAGGAAACTAGTTTGGCTCTGCTCTTGTTTGGGAATCCAGGCATTCCAGCCTCTCTTCTGTTTCAGACACCCTGCCCTCTGACCCTGTCCAGCAGCAGTATAACTTCTGGCTGAGTCTGGTGGATAAGCTGGGGGTGAAGGCCTTTGTGGACCTGACTCTGTCCTCCTCTGTGAGGCAGGGCACACAGCATCTGCTGCGCATCACTGGCCTGGGTGAGTCACACAACCTCCTATTTACCATTCTGGATCATTGTTTGTTGTTTTCCTCCTCTTCACACACAACTGTGTCGTAAAGAGCGATGACATACTGTATTAAAAATAATATTACTTTTTGGAAAATGGAACATAAAACAGTTTAACCCGTCAAGCAATGTATTCTTTAATCCATTTGATTATCCTCCTCCACTCTTTACCTCTTCAAGGCGGCATGAAGCCCAACACTCTGGTCTTGGGGTTCTACGACAGTTGCACCCCTGAGGACTACTTCCTCCAAGACCCTGCCTTCTATGAGTCAGAAGAGGCCGGAGGGGATGATTTTGGTGTAGATCTGCCCTCTCTGCAAGCCCACTTCCCTCCAGTCCGCCATGTGGAGAGCCCACGCTGGCTCACGCCAGAGGAGTATGTGGGAATCATCTCTGATGCCATCAAGATGAGTAAGAACGTGTGTCTGGGCCGCTACTTCTTCCAGCTGCAGGGGGAGAGCATGGGGACCAAGATGGACGGGGCTGAGAGGATCATCGACGTGTGGCCCCTCAACCTGCTGCGTCCGGGCAGCACCTCAGCAGCCTCTGTTGACGTGTGCAGCCTTTTCCTGCTGCAGATGGCGTGTGTCCTCAACATGGCCAGCAGATGGCGCCATGCCAGAATGAGAATATTTCTGTGTGTGGAGGCAGAGTCAAGCGACCAGGGCTGGGTGGTTAAAGAGGAGACCTTCCGGGAGCTGTTGAGGAAGCTGAGGATCAGGGCCTCCATCAAGATAGTGCCTTGGGACTCTGTGGTGCAGCTATACGGACAGAAACAGACACAGGACACAGAGCTGGGGGAGCTGGGCCTGACGAGGCCGGCCCCAGCCCTCTCAGAGGACTTCTTGTCTGCAGTCAACTGCCTGCTGATGGAGCACAGTGCTCAGGCTGCTGTCCGCTTTCTGTATTTACCACGCCCCCCTACTCACTCTGGCCAATCACAACAATACCTTAGTCAGTTGGAAGCTGTGACTCACGGTTTAGGCCCAACCCTCTTGATTCATGGTCTCACCCCAGTCACGTGCACTGAGCTTTGAGTGTGTCACTGTGTGTTTATGGGATCAATATATCATGTAGCTAACTCAATCCTGAACATAATAGAAAGGGCAGTCTGTTGAATGCTTAACATATGAGGTACATGATGTATGTGTTAGACAATAAACACATAGGCACGCTACACAACAGGACCTATTAGTATAGCTCTGTTCTGTAGGCACATAGTGTCACATCTTGTAATGTAACTCATTTACACATCTACTAATTTCATTAATGAACACATTTGGCACCTAGTCAGTCACAGTAAAAAAATCCTTCTTTAAGCTGTCTCCTCCCTTTCATCTACACTGATTTAAATGGATTTAACAAGTGACCTCAATAAGGGATCATAGCTTTCACCTGGATTCACCTGGTCAGTCTGACATGGTTTGTACACTGTGTATATTTATTTGTTCATACTGTAATTTAATGGAGTAGAAGAAGAGTTGAGTTCCAACTCTGGATTCTGAAATGGAGAAAAGGCTACATATGTTTACTTGCTATGAAAACTAGAATTTTGTGTTCTTTTATTTGATGTTGAACACATTCTCTTTCCATTGACCCCTTTTCCCAGCATATTCCTCTTCAGATTGTGACCCAGTTTGGGAGAGCTCACGACTGTCTGGACCACATGAGCTCTTAGGATTTTAGGTCATTCATTAATTGGTCATGCTTGAAATGCTGCTTTTCTGGACTATTATCTGGTCCATGATGGAACATGAGTTCAAAGTTCCTGACCCCGCTCCTAACTAGATCCTAACTCCTAACTAGAGTCCCTAATGCTTGACAATATTATGTAATGTTACACAACCACCAAGGCACTAACAGGCAGATTAAATATCAATTGTTAATTTATTTTGTCCAATTTTTTTATGTATCAACTTTATGCCAAATGCTAAGGCGCATTCCGTTCATTTATTACTTGGGGAAAGTATTTGAATTCTTCTGTTGTGCTTTTCTTATGTACAGACGTAGGAAACAGAATGTTACGGAGTTACTGCAAGGCGTTTTGTATTCATGCAAGCTATTTTTAAATACTAATTGAAGCATGTATTAGGCGCTATGTGAAAGCTTCTACATTTACCTAGAATTATGGGACTTTTGTGCTTTAAGCAGAAATAGGACTATAAAGAGTACTGAAGTTACTATATGTTTCTGACTGCGCAGAATCCATGTACTGTTCTCTCGTTGTGTGACACAGACTGTTCTCCAGCGTCTGTGGATATCTCATTGAGTGCCAGATAGGCCACAAGCTAGTTCTGCAGGACATACATTATTCAAAAATAAGAATAGACAACGTATAACATACTGAGTAACATATGTCTCGAGGAAACCGTAACAAATATGACAGTAATTTGTGAATGGGTTCGTAATATACAATAGTAATTTGTCTTTTTTATTAAAACATTTCAAGATCACAAAAATGACTTGTGACGGTTGATATCAGAAGTGGTACTATATTAAAAGACCAAATCAACCACAGAACATGCACATTTTCAACAGTCCAGTTTGGTTGTAGTCTATATCCCTATCGGTATATTACTCCAGTATATAGCTAGAATGTGTAGTATAGAAGTTTATTTGAGCTGTTTGAGAGTTGCATCTGTATCCAGGCAGAATACAAGCTTTGGAAGTGATTACCCACAGATCATTCTCTGCTTCACTCAGGCTATATAGGTCAGGACAAGACATGATAGATTTGGGGTCAGCTTGTTTAGGCTACATCACAATATCAACTTTACAGTCTTCCTATTACCAATATATTTCAATGGCAGTCAATGCAAGTACAGAACATGAAGTAAAAGCACCACATACAGGGCATTCTGAGAGTAGTTAGACCCCTTTTTCCACATTTTTTTACTTTAAAGCCTTATTCTAAAATGGATAAAGAAAGTGCCTCAACCTACACACACACAATACCCCATAAAAGCAAAAACAGATGTGTTAATTTATAAAAATAAAACATACCTTATTTACATAAGTATTCAGACGCTTTGCTATGAGACTTGAAATTGAGCTCAGGTGCATCCTGTTTCCATTGATCATCCTTGGGATGTTTTTACACCTGTGGTAAAGTCAATTGATTGCACACGATATGGAAAGACAGTGGGTCTTTCCAGAAACACCAGTGGCTGTCTCACTTGCACTCTTCAGGTAGGAACTCTTATCAACTCATAGTCCAATCAAACTACTGTATACTGTTTGTTACTTAAGCCAAAACGGAGCCAGCAGAATGTACAGTATATGCATTTAGGCTATTGTGTGATTGTAAATATCTTTGCCATCCCACAGCACATTGCTCTGTCGATATTCTTCCCTGATAGGCACAGCCAATCTTCCTACTGTGTGAAGCTTCTGCCAGAAAAGAGGACTAATGAGTGCAAATGAGGTTGCATAAAATTTACATAAGTATTCAGACCCTTTACTCAGTACTTTGTTGAAACACCGTTGGCAGCAATTTCAGCCTCCAGTCTTCTTGGGAATAATGCTACAAGCTTGGCACACCTGTATTTGGGTGAGTTTCTCCTATTCTTCTCTGCAGATCCTCTCAAGCTCTGTCAAGTTGGTGGGGAGCGTCGCTGCACAGTTATTTTTGCTCTGTTCATCTTTCCCTCAATCCTGACTAGTCTCCCAGTCCATGCCGCTGAAAAACATCCCACAGTATGATGCTGCCTCCACCATGCTTCACCATAGGGACGGTGTCAGGTTTCCTCCAGACGTGATGCTTGGCATTCAGGCAAAGAGTTCAATCTTGGTTTCATCAGACCAGAGAATCTTGTTTCTCATGGTCTGAGAGTCCTTCAGGTGCCTTATGGTAAACTCCAAGCAGGCTGTCATGTGCCTTTTACTGAGAAGTGGCTTCCGTTTGGCCACTACCATGAAGTCCTGATTGGTGGAGTGCTGCAGAGATGGTTGTCCTTCTGGATGGTTCTCCCATCGCCACAGAGGAACTCTGGAGCTTTGTCAGAGTGACCATCGAGTTCTTGGTCACCTCCCTGACCAAGCCCCTTCTCCCCCGATTGCTCAGTTTTGCCGGGCGGCCAGCTCTAGGAAGAGTCTTGGTGGTTCCAAACTTTTTCCATTTAAGAATGATGGAGGCAACTGTGTTCTTGGGAACCTTGAATGCTACATAAATGTTTGTGTACCCTTCCCCAGATCTATGCCTCGACACAATCCTGTCTTGGAGCTCTATGGACAATACCTTCGACCTCATTGCTTGGTTTTTGCTCTGACATGTACTGTCAACTGTGGGAGCTTATATAGACAGGTGTGTGCCTTTCCAAATCATGTCCAATCAGTTGAATTTACCACAGGTGGACTCCAATCAAGTTGTAGAAACATCTCAAGGATGATCAATGGAAACAGGATGCACCTGGTATTCAGGATGCACCAGGTATTCATGTTTTTTATTTTGAATAATTTTTTAAAAATTTTTATTAAAAAAAACTTTTCACTTTTTCATTATGGGCTATTGTATGTAGATTAATTAGGATTAGGATTTATTTAATCAATTTTGGATTGAGGCTGTAACGTAACACTGGAAAAAGGGAAGGGGAAACTGCTTCTTCAATATAAATCTTAGCTCACACTTGTAGGCAATGTTTAAGATCACTTTATTGGTCAATTGCACATAAGGTCTTCAACCAAAATGTGACTTCCGTTTTTAACCTAACAGATCCGAAAGACAGGTTTTGGAGCAGTGCGAGGGGCTGCTACATTGGACACCCTGGGAGTTGTTGTTGTTCGGGGTTAAGTGCCTTACTCAAGGGTATAATAGCAGACAAATCTAAGATTTGATACCAGCAACCCTCCGGTTTCCAGCTCACTTCCTGATATATTTTTTTCCCTGTCGGACCCGTAATTCAAACTGGCAACCCTCCGGTTTCTGGCTTGCCCTTCTAACTGTGAGGCTACCTGCCACCCTATTTAAGCTCATGTGCAGAAACACGTCATCGGTCTAACGGTCGGGTCCTGCTATCCGGGGTCCTTGGAATGTCCAACTCTGACATCACGTCGTTGAAGTTTACATTTAAAATGGTTAAGGGGAGGGTTAGAGTTAGGTACGGGTTATGGTTAAGGGTAAGTGTAGGGGTTAAGGCGTCTGCATACTAGGTTTAGTATGGTCCTAGCAGAACTCGGCTAGGCGAAGTGAACGGTCTTGTTCGACAGTGCAGATGGCTGCCGACTGAAAGATCTACAAATTACCGGGGACCCATTACGGAGGCAGGCAATGAGGCAGTGATTGCTGAGATCCTGGAGACAGCACAGTTGTATTTAGAGGGCATGTTGGTCAGGATGATATCTATCAGGGTGCCCGTGTTTACGGATTTAGGGTTGTACCTGGTAGGTTCCTTGATAATTTTTGTGAGATTAAGGGCATCTATCTTAGATTGTAGGACGGCCGGGGTGTTAAGCATATCCCAGTTTAGGTCATCTAACAGTACGCACTCTGAAGATAAATGGGTGGCAATCAATTCACATATGGTGTCCAGGGCACAGCTGAGGACTGATTGGGGTCTATAACAAGTGGCAACAGTGAGAGACTTATTTCTGGAAAGGTGAATTTTTAAAAGTAGAAGCTCAAATTGTTTGGGCACAGACCTGGATAGCATGACACAACTCTGACTATCTCTGCAGTAGATTGCAACTCCTCCCCATTCGGCAGTTCTATCTTGATGGAAATTGTTGTAGTTGGGGATGGAAATGTCAGAATTTTTGGTGGCCTTCCTGAGCCAGGATTCAGACACGGCTAGGACATCAGGGTTGGCGGAGTGTGCTAAAGCAGTGAATAAAACAAACTTAGGGAGGAGGCTTCTGATGTTAACATGCATGAAACCAAAGCTTTTACGGTTACAAAAGTCAACAAATGAGAGCGCCTGGGGAATAGGTGTGGTACTGGGGGCTACAGGGGTTAACCTCGACATCACCAGAGGAACAGAGGAGGAGTAGGATAAGGGTACGGCTAAGAACTGGTCGTCTAGTGCATTGGGAACAGAGAATATAAGGAGCAGATTTCTGGGCGTGGTAGAATAGATTCAGGGCATAATGTACAGACAAGGATATGGTAGGATGTGAGTACAGGGAGGTAAACCTAGGCGTTGAGTGACGATGAGAGAGGTTTCGTCTTTGGAGGCACCAGTTAAGCCAGGTGAGGTCTCCGCATGTGTGGGGGGTGGGACAAAAGTGCTATCTAAGGCATGTTGAGCGGGACTGAGGGCTCTACAGTGAAATAAAACAATAAGAACTAACCAAGACAGCAGTAGACAAGGCATATTGACATTAGAGAGAGGCATAAAGCAATTTTTCTTTGATTTATTTCACCTTTATTTAACCAGGTAGGAAAGTTGAGAACAAGTTCTCATTTACAATTGCGACTTGGCCAAGATAAAGCAAAGCAGTTCGACACATACAACAACACAGAGTTACACATGGAGTAAAACAAACATACAGTCAATAATACAGTCGGAAAATAAGTCTATATACAATGTGAGCAAATGAGGTGAGATAAGAGAGGTAAAGGCAAAAAAAGGCCATGGTGGCAAAGTAAATACAATATAGCAAGTAAAACACTGGAATGGTAGATTTGCAGTGGAATAATGTGCAAAGTAGAGAGAAATAATGGGGTGCAAAGGAGCAAAATAAATAAATACAGTAGGGGGAGAGGTAGTTGTTTGGGCTAAATTATAGGTGGGCTATGTACAGGTGCAGTAATCTGTGAGCTGCTCTGACAGCTGGTGCTTAAAGCTAGTGAGGGAGATAAGTGTTTCCAGTTTCAGAGATTTTTGTAGTTTGTTCCAGTCATTGGCAGCAGAGAACTGGAAGGAGAGGTGACCAAAGGAAGAATTGGTTTTGGAGGTGACCTGAGAGATATCCCTGCTGGAGCGTGTGCAACAGGTGGGTGCTACTATGGTGACCAGCGAGCTGAGATAAGGGGGAACTTTACTTAGCAGGGTCTTGTATATGACCTGGAGCAGTGGGTTTGGCGACGAGTATGAAGCGAGGGCCAGCCAACGAGAGCATGCAGGTTGCAGTGGTGGGTAGTATATGGAGCTTTGGATGGCACTGTGATAGACTGCATCCAATTTATTGAGTAGGGTTTGGGAGGCTATTTTGTAAATGACATCGCCGAAGTCGAGGATTGGTAGGATGGTCAGTTTTACAAGGGTATATTTGGCAGCATGAGTGAAGGATGCTTTGTTGCGAAATAGGAAGCCAATTCTAGATTTAACTTTGGATTGGAGATGTTTGATGTGAGTCTGGAAGGAGAGTTTACAGTCTAACCAGACACCTAGAATATGTGGACAACTACAAAGAGCATGCATTTAGTTTTACTTGTATTTAAGAGCAATTGGAGGCTACGGAAGGAGAGTTGAATGGCATTGAAGCTTTTCTGGAGGGCCAGAAGTAGGGCCAGAAGTATACAGAATGGTGTCGTCTGCGTAGAGGTGGATCAGAGACTCACCAGCAGCAAGAGCGACTTCATTGATGTTTACAGAGAAGAGAGTCGGTCCAAGAATTGAACCCTGTGCCACCCCCATAGAGACTGCCAGAGGCCCGGACAACAGGCCCTCCGATTTGACACACTGAACTCTATCAGAGTAGTTGGTGAACCAGGCGAGGCAATCATTTGAGAAATCAAGGCTATCGATTCTGCCGATGAGGATGTGGTGATTGACAGAGTCGAAAGCCTTGGCCAGGTCAATGAATACGGCTGCACAGTATTGTTTATTATTGATGGCGGTTAAGATATCGTTTAGGACCTTGAGCGTGGCTGCTGTGCACCCATGACCAGCTCTGAAACCAGATTGCATAGCGGAGAAGGTATGGTCGGTAATCTGTTTGTTGACTTGGCTTTCGAAGACCTTAGAAAGGCAGAGTAGGATAGATATAGGTCTGTAGCAGTTTGGATCAAGAGTGTCCCCCCCCTTTGAAGAGGGGGAGGACCGCAGCTTCTTTCCAATCTTTGGGAACCTCAGACGACACGAAAGAGAGGTTGAACAGGCTAGTAATAGGGGTTGTAACAATTTCGGCAGATCATTTTTAGAAAGAAAGGGTCCAGATTGTCTAGCCTGGCTGATTTGTAGGGGTCCAGATTTTGCAGCTCTTTCAGAACATCAGCTGACTGGATTTGGGAGAAGGAGAAATGGGGAAGGCTTGGGCGAGTTGCTATGGGGGGTCTAGTGCTGTTGACCGGGGTAGGGGTAGCCAGGTGGAAAGCATGGCCAGCCGTGGAAAAATGCTTATTGAAATGATCAATTATAGTGGATTTATCGGTGGTGACAGTCACAGGTGTTGATCGGGAGAGCTAAGACAACAACTGGTAAATGGCGATGAATGGGCAGAGCAGGTCAGTTAGGTACATACAGGACCTGAGTTCGAGGCTGGGGCTGATAGATAAGCAAAATGAGGTACCGTGTTATTGAAACAGTCCAGGGAGCATCAGCTGTGTAGCCGTGTGATCATAGTGTCCAATGAGCAGCAATAGGTAAGTCAGGGAGCAGTTCTGTAGTCACTACTACGCTAGGTGAGTGGGAGACACGGCGTTCAGAAAGCTAGCGGTCCGGGGCTAGCAGATGGGCCTTCGGTGACATCGCAACGGAAAAGCCTGTTGAAACCACATTGGACGATTATGTTGTCAGACAAGGCGAAACGGATTGGCGGGGCTCCGTGTCGACAATAAAGAGTCCAGGCCAATTGGCCAAAGAGGCATTGTAGCCGAAGAATTAGCTGGTATATGGGCCTAGCTTGAGGCTAACTGGTGCTTGCTTCGGGACAGAGGCGTTAGCTAACAGTAGCCACTCGGTTGCAGCTAGCTAGCTGCGATGGTCCGGTGTAATGATCCAGAGCGGCAGGAATCTGGGGATGTGGTAGAGAGAAGCAGTCCGATATGCTCGGGGTTGATATCACGCTGTGCAGACTAGCAGGTATTGTCCGAGCTAAAGCTGGCTGCTGTCCGAGCTAACGGTGAAGACCGCTAGCCGTGGCTAACGAAGACTAATAGCTAGTTAGCTGGCTAGCTCCTGATGGAGGTTCCAGTTATAAGGAATAGCAATAGCAGATCCGTACCACCTTGGGTGAGGCGGGTTGCAGGAAAGTATATTTAGTTCGTAGATAAAAAGTGAGATTAAAATATATATGAAAAAACGACTATTTACACAGGATAAGACACAGGATAAGACAAACACACGTCTGACTGCTACGCCATCTTGGGGAAAATATAAAGATGTCTCCAACCTCCATTTCACACACTCACAAACTGAAAATATGTGAGAGAGAGAGAGAGACTTAAATATCACATTAATTTGTACATAATGGGTGTGTTCGAGCAGATCACTTTTGTCAAATCAGGGAACATTGTTGGTCACCGCCTTTAAAAGTGTGTTGTACTATGGGGATCAGAACTGTCCGACTTGCACATACATGTCGACTGCATGAACTTGACAAAAATCAAGGGATCACGATTGAGGGTATTTTCGTCCATATCGGCTGAACCGTTTAGAAATTAGAGCACTTTTGATACATAGTCCCCTCATTTTAGGGGACCAAAAGTACTGGGACCAAGAGACTGAAAAACAGCTTCTATCTCAAGGCCATCAGACTGTTAAATAGACATCACTAGCCGGCTGCCAGCTGGTAATGCAACCCTGCACATTCCAGGCTGCTGCCCTATGTACATAGACATGGAATCACTGGTCACTTGAATAATGTTTACATACTGCTTCACTCATCTCATATGTATATACTGTATTCTATTCTACAGATTTTTTGTCAATGCCACTCTGGCATTGCTCGATCTAAGATTCTTTACTTTTAGATTTGTGCGTATTGTTATGAATTGTTTTAGATACTACTGCACTATTGGAGCTAGGAGCACAAGCATTTCGCTACACCTGCAATAACATCTGCTAAATATGTGTATGTGACCAATACAATTTGATTTGATATGACAACTTGACTGATGTGTATTAAAGTTATCAAAAGTTTAGTAGGTCCCATATTCGGGGCGGCAGGGTAGCCTACTGGTTAGAGCGTTGGAAGTTCAAACCCCCGAGCTGACAAGGTACAAATCTGTCGTTCTGCCCCTGAACAGGCAGTTAACCCACTGTTCCTAGGCCGTCATTGAAAATAAGAATTTGTTCTTAACTGACTTGCCTAGTAAAATAAAAATTCCTAGCACGCAATGATTATATCAAGCTTGTGACTGCATTTGCTGTTTGTTTTAGGTTGTGTTTCAGATTATTTTGTGCCTAATAGAAATGTTAAATAATGTTTTGTTAATTTTGGATTCAGTTTTAGTGTAAATAAGAATAGAATATGTTTCTAAACATTTTTCTATTAATGCGGATGCTATCATGATTAGGGATAATCCGTAATGAATTGTGAATAATGATGAGTGAGAATGTTAGACATACAAATATCATACCCCCAAGATATGCTAACCTCTCACCATTACAACAACAGGGGAGGTTAGCATTTTTGGGGGGTTATGACATTTATGCCTAACTTTCTCACTCATCATTATTCACAATTTATTCATTCAAAACAAACAGCAAATGCATCCAACAAGTCTGTAGAGTCACAAGCTTGATGTAATCATTTCATACTAGGAATATGGGACCAAGTACTGAACTTTTGACTACTTTAATACACTACAAATGAATTTGTCTCAATAGTTTTGGTCCCCTAAAATGGGGGGACTATGTACAAAAAGTGTTGTAATTTCTAAGCGGTTCACCTGATATAGATTAAAAATATCCTCAAATTAAATTGTATCATTTAAAATCCAAAGTGCTGGAGTACAGAGCCAGAACAACTAAAACATTTTCAATGTCCCAATACTTTTGGGGCTCACTGTATCTACCACAAATACCTTGTACCTATGCATATTGATCGGGTACTGGTACTTCCTGTATAAAGCTCCATTCTTGTGTATTTAATTTGATTTCTCGTGTTACTATTTTGTATTATTATTTTTTCATTCTGCATCATTGGCAAGGGCTCGTAAGCAAGCATTTCACAGTGCAATCTACACCAGTTGAATTCGACGCATGTGACAAATACAATTTGATTTGATAAAAGTCAGACTGTAGACGCTACACAACACTAGAGGGAGCCAGCAGCATTGCTTTTACTGGCACATTAGCCTAAAAGAAGCCGACAAAGAGACTGATATCAGGGCTACTGGCACCTCAGTTTTACAGGTGTCATATCTTAATTTGATCACTCTATTGTCACGGAGAGTGTTCCTGCACCTCAGGAAATTAAAATAAACCCTATGATTTACATAAATACCCTGAAAACCTTTCTCTCTCTTGTGCAACTACACTTTTAAAAGTTAATGGAAAGAGCAAATGGCACTTTCATGTTCACAGCAACAGGAAATAAATGTACACTGTATGTACTGTAATTACCAGAGTTTATAAATGTCAGGGTGTCATATATGTATTACAGGGTTCAGAAAGTATGGTGGTGTCGTAGTGAACAATAATGCAAGATCCCTCTGCATTAGACCCAATTAGTTCTAAGTGAAAGTGAAAATGTAATGGCCATGTCAAGTAACTTTCATTTCAAGTCCCGGAATTACCCCCGCTCTGTGAAATGAAATGCAAAAGCACATATCGTCCTCTCACAGTGAATTCGAGAAGAGAAAGGAAGACGAGCTGACATTTTTTTCTGTTGGGACTAACTTATGATTAAAAGGTAATACAAAATTATTGTATGTCATTGGTATGTTTGCAGATTGGTAGATCGATGTCTAATAAGGGAGTGTACGTCCAAGTAGGTCATAATCAATCTTTGAACTGTGTTCTTTGATTCATGAGATATGTGTTTTGAAATAACAGTATGTACTGCATCTTCACAAGGAATCTCTTTAAATGTGGTTAATATAGCAATCAATAAAAAGGCATGTTTCTGAAAGTTTCATAGAATAGAAGAGCCCTTTACTTAGAATACATCTACCTAATTTCAATGTTCTATTTCCCTAGCCTCTGAGGACAGTTGATAATGAGTGGCTCACCCCTGCTTGCACAGGTAAGCTGTGTAACACTTCCACAGAGACAAAGTACGGCTTCAGCGCCTTGTACTCACTATTTTTGGTGCCAAGCAAGTCGGGCTGTCCAGAGCCACTATAGGACAGCATTAAGTTATTAAGATGTATTCTTGTCCACAGTGTAAAGTTGAGCATTTCAATGGCTATGTGTTATGTGCACACGTCAAAATGTGATATGTTTATTGACCCACAGTATTTACAGACAATTTAATCAATAGGTTGTTCATCTTAATCTCACAACTAATTGTTTATGACATATGTCTCTCTCTTTCCCCTCCCCACCAGTCTGTTCTTCCAACCACACTGAAGTGCCCCAGTTGCCACCAGGCTGGGGCCAGAAAGGTCAAAGGTCAGTGTGCTGTGTGTAAGCGCTGCTCCGAGACCCTGCGCCGTGTCTACCAGTTCTGCTGGGCCTGTGGGAGGGAGTGGCACCAGTCAGGAGGAACCCTGGAGGGCCAAGGGGTCCATTTCTCCTGCCCTCTGCCAGGCTGTGCCCTCAGGGCTGCCCTCCTCTCCCCAGAGGTCATTGTTGATCCAAGCAGTTCAGCCCAGGGATGCCCCTTCTTCAGGGCCTGTCCTCACTGTAAGGCCATCCTCACTCACACTGGAGAGGGATGCCCCAATATCATCTGTCCCCACTGCCAAAAGGAGTTCTGCTTCCGCTGCTTGAAGGAGGAGTGCTATGATTATGAAGAGGAAGATGATGATGATGATGATTTTGAGTATCCTTTACCATGCACTGTGGTGGATAACAGTCAGTCTCTCAGAGAGTTGGAACTGTAGGGGCTATGCAACGGTCTGTAGAACATATTTTACGGCCTCATTCATTACCACTTGCAAAAGGAAATCATCTTGATTGTAATTACTATTGGAATTATTACATTAGTTCTATGGTACAAAGACATCATATTGCTATGCTGCATTGCTTCTGTATAGTTAAATGCAATCTGTCTAATACTCAAGTAAAAGATAAATAAAGCCAGAAGTTATCATTTGTGTTTTCACACCAGTGGCGTGTATTCATGGATGCCAAGGGAAGCCAGGCTTCCCCCCCAAAAATTCAAAGAAATAAACATATAAAATCGTTTGTGTTTTCATATAATTTTTTCAATTCACAAAAGGCTGAATGCACAGTATCTCACCTGAGAAAGCATCAGAGGGAGCGAAACAGTGGCCCTGTGATGGCCATCTATCTGATTCTGTCTGGTCATAAAGAGTATGACATTGTTGCCGCCCAAAGCATTGAATGCAAGGGAAAGAATAGCCAATCAGCGTTAAGCTAAACTGAGTGAGCTCAGCTGTGAATGGTCCTGGCACACAAAAAAGTCTCAAGGGAAGCCAGTTTGTATTTGACTTTACTCCTATCACATCGCATCAAGAGAAATATGTAATTGACAGAAACAACTTGAATTGTTGCGTCTTATTGTGTTGTTGTCCTAGCTAAAATGTTGTGTTGTTAGCTAGCTAAAATCGGCCCTTTCCTAAATTAGCCATGGATGGAGAAGGGATTAGACTTGTGGTTTTACTTATTTCTCCGTACTGGCCAGTGATCATGGCTCACATTAACATCATCATGCCGGAAACCCTAGACCCACCCCAATTAGCATACCGCCCCAACAGATCCACAGATGACGCAATCTCAATCGCACTCCACACTGCCCTATCCCACCTGGACAAAAGGAACACCTATGTGAGAATGCTGTTCATTGACCACAGCTCAGCGTTCAACACCATTTACAACATTAACAATGTCTGCACTGTATTTCTGATCAATTTGATGTTATTTTAACAGACAAAAAAATGTGATTTTATTTAAAAAACAGGGACATTTCTAAGTCACCCCAAACTTTTTAACAGTAGTGTATATTCTAGTTGGTGTCAGAGGAAGGTCCAAGAAATGGTCAAGACTCCAGTCCCCCAAGTCATAGACTTTCTCTGCTACTGCACAGCAAGCGGTACCGGAGCGCCAAGTCTAGGTCCAAAAGGCTCCTTAACAACTTCTACCCCCAAACCATAATACTGCTGAACAATTAATCAAATAGCCACCTGGACTATTTACATTGCCCCCCCAACCCCCAGCCTCCCTTTTGTTTTTTCACTGCTGCTACTCGCTGTTTATTATCTATGTATAGCCACTTTACCCCTACCTACATGTACAATTTACCTAGACTAACACGTACCCCCACTCATCGACTCGGTACTGTTACCCCCTGTATATAGCCTCATTATTGTTATGTAATTTTCTTGTGTTACTTTTTGATATAATTTTTGTACTTTTGTTTATTTAGTAAATATTTTCTTAACTATATTTCTTCAACTGCATTGTTGGTTAGGGGCATGTAAGTAAACATTTCACGGTCAGGTCAACACCTGTTTTATTCGGCGCATCAAATCAAAATCAAATCAAATCCAATTTGTATTGGTCACAGACATGGTTAGCAGATGTTATGTGAGTGTAGCGAAATGCTTGTGCTTCTAGTTCCAATAGATTATTTGTTAGATATTACAGACCTACCAGTTTCCCAACAACTACCTAATACACACAAATCTAAATATATGTACATATATAATATATGGTTGAGCGGTGGCCGAGCGGCATAGCCATGGTCCAGACAGAGGATCTGCTTCGGGAAAGTCGTATTCCTGGTCGTAATGTTGGTAAGTTGACGTCGCTCTTATATCCAATAGTTCTTCACGGCTGTATGTAATAAGACTTAAGATTTCCTCGGGTAACAATGTGATTATAAACTGTCTATGACATGATATGATTGCTGAACCCATTTGTCACATGCAGAGGTTGCTCTCTATATTTAGCACATAATCAAGATGGCGTCGACAGAGATGGTCGCCTTTCTTCGAGTCCTTAGAAAACTATGCAGTTTTTAGTTTTTTTTATGTATTCTTTCTATTTTTCTGTATGTATTATTTGCCATTTCTCGCATCCACAGATGGTGGAACGTCCATTCCAGACTAGTGTTCTAACAATAATTATTTTGGCCTCTGACACTATATACTGTCATGTTATAATATCATACATAACTGGCACCTGGCTGTGGCATTTTAAATAGCCTATATGTCTGAACTATAGGGACTTCACCACTATTTTTAGCACAGGCTTATTTGCTGCTTAGGGACTTAAAGCCATCTACATTTAATCTGGTGTAAATTCAAGGCTTTATAGAACACAGAGCAGGGTTACTACTGCTGGAAAATAGTAGTAGGCCTACTTCTTGGGGTGGCATTTAAAAAAAAAAATGTTAAACTATATGCAGTACGAGATAACTGGATAATGCTTTTGGATTTCATATATTTCCATGCTGATTTTTATGATTTTTATAAACTGGGTGGTTCGAGCCCTGAATGCTGATTGGGTGACAGTCGTGGTATATCAGAACGTATACCACGGGTATACCACGGGTATGTCAAAACAGTTATTTTTACTGCCCTACTTACATTGGTAGCAAGTTTATAATAGCAATAAGGCACCTCAGGGGTTTGTGATATATGGTCATATACTCCACGTTGCATCATGCATAACAGCCCTTAGCCATGGTATATTGGCCATATACCACACCCCCTTATTGCTTTAGTATGCTACTTACCCCATCACTTGTTATTTCAGTAAGTGCACTACTAGAAGTCTTTGTTCTTGTGTGCGTGAGAGAGATATTCCCAGTGGCAAGGTGTGCTAATAGTGTGTATGAAGGGGTTAGGTGTCTGTGTGTTCACAGTAGTGTGTCTGGCAGTAGGAGGTAATCTGCAGGTGTAAAGAGGTCACTGAGATTAATAATCAGGCGTTTTCCAATGGGATCTAAGTTTGTTTCATAAGGCCTTTATTTATGGAGTGAGACCAGAGATAGCTGGCTGCCCCACTTGGATTCAGCAGCCTACTCTTAAACATTTTAGTCATTTAGCAGACACTCTTATCCAGAGCAACTTACAGGAGCAATTAGGGTTAAGTGCCTTGCTCAAGGGCACATCAACAGATTTCTCACCTAGTCAGATTGGGGATTCGAACCAGTAACCTTTCAGTTACTGACCCAACGCTCTTAACCACTAAGATACCTGCGTCTTTAGATGCCAAATGTGTCACAATGATGTCCTCAGACCCTCATAGTGACCCTTTAACCGTTAAACAATTGCCCTGTAGTTCTACTCCAACATTACACGTCAGTATATCATTCACACACGCACATCTATTTTTAGCCTGCTTATTCATAGTCGAGTAACTCCATATAGCCTACAGATTAATGCTGGAGCCAGAATAGCTGCTATTACTTCCCTAAGATATTTGATGTAGTCACCCGATCAATAGGAGGGGGGGGGGGGGGGGATGTCTGCTGTGTACCTAAGCTGCTTTCATGTTCCCTCCACCTACAGGTCTGCCGGTGGCCACTTTGACTTAAAGCTTAGGGAGAAGGAAAGAAGAAGAGAGAATTCCGTTCAAGACAGATGCTCCAATAGTATAGTGCACCTTTCTAGGATTGTGTCCTACTTACTACCTTCTACTCTATGCTGATTTTAGAGAGTTGCCTCCAGAATTGAATATTTAAGTGTTTCTATTGTAACAATGTGAGACATTGAAACAATGGAATTACATACCTCAAACAACTGTCCATGACAATAAACCAAAAGGCATTGTTATATGTGATATATTCCAAGGGCCCTCTCTTTGGCAGGTAGATGTTTCAATGTCACTTTGCAATATTTGTTACAATTGTACTTTTTTACATGTGATGTGTATGGATGTGTGTTTGCCCTAGATGATCTGACCTTACTGGGCTGTATTAAGACCAAATTACACTGTGACCACGGGTCAAAAGAGCATGTTCTCTCGTTGCACCTCCTGGGTGCTCTCTCTGTGGTTGCTACAGTTAAAGGGCCAGTGCAAGGGTTTGCTAGCTTTTTGAGGCTTTATCCCTAAGTGTGACCTTGCAGTGTCAGTGCAGTCAGCCTGTCCCACATGCTGCTAAGAGGCTTGCAGGTAGCGGCTCAGTTTAGCAGGACCCCATCTGACTAATCTGATTACTTTAACTGGACTCTACCAGTCGTGACATAGAAGAACACACTTGTGATCGTATGACCAGAAAGCTGTATGACAGCATTCTCCCAATATGTGAGTGTATGTGTGCATGTGTTTGCATGTGTGAGAGATTTCTCCTAAGAAGCAGCCAGTCACAGCCCAATCAACTGGGCCATTCCCCCCTCTATCTGTATAGCAGGCCATTTCCAGGCATCCATATACTGTACCTACCATACACATTGCATCTGAATCTATGGGCTGGCTTGGGTCAAAAGGCCAAAGACAGACTTGTAACTCACCCCAAGATATTTTCAGCCGTGGTATCTTTATCACTGTCACCACTTTGCACTTTGTCCTCTAAATATCTTATGGTCCTGAGTTATAGTCATCGTTGTGGTTAGATTTGCCTTTCTCTGGTTAGCTGGTGGTTAGATGCACAAAGAGTGTTGTTCGTTGTGGTGTGCCACAGTAGGTAATGAAATTATGCTAAGCATTGTCCACACATTGTAAACTGTCAAAGAAAAAATAGTTAACTTATTTTCACATCTTTAAAAGTTGTCAATCATCTGTTCTCAGATTAAACATTTTCAGCTCTCTAAGATTCACCATTTCAGACCACCATTGGTGTCTGTAAATTGAAGGTGAGATTGTTCTCACAAAACATCCTTTCATACTAAATATCACTTAAACAACACTAATGCCCATACCTGTACATAGCCAGGACAGTCTTTGTCCACTTTAAATACAAGCTGCTCTCTTTCCTTAAGCCCCCCTTCTCATCCTCTGCCATTATGTAAGGAGCACCTGTAACCACCTGTAGATAGCACTCAGACATCATATGAACAATAAAGTAAATAAACAATGAATGAAACAAATGATGGGCTCAGTGGCCTGTGTGAAATTGTGAGGATGAACTCATGGTAGCATGCAATCAAGATCTCAAAGTAATTGGTTCGGTGTAATGGCAAAGGATGCTAGACTTATCCATTCCAGGAAGTGGAATCCCCTTCGCCATGTCACACAGCCGGTGCAATGCCAATCCAATGGAACTGTTGTTAGGCAATCGGACGGAGCTGAAGAACAGGGGAGGGAACAAGGAGGGACATCTAAACCAATCAAAGCCCATTAGATTTGTTTCATGCTACTTTCGTAACCAAGTGGAAGTTGAGAATTTACCAGTTGTGAAGTCGTAAATACCAGTTGCATTCACATGCTTTGAACTCGTAAAGAAACACTGATTGTTGATAGCCAACAAACTGTAAACCATAAACTCAAAGTACCGTTGTCATGCTTGTAAACAAATGATAGTGTTTAAAAACCATAGTAATAGATTGCTTTTTATAAATAATGTTTTGTTGTTGCATTTAACGTCCAAAAATGCTGTTATCAAGGTAATTTCCTTAGTAGGTGACGTCAGCATGTGGGAGAAGTGGGAGCTCAGGATGATAGATGAGTTTCTTTCCCCAGTTGGAGGGCCGTTCAAGTGGATTTCCCAGCCGTATGTGTTAAATTCCCACTTCCCACTCAGTTAGGAACGCAGCATTGGCATGCAATGTCAGTGTCACACTAACTGTAGTCCATGACTCCAATCTCACCACCAGATCAGTGTAACCACTAATGGGGATTTCCAGGTTCAGGTAGAGTTATGGCAGCAGTCTGCAATGTTGGTGCGCATAGCATAATCCAAAACACATATAAACATGCAAGTTTACATGGTTCCTGCCAGAACCAGGACTTTGTAGAAGACGGAAATGGCCTCTACCATATTTTTTTTCTGCCAAATTTCTTAGTTATTATTTTTGGGCGGTTTGACACTGCTAATCAATGGGGAATTCCAACCCTAGTCAAGCGCATGTACAGTATCTAGAACGTAATTCCTTTCTACATGCTTATTCTGACCTTGAATTTAAGCATGAGTTTAGGGTGCTATTCAAATCAAATGAAATCAAATGTATTTATATAGCCCTTCGTACATCAGCTGATATCTCAAAGTGCTGTACAGAAACCCAGCCTAAAACCCCAAACAGCAAGCAATGCAGGTGTTGAAGCATGTTGGCTAGGAAGAACTCCCTAGAAAGGCCAAAACCTAGGAAGAAACCTAGAGAGGAACCAGGCTATGAGGGGTGGCCAGTCCTCTTCTGGCTGTACCGGGTGGAGATTATAACAGAACATGGCCATTCAACCACTATTTGTTTGGGGTGGAGATCCAATAAATGAAGATGTGGTGGAAGTCTGTCTATAGATGTGCAGTTTTCTGACCTTTACTTAATTCCCTAATAATTCCAGCACCGTTATGTGCGAGGAAACCATGAATAAGGTCGAACGAACCTACTGGTTCCAAGTGGGAAAACCATTTACTACATTTTTTCATATAGAAAAAAATACCATTCTCCATGCACTGTAATTTACAATTTGACAAGAGCTGTTGATAAGAGTAAGGTAACAGAATAATCTGTTTGGATGAGGGAACTGTAAATATAAATTACACTTGTTTTAGATCTATTTTACCTTATAATCGCTGGAGACAAATGTGAAACCAAACTGAAGGATATCAAAATATCAACTTTCCCACAGTAAAGTTTATGAAATGTTGTACCATTATGCAGAATAGAAATTGTACATCCTTTTAACTTGCAGGGATGGGAACTCTTGAATGTCTTAATTATAGGCTACTCAGACTTTTCTGTTTATTATTTCTATCATGTTAAATACTAGCCACTATCAGTATTGACAGTCTGCAGGGGCAGACTAACCAGACGAATATGCATACAGTACCAGTCAAAAGTTTGAACACACCTACTCATTCAAGGGTTTTTCTTTTTCAAAATATTTTCTACATTGTAAAATAATAGTGAAGACATCAAAACTTTGAAATAACATATATGGAATCATGTAGTAACCAAAAAAGTGTTCAAGAAATTAAAATCTATTTTATATTTGAGATTCTTCAAAGTAGCCAGCGTTTGCCTTGATGACAGTTTTGCACACTTGGCATTCTCTCAACCAGCTTCATGAGATAGTCACCTGGAATGCATTTAAATTATTATGTGTGCCTTGTTAAAAGTTAATCTGTGTAATTTCTTTCCTTTTTAATGCATTTGAGCCAATCAGTTGTGTTGTGACAAGGTAGGGGTGGTAAACAGAAGATATCTCTATTTGGTAAAAGACCAAGTCCATATTATGGCAAGAACAACTCAAATAAGCAAAGAGAAATGACAGTCCTTCATTACTTTAAGACATGAATGTCAGTCAATAAAGAAAATGTCAAGAACTTTGAAAGTGAGTCGCAAAAACCATAAAACACTATGATGAAACTGGCTCTCATGAGGACCGCCACAAGAATGGAAGACCCAGAGTTACCTCTGCTGCAAAGGATACGTTTATTAGAGTTAGCAGCCTCAGAAATTGCAGCCCAAATAAATGCTTCACAGAGTTCAAGTAACAGACACATCTCAACATCAACCGTTCAGAGGAAACTGCATGAATCAGGCCTACTAAACACTACTAAAGGACATCATTAAAAAGAAGAGACTTGCTTGGGCCAAGAAACACGAGCAATAGACATTAGATAGCTGGAAATCTGTCTTTAGGTCTTTGTGAGACTTGAAGCATGGAGGGCTTCCCGAGTGACATAGCGGTCTAAGGCACTGCATCTCAGTGCTAGAGACCCTGGTTTGATCCCGGGCTGTTTTTTGTATGCTATTTTAATATATGAGAATTAACCAATGATATCAGGCCACACCCAGCCGTGATTACAGATACCTGTGTGTGTCTTTTGACACTATATAAAACAAGTCACCCTGCAGTGTTTGTCATTATACCCTGATGAAGACAGCTTGTCTGTCGAAACGTTACATTTTTGCATCTGAGCTCCTAGAGTGTGCTGCTTGCTTTTATTCTTTTAAGTGTTCCACTCCGCTAGCCAGCACCTCATCTAAATAGGCGTGCATTTCTTTCGCCTCTAGATTGATCCCGGGCTGTATGACAACCGGCCGTGATCGGGAGTCCCATAGGGCGGCGCACAATTGGCCCAGTGGCGTCCGTGTTAAGGGAGAGTTTGGATGGGGTAGGCCGTCATTGTAAATAAAAATGTGTTCTTAACTGACTTGCCTAGTTAAATAAAGGTTAAATAAATAAAAGAGGAGGTGTGATGGTGTGGGGGTGCTTTGCTGGTGACATTGTCTGTGATTTATTTAGAATTCAAGGCACACTTAACCAGCATGGCTACCACAGAATTCTGCAGCGATAAGCCATCCCATCTGGTTTGCACTTAGTGGGGCTATAATTTGTTTTTCAACAGGACAATGACCCAAAACACACCTCCAGGCTCTGTAAGCGCTATTTGACCAAGGATAGTGATGGAGTGCTGCATTAGATGACCTGGCCTCCACAATCACCCGACCTCTACCCAATTGAGATGGTTTGGGATGAGTTGGACTGCAGAGTAATGGGAAATTAGCCAACAAGTGTTAAGCATATGCGGGAACTCCTTCAAGACTGTTGAAAAAGCATTCCTCATGAAGCTGGTTGAGAGAATGCCAAGAGTGTGCAAAACTGTCACCAAGGAAAAGGGTGGCTACTTTGAAGAATCTCAAATATAAAATGTATTTTGATTTGTTTAAATTTTCATTCCATATGTGTTATGTCATAGTTTGATGTCTTCACTATTATTTTGCAATGTAAGTAGTAAAAATAAAGAAAAACCCTTGAATGAGTAAGTGTCCAAACTTTTGAGTTGTACAGTATATTTAGATGGATTTATTTTATTTATCCCTAATATTCTGAACTCTTTCTCTCGATATACATTGCATTCGGAAAATATTCAGACCCCTTGACTTTCTTCACATTTTGTTATGTTACAGCCTTATTCTAAAATGTATTAAACAATACCCATAATAACAAAGCAAAAACTGTTTTTTAGAAATGTTTACAATATTTGTATTTTTTTAATGAAATATCACATTTACGTAACTATTCAGATCCTTTACTCAGTACTTTGTTGAAGCACCTTTGGCAGCAGTTACAGCCTCGAGTCTTCCTGGTTTTGATGCAACAAGCTTTGCACACCTGATTTGGGGAATTTCACCTATTATTCTCTGCAGATCCTCTCAAGCTCTGTCAGGTTGGATGGGGAGTGGAACAGCACAGCTATTTTCAGGTCTCTCCAGAGATGTTCGTTCGGGTTCAAGTTCTGGCTCTGGCTCTGGCTGGGCCACTCAAGGATATTCAGACACTTGTCCCAAAGCCCCTCCTGCGTTGTCTTGGATGTGTTCTTAGGGTCGTTGTCCTTTTGGAAGGTGAACCTTCGCCCCAGTCTGAAGTCCTGAGGGCTCTGGAGCAGGTTGTCATCAAGGATCTCTCTATTCACCTTTGCCTCGATCCTGACTAGTCTCCCAGTCCCTGCCGCTGAAAAACATAATAATTATGTAAATAAGGTATTTCTGTTTTTATTTTTAATACATTTGCAAAAATGTCTAAAAACCTTGTTTCCCTTAGCAATTATGGTGTATTGTATGTAGATTGATGAGGAAAATGTTTGATTTAATCAATTTTAGAATAAGGCCGTAACAACCAAATGTGGAAAAAGGGTAGGGGTCTGAATAATTTTCCGAATAGACTGTATTCTAGTGAGTATATCGACAAAATTCTAAATAAAAGGTACACCGTATTTAAAGGGATGGCTTAAGATAAATATACTTAAAACCCTATTGAACAGAAAATCTGTTGACAAGCAAGTGGGAGGGTTTTCAGCGGTTGAATGAAATTTATTCAGAGCGCACAAGGTAGTCACACCTGCGAAGCACACTGATCTAACTTCACTGTCCAATTTACAGTAGCTATTACAGTGAAAAACAACTGTGCTATTGTTTGAGGAGAGTGCACAATTGTGAACTTGAAAATGTATTAAGCAAATGGTACCAATAATATGCATATCCTTGCTTCAGGGCCAGAGCTATAGAAAGTTAGATTTGGGTATGTCATTTTAGGTGAACATTTAAAGAAAGGGGCAGATCCTTAAGAGGTTTAATAAACCAATTAGGCACATTTGTGTAGTCTTGATACAACATTTTGAACATATACAGTGGGGAGAACAAGTATTTGATACACTGCCGATTTTGCATAACATAAGTATTTGATACATCAGAAAAGCAGAAATTAATATTTGGTATAGAAACCTTTGTTTGCAATTACAGAGATCATATGTTTCCTGTAGTTCTTGACTAGGTTTGCACACACTGCAGCAGGGATTTTGGCCCACTCCTCCATACAGACCTTCTCCAGATCCTTCAGATTTCGGGGCTGTCGCTGGGCAATACGGACATTCAGCTCCCTCCAAAGATTTTCTATTGGGTTCAGGTCTGGAGACTGACTAGGCCACTCCAGGACCTTGAGATGCTTCTCACGGAGCCACTCCTTAGTTGCCCTGGCTGTGTGTTTCGGGTCGTTGTCATGCTGGAAGACCCAGCCACGACCCATCTTCAATGCTCTTACTGAGGGAAGGAGGTTGTTGGCCAAGATCTCGCGATACATGGCCCCATCCATCCTCCCCTCAATACGGTGCAGTCGTCCTGTCCCCTTTGCAGAAAAGCATCCCCAAAGAATGATGTTTCCACCTCCATGCTTCACGGTTGGGATGGTGTTCTTGGGGTTGTACTCATCCTTCTTCTTCCTCCAAAAATGGCGAGTGGAGTTTAGACCAAAAAGCTCTATTTTTGTCTCATCAGACCACATGACCTTCTCCCATTCCTCCTCTGGATCATCCAGATGGTCATTGGCAAACTTCAGACGGGCCTGGACATGCGCTGACTTGAGCAGGGGGACCTTGCGTGTGCTGCAGGATTTTAATCCATGATGGGGTAGTGTGTTACTAATGGTTTTCTTTGAGACTGTGGTCCCAGCTCTCTTCAGGTCATTGACCAGGTCCTGCTGTGTAGTTCTGGGCTGATCCCTCACCTTCCTCATGATCATTGATGCCCCACGAGGTGAGATCTTGCATGGAGCCCCAGACTGAGGTTGATGGACCGTCATCTTGAACTTCTTCCATTTTCTAATAATTGCGCCAACAGTTGTTGCCTTCTCACCAAGCTGCTTGCCTATTGTCCTGTAGCCCATCCCAGCCGTGTGCAGGTCTACAATTTTATCCCTGATGTCCTTACACCCTCTCAGGTCTTGGCTTTTGTGGAGAGGTTGGAGAGCGGAATTCTTACTGGTTGGTAGGTGATCAAATACTTATGTCATGTAATAAAATGCTAATTAATTACTTAAAAATCATACAATGTGATTTTCTGGATTTTTGTTTTACATTCCGTCTCTCACAGTTGAAGTGTACCTATGATAAAAAATTACAGACCTCTACATGCTTTGTAAGTAGGAAAACCTGCAAAATCGTCAGTGTATCAAATACTTGTTCTCCCCACTGTATGCAATGGTTCATTAGACCAGTCTAAAACTTTGCACATACACTGCTGCCAACTAGTGGCTAAAAATTGCGCCTGGCCTGGAATAATACATTATGGCCTTTCTTCTGCATTTAAAATTAAAAAAATAAAAATTTGGGTTTTTTGTATTATCTTTTACCAGATCTAATGTGTTATATTCTCCTACATTAATTTCACATTTCCACAAACTTCCTTTCAAATAGTATCAAGAATATGCATATCCTTGCTTCAGGTCCTGTGCTACAAGGCAGTTAGATTTGCCGATTTTTTTTTTTAAAAGGGTCCGATCCTTAAGAAGACTGAATGAGGTAAGTCTGGATACCAAATACTGAGAAGTGCATAAGAAAGGCGAGCGTAGGAAAGGCGTTAATTTTCTACGTCTGAATTGGCCCGCAAGTCATTGACAGCCTCCTCAAATGAAACTTCCATTGTTACTCTGGCCTTGGTGGAAGCCACATCACCTTTAAGTTTTTCATTTTTAATAAAATAACATTTATTGTGTGCATCTTAAAGATATAGTTAACCCAAATTACAAAATGACACATTGGTTTGTTTACCCTGTAAGCAGTCTATGTACAAGGTATGACAGCAATCCATGCTTTGGTTTAATTTCTTTGTCAATGTTTTCGAATGCTAACATTTTAGCATTTGTTGCACAAATCCCATTCAGCTCATGGCACCGATATTAGCTTTTTGTGCATCATGTTCAAATGCAGTGATTTCATGGTGGTACCGTGGTACTGCAGGTGGTCCGCAATTGTTTGAAAGATTTTGTATTTTTCTTTCAAAAATAGTAACAGTTGGGAGTATAATGGCATTTTAAGCAATTTTACTTTACTATTTACAATGTAAATAGTTTAGAATAATAACAAGAATAATTGGCATATCTGTTACATTCACTGAGACAATCGACTCTAAATTTGTCCGGCAAGATATTTTATGTGAAACATATCTGCGACTCTGTGATGGTGGTCCTCAAGAGCTTTTGACAGTGATTTGTTGGTCCCCGGAATGGAAAAGGTTGAGAACTGCTGTACTACTGTATGACCCTGGGAATGGGTAGAACACATTCCTCTATTTTCACCTTCTTTCTCTTCTATCTAATCCCTTATTTCTTTCCCTCCCCCCTGGGCCTGAACTGCACACTCACACTCCCACACGGTTAATTATGGATTAAAAGCTAAAGCGGGTTGAGAAGTCAAAGCTTGCCTGTCCTGCTCAGCCCTTCCCTACCCTTCAACAGTTTTCTCTTACCAACTATCAGTCTATATAGTGTATCTGTTATCAGAATGGGTGAATCTCACCCTTCTTCTTACATCCCTCTTAGTCCCTTGCTCCTAGGTTTGGGGCAGGTCCCAGTCCAAAACAGGGGCAGCAACTATTAGGACTAAATTACATGAAGCCTGTGAATTTGCTTGGATTTGTACAAAACAGATTCTAACAAGAGGATTGTAAAAACAAGAGGAACAATTTTAAACTGCTCTGATTTCCCCATCCCCCTTTCTTGGAATACTTTTTATTTTAAATTTTCATGCGAAGATACTGTACCTGCTCTATTGCTGAATTTCAATCTCCTCGTCATCTGGATCCCTGCCATTCAAAGACAGAGAACATCGATATGGCACTGTTATAGACAAACTATTCCAGGTCAGCAACACTTCCAATCTATATGATTTTGTTTTATTATGTTTTAGTACTTACTGTTTTTATTTCAATACATTCTAACCTAACTTGGATGCTCTTGTGCTGTCTTATAATGTAATTTATAATGTTTATCATTGTAAAACTATATATACAATTATAGTGTATTTTTCTTTCATTCAAGGCTCATCTGTAAAAGAGACCATGGTCTCAGTATGACTCCCTGATAAAATAAAGGTTCAATAAATATGAATGAATTATTCAGTCAGTGATTAAAATACTTAAAAAGGACTGAGCTTTTCAGGTAAAATTTTGTGAAATTGTTGTGCCCACCTGCATAGGTGTGTGTTTAGTAGGTGCTAATGTTTTCACTCCACAGAGATGGATCAACATCATCTATTGCAGCTGCAGTGATATCAAGATACCTGGATTACACAGTTATATTTCAATTTCAGATTCATAGAGGAATTTGTTTATGATGGATTCAATAATCCTAGAGTCACAGCACATTTTTGTTGTACGATCAGTAAAGGTTTTATCACCAAGAGACTTGGTGCTTTTCATTCTATATTTATCCAGTATTCCTTTCTCATAATGTGTTTCGTATCTCAAATCCTCACAGCTAATGTAATTCACTTGAATGTACTGGATGTCCAGTCATAATTTGATTTAAATACAACTAACATTGGATATGTTTCTGACATAAATTCTGTAAATGGGACCATGAGGCCTGCATCACTTTACAGCTCATGTCATCACTACAGCTACTCTCACCAAAATGCCTGATGTTAAGCTGCCTGGAAAAGTCATGGAGATTCAAAAGTGGTAACTGAAACAGAAAATGCAGAAACCTGTGTCAAGATGGCACAAAGGAAACTTTTGTTGATATGCAAACTCAAACACTAAAGAAATACATTTATAATGGAGATGTATTTTGGTTTAGTGGTTTAGATGGCTTATACTTGTACTCGGGCTATAGCAATATTTATGGTAACGCATCAGAGCAAGGGGATAGCCTACTGTAGGCCTCAGTACTTAGCCTATTAGCAGGTTCTTAGCCATTGCCATTATTAACTTTTGATGATAGCCATGTAGCTTAGCTACGGCTTGTACACTGTGTGCTAGCTGTATGTGCTAGCTGCAATGCACAATAAACAATTACTTTATTGTTGTACAATCACCCAATTCAGCAACATTTGACTTTAATAGACTAGAGATATTTTGACACCTCTCAGACTTGCTCAGACTTTACTGAGAACCGGTCATGTTTTGTCATGTCAGCAGGGCAGAGTAAAAGATTCACTGAGGACACAGCTGCGGGAAGTAGGGTTGCTGACGGTGATGCATCACAACCGTGAAAAAAATCTTAATAAAAAAAAATTGAAAATAAAAATAGTTTTTCACAAAAGTTTTTCACACTGGTCCTTTAATAATCCTGTATTAGCGGCTGATATAGCCATCAACACCAGTGTCTACAGTGGGGAGAACAAGTATTTGATACACTGCCGATTTTGCAGGTTTTCCTACTTACAAAGCATGTAGAGGTCTGTAATTTTTATCATAGGTACACTTCAACTGTGAGAGATTGAATGTAAAACAAAAATCCAGAAAATCACATTGTATGATTTTTAAGTAATTAATTTGCATTTTATTGCATGACATAAGTATTTGATCACCTACCAACCAGTAAGAATTCCGGCTCTCACAGACCTGTTAGTTTTTCTTTAAGAAGCCCTCCTGTTCTCCATCCATTACCTGTATTAACTGCACCTGTTTGAACTTGTTACCTGTATAAAAGACACCTGTCCACACACTCAATCAAACAGACTCCAACCTCTCCACAATGGCCAAGACCTGAGAGCTGTGTAAGGACATCAGGGATAAAATTGTAGACCTGCACAAGGCTGGGATGGGCTACAGGACAATAGGCAAGCAGCTT
This sequence comes from Oncorhynchus clarkii lewisi, assembly GCF_045791955.1. Lineage (NCBI taxonomy): Eukaryota > Metazoa > Chordata > Actinopteri > Salmoniformes > Salmonidae > Oncorhynchus > Oncorhynchus clarkii. Next base: position 30,926,025 of record NC_092158.1, read on the forward strand.
GGTGAGAAGGCTACAGCTGTTGGCGCAATTATTAGAAAATGGAAGAAGTTCAAGATGACGGTCAATCACCCTCGGTCTGGGGCTCCATGCAAGATCTCACCTCGTGGGGCATCAATGATCATGAGGAAGGTGAGGGATCAGCCCAGAACTACACAGCAGGACCTGGTCAATGTCCTGAAGAGAGCTGGGACCACAGTCTCAAAGAAAACCATTAGTAACACACTACGCCGTCATGGATTAAAATCCTGCAGCGCACGCAAGGTCCCCCTGCTCAAGCCAGTGCATGTCCAGGCCCTTCTGAAGTTTGCCAATGACCATCTGGATGATCCAGAGGAGGAATGGGAGAAGGTCATGTGGTCTGATGAGACAAAAATAGAGCTTTTTGGTCTAAACTCCACTCGTCATATTTGGAGGAAGAAGAAGGATGAGTACAACCCCAAGAACACCATCCCAACCGTGAAGCATGGAGGTGGAAACATCATTCTTTGGGGATGCTTTTCTGCAAAGGGGACAGGACGACTGCACCGCATTGAGGGGAGGATGGATGGGGCCATGTGTCGCGAGATCTTGGCCAACAACCTCCTTCCCTCAGTAAGAGCATTGAAGATGGGTCGTGGCTGGGTCTTCCAGCATGGCAATGACCCGAAACACACAGCCAGGGCAACTAAGGAGTGGCTCCGTGAGAAGCATCTCAAGGTCCTGGAGTGGCCTAGTCAGTCTCCAGACCTGAACCCAATAGAAAGGTGAGCAGAAAGTCCGTATTTCCCAGCGACATCCCCAAAACCTGAAGGATCTGGAGAAGGTCTGTATGGAGGAGTGGGCCAAAATCCCTGCTGCAGTGTGTGCAAACCTGGTCAAGAACTACAGGAAACGTAGTTTGCAAACAAAGGTTTCTGTACCAAATATTAATTTCTGCTTTTCTGATGTATCAAATACTTATGTCATGCAATAAAATGCAAATTAATTACTTAAAAATCATACAATGTGATTTTCTGGATTTTTGTTTTAGATTCCATCTCTCACAGTTGAAGTGTACCAATGATAAAAATTACAGACCTCTACATGCTTTGTAAGTAGGAAAACCTGCAAAATCGGCAGTGTATCAAATACTTGTTCTCCCCACTGTATATGAAAATGTCACATTTAGTACAAAAATATATATAAAGTAAAAAAATTCTACCTGATGACATCTTCAAAAGTTAAAACGTTTTTTAAACAGTGATTTTCAAAGACTATGCGGTGATGTGGGGAGCAGAAAAGTACCCTACCATTTGCTAGAAACTCGCTGCATTTAAATAAAAAAATGTAATCCAACCCTTTGATGCCACATAGAAGCATTTTTTAGCAGATAATAGAAACACACTTTTCATATGTACACTGGTTTGGTGCTGGAAATATGGAATATGAGCTTGAAAAGTGGCGGAATTTCCCTTTAAAGAGAGAGGAACAGTAGGCCTTCACTTTTTCTGTTTAACAAATACACTACATGAAAGTAAAACTGATAGTGAACGAGAGTAAAAAGCTTTGGAAAGCCTTAAATGAAATTTTGGACAACAAGGTTAACTCCGCTCCATCATTCATTGAATCAGACGGCTCATTCATCACAAAACACACTGATAACTACTTTAATATTTTTTTCATTGGCAAGGTTAGCAAATTTAGCATGACATACCAGCAACAAACGCCAACACTACACATCCAAGTACAACTGATCAAATTATGAAAGACAAGCATTGTAATTTTGAATTCCGTAAAGTGAATGTGGAAAAGGTGCAAAAAATGTTGTTGTCTATCAACAATGACAAGCCACCGGGGTATGACAATAATAGGATAATAGCGGAAGATATTGCCACTCCCATTTGCCATATCTTCAATCTAAGCCTACTAGAAAGTGTGTGCCCTCAGGGCTGGAGAAAAGCAAAAGTCATTCCGCTACCCAGGAATATTAAAGACCCCTTTTGAATTTTCATTTTATACATTTAAACTTTATTTAACTAGGGAAGTCAGTTAAGAACAAATTCTTATTTACAATGACTGCCTACCCCAGCCAAACCCTAACCCGGACAGCGCTGGGCCAATTGTGCGCTACCCTATGGGACTCCCAATCACGGCCGATTGTGATACAACGCAGGATCGAACAAGGGTCTATAGTGACACCTCTAGCACTGAGATGCGCCACTCGGGAGCTCAAAGAACTGACCAATCAGCCTCTTACTAACCCCTTAGTAAACTTTGGGAAAAAATTGTACTTGACCAGATACAATGCTATTTTACAATAAACAAATTGACAACAGACTTTCAGTATGCTTAAAGGGAAGGACATTCAACAAGCACAGCACTTACACAAATGCCGAATGATTGGCTGAGAGAAATTTATGATAAAAAGTTTGTGGGAGCTATTTTGTTAGACTTCAATGCGGCTTTTGACATTATCGATCATAGTCTGCTGCTGGAAAAACATGTGTATTATGACATTATATCCCCTGCTATATTGTGGATAAATATTTACCTTTTTAACAGAACACAGAGGGTGTTTTCTAATGGAAGCTTCTCCAGCATAATCAAGGTAGAATCAGAAGTTCCCCAGGGCAGCTGTCTAGGCACCTTACTGTTCGGAAAATATTTGGTAAAAGAGGATGATAGCGATAAAAGTGGTAAAAGAGGATGATAGCAGTACCGGTTATGTTATGTGTGATGATTGTGAGGTGCCATACATATTCAACAGTCACAAGACGGAACTTCAAATAACCTTATGGCATGTCAAGGAAACTGTAGCCTACAGTTTAGATTGGTTAAATGGAAACTGAAATCTGGACATTGACTAACCAGAATAACTTATGAATCGACATCCCTGTGTTTTGAGTTTTACAGGTGCTGCTCGCGGTTTAAACAAGAAAACAATAACTGGTTTCATAAAATGAACGAAGTTCTGCGCTTGGCCTATATATGAAGGGCCTACATATATCATATATCTACATATTTCACAGTGAATGCTTTTGTTTATATGTTTTGTGCAAATTAATTGAACATCACCTAATGCATCATAAAAAAATATTGTGCCTATTTAATGCAACCCTTGCTGTTAATAGATCGCAAAGCAGCATACAACTGAACTAAACGTTTGGAACAAGTTCAGTTTCTCATTTATTGCCTAAAAAGGCATATCAAGTGCAAGTTAGCTGTTTAGCTCATATTTGAAGGCTGGGGGCGCATTTAGGACGTTATCTACTGCGGATCGCTAAAATATCCTATTGATTATGATCACACTTCCTCAATTCAAATATAATGGCGCCACTATACCAATGATGGTTTGGTATGTTTTAGAAACTTTAGAACCAAGCTCGAGTTGTCAGTGTAGCCTGTTATCGCCTGGATTTGTTGAAATATCTTCACACCTAGAAAAAAAACTTCAGGATTCCTTCATAACTGTCCAATGGTCAAAAAAAAGAACGAATGAATTACAGGGGGCTGTTTGGAAAACAACGCATGCCGTCTGAATCGTCCTCTAGAATAACATATATTCTGCCGTAATAAATACATAACCAATGTTCTCTACTTTTGTCCTATATTTATATTGTATTTTTATTTTTATCCCAGGCCCTCTTCCCTGCAGGAGGCCTTTTGCCTTTTGGTAGGCCGTCATTGTAAATAAGAATTTGTTCTTAACTGACTTGACTGGTTAAATAAAGGTTAAATAAAATAAAAAATAAATAGTAGTCCTGTGAAAATAGGGCTATAGCCTAAATAATAACTCCTGCAGAATTAAGCAACACTTGCAGTAAAATAATAGACCAAATGTTGGCAAAAATTGGATTTGGGAACAGGAGTGGAGAAATATGATTGATTTCTTTCTGCATCTTGAGAGAATGCCATGCTCAGTTAGATACAATCTGTAGAGGTGCTGTCTTCATCATAAAACACAATAAAATCTGATAGCATTTCAACCACATAAAATATGCATCGAAGGTGAACTGAACTCTAATCAGAAACATTTTGGGCCATTTTCACAGCTTTGTATTTCCTTACAACCGGTCAAGCTGATGTCATTTGGACATCTTGCACAGAAAATCTTTTAGTGTTTGCTCCCCAAAAGGTGATAGAAAACTTTACAGATGTCAACAAGATTGAAGCATTAATTCTACCGATCTATTACATTCTGTTGAGCAAGGGTTTAGTTAGTCTTCTAGGCTAGGGCAACATATAATGACAAAAGAGAAGCTACATGTATCTAATTATAGACCCTGGGAATGGGTAGAACACATTCCTCTATTTTCACCTTCTTTCTCTTCTATCTAATCCCTTATTTCTTTCCCTCCCCCCTGAGCCTGAACTGCACACTCACACTCCCACACGGTTAATTATGGATTAAAAGCTAAAGCGGGTTGAGAAGTCAAAGCTTGCCTGTCCTGCTCAGCCCTTCCCTACCCTTCAACAGTTTTCTCTTACCAACTATCAGTCTATATAGTGTATTTGTTGTCAGAATGGGTGAATCTCACCCTTCTTCTTACATCCCTCTTAGTCCCTTGCTCCTAGGTTTGGGGCAGGTCCCAGTCCAAACTACTAGCAACTACTAGGACTAAATTACACGAAGCCTGTGGGTTCAAGTTTACTAACAAATAGCCTACCAAAATGTAAGAAATTATATACAGAAACATATCTAAACCTGACAAAAAAAAACTGTTATTCAGTTTTTGACTGTAGACGATAGCACATTTTCTATGCTTGCGGGTTAGGGTTGGGTGCGGGCCTCAGATATTTACTTTATCACATATAGTCAGGTGGTTGCAGATGGGTTATTAGCAATTGGAGACTTGTGCAGATGAACAAACAGTTGACCACCTACTATACAGTGCTATACACGTAAGCTACTACAGCAACTGAAATGACTGCAGCACAAAGAGCTGCAGTTAGTTTCAGAATGGGTGGCAAGGAATAAATATTTCAAAAACTAAAAGCTTTGTATTTGGAAGAAATCATTCACTAATCCCTAAACCCCAACTAAATATTGTAATGAATAATGTGGAAATTGAGCAAGTTGAGGTGACGAAACTGCCTGCAGTAACCGTGGACTGTAAACTGTCATGGTCAAAACATGTTGATACAACAGTAGCTAAGATCCAGGAGAAGTCTGTCCATAATAAAGCACTGCTCTGCCTTCTTAACAACACTATCAACAAGGCAGGTCCTACAGCCCCTAGTTTTGTCACACCTGGACTATTGTTCAGTCATGTGGTCAGGTGCCACACAGAGGGACTTAGGAAAATTTACAGTTGGCTCAGAACAGGGCAGCACAGCTAGCCCTTAAATGTACATGGAGAGCTAACATTTGTATCAAGACTGCACAAATGTGTCTAATTGGTTAATTAATACATTTTCAAGTTCATAACTCTGCACTCTCCTCAAACAATAGCATGGTGTTCTTTCACTGTAATAGCTTCTGTAAATTGGACAGTGCAGTTAGATTAACAAGAATTTAAGCTTTCTGCCAATATCAGATATGTCTATGTCCTGGGAAATGTTCCTGTTACTTACAACGTCATGCTAATCACATTAGCCTACATTAGCTGAACAGTCCCATGGGGGACCCACCGATCATGTGAAGGTTAGGAAAATTACAGTTTGCTCACAACAGGGCAGCACAGCTGGCCCTTAAATGTGCAAGGAGTGCTAACATTAATAATATGCATGTCAATCTCTCATAGCTCAAAGTGGAGGAGAGATTGACATCATCACAACTTGTTTTTGTAAGACGAGTTGACAAGCTGAATGCACCGAGCTGTTTAAACTACTAGCTCACAGCTTGGACACCCATGCATACACCACAAGACATGCCACCAGAGGTCTCTTCACAATCCCCCAAAATACACCTTATGGAACAGCGGGGAGTGTGAAGAGACATATACAGGTACAGACACATTCATACACACACTAGCACAAGCACTCTACACACACTTACATTGTAATATTGTTGTACGGTGGTATTATATATTTTGTATTGTAGATTGTATGTAGTGGTGTAATAATGTTATATTATGTAAGGCTTTATATTTTGTTTTATGTGTGATGTAAGTGCCTTAATGTGTTTGGACACTGGCAGCAGCTAATGGGGATCCCTAATAAATACAAATACTACATACACAACACAATTTTAGCAAATAGTACTTTTAGTTTGAAATGAGCACATTTCATTTGAAAACATTTAGTTTGAATGAGCACTTTTCAGACCCGCTTATACCTGGTTCTAACATATATCATTTTTCCTGTTTTTGTCCACATTCTGATTGTGCCCACATTTTCATTCAGGTGTAGGCGATTAAAAGACTTATTACTTACAGATCAACCTGACCACCTCCGGAGGTACTGTATGCAGGCACGCATTCTGTCTGGATAACTTAAAAGTCTAGATGGATCTGGACAGTGACACCAATTAAATCTTCATAATCCCGCCTTCTAAAATGATTGACAAGTGGCATCATTGAATTATGGCATCAATATGTGTTTTAAAATAAATGTTAAAACATATTGATAAAGAATAGCTGTCACAGCGGAAGGATATGATTTTAATACCATGTGTAGACATATTTCTGAAAATGTGGGCACAATCAGAATATGGACAAGATCAAGACAAAGGATGCATGTTAGCACAAGTTATAAATGAGGCTTGTGTTAGAAAGTGAGAGGGAAAGGGTCAAGATGGTGACAATGGACTTCTCTCTCAAATCCAGTTAACTCCATCAGGGTTAAGGGTAAATTCCATTTAAATGCAGGAAATATTTCATTAAAATAAAATAAAATAGAATTGTTTTGGTCACATACACATATTTAGCAGATGTTATTGCGGGTGTAGCGAAATGCTTGTAACATTTTGCTACACCCACAATTGAGAAAGGAAACTGAAATTCCAATTTTCCTCTAAGGAATTTCAGTTTACTTCCTGAATGGTCTGGATTTAAGTGGAATTGACCCCAAACCTAAACTATAGACAGGACATGATCTCATAAAAAGTAAGTGATTATCAGATCAAAGTTTATTGATGGTCTTCCTAATCCAGTTATTTCTGAAGTTATTACAGAGTGAGATAGAGGCCACCAGGGAAGGAGAGGCTGACCAAGAGGTCACAGGGGGTGAGTGACTTCAGAGAAAGAGAAAGCGATAGGGACATGGAAGACAGATTACGAGCCACGTTATTTGGCACCGCTCACACCATGGCTAATGGCCCCCACCTGTGTCAGCAGCTAATCTGATTGCCACTTGCATGTCATGGAAGCTGCCTGGGCACAAAGCTGAGCATTGATTCAGCCATGGTTTCAGGGCACCCTGGTCTGAAGAGACAGATGGACTGAGCTCCTCCAACATCACATTACATTCTTATAATGGGGATAGTCTTTGTCAGTCTTGTTTACCAGTGATTTCTCTTACATCATTACTTCATGTGTTCATACAGTATTTATGTTGTCCAAAAGTAGTTTAGGGCTCTATTCAATCAGATCCGCTTTAGCTGACATCCGCATAATGGTTGTTTTTGCAGTGTCAGAGGTGGAACTGCGTTGGATTATATAGCCTACCTAAAGCGGACATTGCCATTGGCTGCACTGAGTCGCATTAACAGAAATCCCACACAGCCTTGTTTGCAAGTTCGAACAACGAAATGTGAGATGTAGAAATCCTAATAGAAATCCCCATTGAGCATAATTATTTATATTTTGCCTACACTTTCTCGTTCTGCAATTCTAACGTGAGTGGGGCGGGTGTGGCTTCGTGACAATGAGAGCGAGAGCAACTGCTCACCGATTTCGGTTCCAACCCAGTTCCACCTCTAACACTGCCAAAACATCTGCTATGCAGGTGTCTGCTATCGCCAGTTAACGCTTGATCTGATTGAATCTAGACCTATATATGTTATGTAATTAAACTATATTAATGATAATACAATTATTATGGAAACAGTGCCTTTCTGAGCTTCTGATGACATTGTAGCTCACTGACAAAGACAGAGCTTTGTCCTAGAAAATTGAGACAGAAGATAAAATATGCTTCAATATGTCTCATTTTGTTTTCTCTCACTCACATGTTACATGGAAGCAGTGATGGCTGGGAATCCAGAGGTGACCTTCACAGCTCTGGGCTAATGCCCTACAGAGTGCTAGGGGGCTGAATCCCTTTCGTACACACACACACTCTTCTGTCACTTCCAACCCTCCATTCCTCATCTGTGGTGTCTGACTCTAGATCGAAGCCCTGTGGGACAATGGCATCTCACAGAAACTCTAGTTTCCTCCTCAACCTCTCCCACCACCCACGATGGACACAAGATCCCTTAATGAGGGAGAGAAGGAGACAAAGAAGGACAGAGGATACAAAAACAATGAACAGTCTGACCACCGCATCCTCATCTGCGGTGCTACGCTCCAGAAGCTTGTGGGGAAACTGGCTGATGTTACCCCTGCTGATGGCCACCTATCTACCCTGTGAGGCCTGGGGCGCCACTTTCACTGTGGCCATAATTGGTCCCTGGACATGTGACCCTATGTACTCCAAAGCCCTCCCTGACCTGGCTGCCCGCCTGGCCACCGCCCGCCTCAACATGGACCCCTACACTAAGAAAGGCTACTGGTACGACTATACTCTCGTCAACGAGGACTGTAAAACATCCAATGCCCTGGCCCGCTTCTCCTCTCTGGAAGGCTATGGCTCGGCTTTCCTCGGCCCTACTAATCCAGGCTACTGCTCATCGGCTGCTCTGTTTGCGAAAAACTGGAATAAGCCCTTTCTGTCCTGGGGTTGCCTGAAACCAAACATGGAGGATGGACAGTATCCCACCTTTCACAGGCCCCTGCCTCTGTCCTCCCGGGTTCTGTTTTCTGTGCTGCGGTACTTCCGCTGGGCCCATGTGGTCATCGTGACGTCAGAGGATGACCTGTGGGAGGCTACAGGACACGAGCTGGCGGCCTCTCTTATGGCCCTGGGCCTGCCGGTTATCAATGTGGTCACCATGGAGCCGGACAAGGATGGGCCCACAAAGGCCTTGAAAAGGATTCGGGAGTTAGACCGTGTCAGAGGTGTGTATGCGCATTTGTATTTGGTTGTTCATGTGTGTGTTTGTTTACGTGTGTGCGTGCATGCATGCGTGTGTGTGTGTGTGTGAATGTCTGACTTACTGTCATGTATTCCATTACAACACACCGCCATACTGCAATGACTAATAATGGTCTATTCGATTCCCTTCTTCTGTCCTCTACTTCCAACTTTACTACCTTCTTACTTTCCTCATCCTCCATTCTCCCTTCTCTGTCTCTGCAGTGGTCATCATGTGCATGCACTCAGCGTTGATCGGTGGTGAGGCCCAGTATCAGCTCCTAACCTCTGCCTCAAACATGCGTATGATAGACCGTGGCTATGTTTTCATCCCCTATGACACCCTCACATATTCGCTGCCCAAGGGCACAAACCTTCATGCTCTGACCAATGACAGCTTGTTGAGAAAAGCCTACGATGGAGTTCTCACCATCACCATGGATTCTGGTGAGAACACTTTCTATGAAAGCTTCAAAGATGCTCAGGAGAAATTTGAGATTCGCACCAGCACTCCACCAGATCAGGTGAGACATCCCAGAGCACAGCTCCTGAGGCATTCATCTAGTCATCATTCATCATTAGCCACACATGCCATGGACATGCAGTACTGTAGCAAGCACATTTGGTTGCACAACAGTCCTACTGAGTTGTAGTTCTTCAGAAACAGGTACCCTTAAGGTATTTGTACCTCTTAAACCTTACAACCAATGTTGTTGGAATGTTTCAGTACTGATGATAATGACTAGTGGTTTGTCAGTGTCTTGGCAATGGTACATTTCTCTATTCCTGTACTCCCTGCTTACCATCATCAAAACTCCTACTGCCAGTCTAAAGAGTCTACAGACAGTCTTCAATAACAGCTGGTCAGATCAATGATTGATACATTGTCACCACTCTTCTCCCCTACCTAGGTGTCTCCATTCTTCGGCACCATATACAACATGATATATTACATGGCCTATGCAGTAGAGAAGAGTCGCATGGTGGCTGGGCGCTGGGTGGATGGGGAGACCATGCTCCAGAGCGATGGAGGGGTCGACTTTGAGGGCTTCAACCAGCACATCTCATCCGATGAAGATGGGTTGGGGATGCTGGCTCGCTACGTGGTACTGGACTCTGACGGGGGAGACAAACTCTACATGACACACACTCTGGAAGCCCCCCATACCCTTGGCAAATTTGGGGCGGTCAAGTACAATGGGCGCTCCATCCACTTTGCTGGCAGTAGCCCCAGCACAGACTCCCGTTGTTGGTTCAGTCCATACATCACCTGCAGTTGGGGTAGGTGGTCTAGCATTGGGGTCAGTGATGTACCAGTAGCCTATGGTAAAATTAGGTTTGTGTTCCCTCAAACTCTTTCTCTTTATCACTCCCTCTATCCCCCTCTCTGCCTTAAGGAATGGACGCAGGTACTATCTTCTTTCTGTTCATCCTGTTCTGTGGGTTGGTTGGAGGTGGAGCTGCCTTCTATATGAAGTAAGTTACGCTCAAACACAGTGAGGAGTGTGTAAATCAGCTGCCTGTTTTGTCTTCTGTGTTGAACACATGCTTTTGTTTGTAATGAGGTTACTGATGTTTTGTGGTCTTGCCCTTTGTGTCTGTCCAGGAGAGGTGGACAGATTGGAACTATCTTTGGAGGATCAGGGGGAGGAGGAAGGCCCTTAAAAGTAGTCTTGAATCTGGATGACCTCATTTTCATCAATACCCAGACTAGCCAAAAGGTCAGTGTGAGGCCTATGATACCATAAAGCCCCATTTGTGTGTGTGTGAGTTTGTGTCTATTTAAAGTCCCTTATCTTTGATGGACTGGATCTCTCTCTGTAAGTAGAAGCTGAATGAGGACAGTATGATGAACAGTCAGCTGGACGTGAAGACGCCTCGCCACTCAGTGTCGGGACGAAGCTACTTTGGCTCCACCCCTGACAGTTCCAATGTCGCTGTCTTTGAGGTGGGTCACATGTCAATGTGGGGAATCTACTGTAAAACTACTGTAGAACAGAGACAGCAATCCAATATTCAAATGTTTGATGCCCTGCACTTAAGAAATAGTACTAATATGTAACTGGACCAAGTTCATATGTGATGATGCACTCACCCAATGTTGATACTCTTGTCTTCTTGGCAAACAGTAATGAACAAAACTATCTCTGTTTAGTGTCGTTGTCCCTAATATTTTGCGTTTTCCAGATGAAAAATTGGCTAAACCTGTATATTCCACTAGGGTGACTGGGTTTGGTTGAAGAAATGTCCCAATGGAAACACTGTGTCAAGTGTCAGTGATGGCACTCAAAGTATTTTCACCAAGGTGAGTGACTGTCTGAGTGAGCCAGTCAAAACAGCAAGACATTGAATCTGTCTGCCACTGCACTGTTCCTCTGTCATAACCTACCTCTCTCTCTGTCCTCTCCCTCTCTCAGCTCAGGGACATGCGGAATGAGAATCTCAACCTGTTCCTTGGCCTGTTCCTCGACTCTGGGATCTTTGGTGTTGTGACAGAGCACTGTACCAGGGGCAGCTTGGAGGACCTTCTCAACAACGAGGACATGCGCCTCGACTGGATGTTCAAGTCCTCCCTGTTGATGGATCTGATCAGGGTAAGGAGGGAAACAACTCTCACGTTCATAGATATGTCTGACTATATCTCTCGCCTCGAGTCTACTCTGTCTCAATCCTTCCTTTCCCTCCCAGGGAATGAAGTATCTGCACAACCGTGATGTCATCCATGGGCGCCTGAAGTCCCGAAACTGTGTGGTGGACGGACGCTTCGTGCTGAAGGTGACTGAGTATGGCTTCAACGAGATCATAACGACCCAGGGTGTCGACTTTGACGAGGGCAGGCCTGAGGGTAAGTCCACAAGGACACATATACTACACTCAACATATCAGAGCCAGCAAATCCTCCTCCTTATCATTTACCAAGTCATTACACGAACAAAAGACACGTGTGTCCGTTTTCCCCCCTGGTCAGGTTATGTGATCACGAAAAACTCATGGCCTTAGTAATGTTCACTCTTATCACCATGATCCTTTTATAGGGCGGCAGGTAGCCTAGTGGTTAGAGCGTTGGACTTGTAACCAAAAGGTTGCAAGATTGAATCCCCAAGCTCACAACGTAAAAAATATATACAAAATAACTGCTCCTGAACAAGGCAGTTAACCCACTGTTCCCAGGCCGTCATTGAAAATAAGAACATGTTCTTAACTGACTTGCCTAGTTAAATAAAGGAAAAATAAATCAAAAATCCAAATGTTTGAAGGAAGGTGAAATTCACCAACCCCCTCTTGTCCCCTCCCTCCCTGGTCCACCCTGCAGATCAGCTGTGGACGGCTCCAGAGCTACTGAGGGACTCCAGTTTGATGAAGAGAGGATCGTTCCCAGGGGACGTTTACAGTTTCGCCATCATCATGCAGGAGGTCATCGCCCGCTGTGCTCCCTTCTGCATGCTGGACATGCCTCCCAAGGGTGAGAACTCATATCAAACAATACCACCATAACCTCATGTCAGATGTAAAACAAATACAGAAGGATGACCACCATGCCAATATGAACAGTACAATTGTTTGAGATCATAGGAACCACCAAAGTTTTGAAAACACTCAAAACAATGCAACAGAAGTTGTGTGTGTGTGTGTGTGTGTGTGTCTGTGTTTGACAGAGATCATCAGTAAGTTGAAATCCCCCCCACCACTGTGTCGGCCTACTGTGTCAGTGGATGAGGCTCCACTAGAGGTGATCCAGGTCATGAAACAGGCCTGGAGCGAGGAGCCAGACAAGAGACCCACCTTCGAGGAGATCTTCAAACAGGTCATTTACTGTACACAAACATACACAAAGCTACACATATACAGTCAGGTACAAAATTATTGGCACCATTGATAAAGAGAAAAACTACTGCATAAAATAAAAAATACAAATACTGAACTATATTGTATGCAAAAAAATGGGAACATTTTATTATTTTATACTAATACAATTACTCAGAGAAAAGATATTGTTTAACAAGTAATTTTTTTTTTTCTCAAAAAGATAGGGGTCAAAATGATTGGCACCCCTGTTTTCAATACCTTTCAATACCTCACCGTGCGAGTATAACAGCACTGAGCTTTTATCCCAAAAATTATATGAGATTGGGAGGGAGTATGGACCATTCAGAATCTTTACAGATCCTTGATATTCTTTGTATCCGCTTATGGGCGGCCCTCTAAATTCAACCACAGATTTTCAGTGGGGTTCAAGTCCAGAGACAGATGACCATTGCAAAATGTAGATTTTTGTGGTCAACTAACCATTTCTTTGTGTATTTTGATGTGTGGTTTTGGTTATTGTCTTGCTGGAAGGTCCACTTGCAGCCAAGTTTCAGCCTCCTGGCAGAGGAAACCAGTGCTGTTTTGGCTAAAATGCCCTGGTACAGGGTCAAGTTCATGATGCCATTGACCCCAGGACCAGTGAAAGCAAAATAGCCCCATAACATCAAAGATCCTCCACCATATTTTACATTAGATGTGGGGTTCTTTTCTGCTTATGCATCCTTATTTTGACGCCAAACCCACCACTGTTGTGCGTGGCCAAATAGCTCTATTTTCATGTCATCCAACAAATGCAAACCTCTGTAGTTTGCTAAACGGCATTGGAACCGGTGCAATAAGAGCTCTTTGGCCATGCACACCAGTAGTGGATTTGACATTGAAATAAGGATGCATAAGTAGAAAATAATCCCATACCTACTGTAAAATATGGTGGTGGACCTTCGCATGGTGAAGTATTGATAGGTTTTGAAAACAGGGGTGCAAATAATATTTTTTTGCGAAAAATATTATTGTTAAACAAACATTTTTGAGTATATAATGTATCTCAGTATTTGTATTATTTATTTTATACAGGAACTCAAAACAACATGCTTTATGTGACCAACTTTTTATTTAGGTTTGTCATAAAAAGATATTGAGGGGGTGCGGGAGTTACAGGTACAAAAAAAAACATCAAAGAAATGCATATAAAGATAACCCAAACCCATCCCCCCTCAGTCCCCATCCACCTGCCCGCATCCTCCCTCCCCATCCAGAAACTGTGCCTCCTAACAAGAACTCAAAATGACATGCTTTTGTGAACCATATTACAGTAATATGTAACACACTTCACTCCCCCTCACTGCATGCTGTATGTTTTCCCTTCCATCCCTTAGTTCAAGAGTATAACCAAGGGAAAGAAGACCAACATCATAGACTCCATGCTGCGTATGTTGGAGCAGTACTCCACTAACCTTGAGGACCTGATCAGGGAGAGGACAGAGGAGCTGGAGGTGGAGAGGAAGAAGACTGATAACCTTCTGGCCCAGATGTTGCCGAGGTCAGTGCCCCTCCCCTCTCCTGACACTTCAAATTAAAAGCTGCACATGCTAATTTGCAACATCACATTTTTTTTTTTTTACTGTATGGAGAATATATTGTTTTCATCCATTGGCTGCTTGTCATTTATTCTCTACCTACACTCCTAACCTCCATCCTATCCACATCTGCATCCCTCTATCCACTCCTTTGTGTTGTCTAACCCAATAGGTCTGTGTGCCTGGCCCTGAAGACGGGCAAGCCTGTGAGACCAGAGCACTTCTCTGAGGTCACTCTGTACTTCAGTGACATTGTGGGCTTCACCACCATCTCTGCACTCAGCGAGCCCATTGAGGTGGTAGACTTACTCAATGATCTCTACACACTCTTTGATGCCATCATCGGGCAGCATGATGTCTACAAGGTGAGTATCCTGTCCTGCTGCAAGATAGTTGTGTCCAATATTAGTGATGCAATGGAAGCTTGTTCTACTTTCAATACAAATCCTTTCTTAGTGTGTACGAGTTTGTGTCACTGACTCCTTTCTACGTGATTAAAAAAATAATCATCACAATTGGGACATTAAAGATATTTCATTTATTTTATTGAACCTTTATTTTATCAGGGAGTCATACTGAGACCAAGGTGTCATTTACAGATGAGCCCTGATTTACATCAATTATAGAAAATACACTCATCAAAAGATAAGTACAAAATGCAACCAGAAAGAAAAACACGGTCATAACAAACTAACACATTCATCAGTAATAAGGTCCTCAATCAGCTTTCTGAATTGCCCTAGAGGCACCAAAACATCACATTTAAGGACATTTCAAAGATTGTTTCACAAATAAGATGCAAGAAAACTAAAAGCTGATGTCCCTAACTCAGTAGAGACCAAAGGACTTTTTGTAAAAAGGCTTTAGAAATGAAAACATAAGAATGTATCAACCTATGTGACAACAGAGGGACAACCATCTTTCTGGTAGAGAATGCAGTGATGAGTACTAATAATAAATAATGAAGTGCAGTGGACTATGATAAACTGCATCTAATGGGTTTAATGGAGTGCAGTGGACTATGATAAACTGCATCTAATGGGTTTAATGAAGTGCAGTGGACTTTGATAAACTGCATCTAATGGGTTTAATGAAGCGCAGTGGACTATGATAAACTGCATCTAATGAGTTTAATGAAGTGCAGTGGACTATGATAAACTGCATCTAATGGGTTTAATGAAGCGCAGTGGACTATGATAAACTGCATCTAATGGGTTTAATGAAGTGCAGTGGACTTTGATAAACTGCATCTAATGGGTTTAATGAAGTGCAGTGGACTATGATAAACTGCATCTAATGGGTTTAATGAAGCGCAGTGGACTATGATAAACTGCATCTAATGGGTTTAATGAAGTGCAGTGGACTATGATAAACTGCATCTAATGGGTTTAATGAAGTGCAGTGGACTATGATAAACTGCATCTAATGGGTTTAATGAAGCGGCAGCTGCGTTCATATAGATGATGTCGCTATAGTCTAGGACAGATAGGAACGTCAAACTGAATAATCTGCTTTCTACTATTTAGCGAGAGTCAGGACCTATTTCAACTATTATTATTATGATACTATTATATTGATATATAATATTGATTGATTGTGTGTACTTCAGGTGGAGACCATCGGAGATGCGTACATGGTAGCCTCTGGAGTTCCAAACCGGAACGGTAGACGCCACGCAGCTGAGATGTCCAACATGTCCCTGGACATTCTCCACTGTATTGGAACCTTCAAGATGAGGCACATGCCTGACGTCAAGGTCAAGATTCGTATCGGCCTGCACTCTGGTGGGTGACCCATCTCAAATTATTTGTCATAATGATATCCTCTGAATCAGTGTTCATAATGTAGACAGGTTGACTGTCCTTTTCTTTAAAGCCATAATTCTTCATTTGTTTTTCAGCCAAACGGTAACCCCACTACTTAGTTTTCTAAAAATCTGGGTGATAATATAATAATAATAATTATACATGCCATTTCATGCTTACATGAGGCTGAAGAAATGTTACTCTCAAATTCATAGATGGAGCTATGGATAAAATGACTGGCAATCCATGAGGTCAACTGCTATAGATTGCAGTTCATGCCTGAGCAACCAAGTCAACAGATGAATTGTAAAATTCAATACATAATCAATCTACACTTTTGCTACATCATAATGAAAATTAATTGAGAATGAGTACATTCATTCAATCCTTGTATTGGAATTGGCATTAACGTCAGAGTATTGGTCAAAAGTGTATTTTTACCTGATCCCCGTCTAGAACGTATTCCTGGAACTGTGAAATGTCATCCACTTAGCCCTGTCATCCTATTAGTCTTCACTGCCTAATGCTTTCTCGTTACTCTACCCTACCAATTCATATGGAATGTTTTACACATTTCTAGCAACACAGAGGTGGCTACTTTTAGGTATGAAAAAGGACAACTCAGAAATAACACAATGGCATAAAATACAAATATCCTGACGTCTCTTCTAAAGATTGAAAGGATATTCTGCAATCAAACTGATCAAATGAAGTTCATTTGCTATTTCTTTGATCCAGAGACTTTTGTGAGACATATTGTAGGCTCTTTGAATAAGTCATGAATAACAAGTTATATATCAGGAATTATGTTGCTTCTGATCTTCATTATTTTATTTAACCTTTATTTAACTAGGCAAGTCAGTTAAGAACAACTTCTTATTTACAATGACGGCCTATCAAAAGGCAAAAGGCCTCCTGCGGGGACGGGGGCTGGGAGAAAAATAGAAAAATAGGACAAAACACACCACGACAAAAGAGACACCACAACACTACATAAAGAGAGACATAAAACAACAACAAAGCATGGCAGCAACACAACATGACACCAACATGCCAGCATGTGTATCATCTGCGTTTGTGTCTGTGTCTATCAGGCCCTGTGGTGGCAGGTGTGGTGGGTCTGACGATGCCTCGGTACTGTCTGTTCGGAGACACTGTCAACACAGCCTCTCGAATGGAGTCCACAGGGTTGTGTGAGTACCTCGCATTCGTTCTTTGGCCAGTCACCAGTGAAATCACGCTGTGTGAGGCCACTGAGGATAGGGACAGGTGTATGGCAGTTTGTGTGCCTGCAACACTAAAGAGGTTTATTATAAGCAGTCCTGACTAATCCTTTAAGACTATCAGTGGAATTAGTGGGCAAATTCAGGGTTTAAAGGCCCAGTGCCATTAACAACATGTTTTTTCTGTGTTTTATATATTCTTACTCACCATGAGACCTTCAGTTTCTTGGCAATTTCTCGCATGGAATAGCCTTCATTTCTCAGAACAAGTATAGACTGACGAATTTCAGAAGAAAGTTATTCGTTTCTGGCCATTTTGAGCCTGTCATCGAACCCACAAATGATGATGCTCCGGATGCTCAACTAGTCTAAGAAGACCAGTTTTATTGCTTCTTTAATCAGAACAACAGTTTTGTGCATAATTGCATAACATAATTGCATAACATAATTGCAAAATGGTTTTCTAATGATCAATTAGCCATTTAAAATGATAAACTTGGATTAGCTAACACAAGGTGCCATTGGAACACAGGAGTGATGGTTGCTGATAATGAGCCTCTGTACGCCTATGTAGATATTCCTTTAAAAATCTGCCGTTTCCAAGTACAATAGTCAGTTACAAAATTAACAATGTCTACACTGTATTTCTGATGCATTTGATGTTATTTTAATGGACGAAAAATGTGCTTTTCTTTGAAAAACAAGGACATTTCTAAGTGACCCCAAACTTTTGAACGGTAGTGTATATCTAGGGTATTTCTAGAGGTAAGGGGCAACCAGTATAGTAGCTATAGTAAGTAATTACTATTGTAGGTGGCAAAAGAGAACAGTACATCTCACATCTACTCCCACCAAGTGGCCATAGATATGAATTGCTGCACAAAGAGTGTATGGACTCGGTCAAAAATGTTCTTGTGAATATATGGGCTCAAACACAATAGATTACCTTGTGTTGCTCTACGCTAAATCAGTATATGGTCATCCATATAAATGAATCAAAGTCTAAATATATGTAGGATATGTGAATGCTGTATGAGTTCATAATGTTGATACTCTTTAGACAAATAACTAATGGTAATTGTTTACATTGAATTTGTTCTGTGTTTGAGTATTTGAAGTCTAATGCTGCCTTTGTGGTTGCTATTGTTGTTTATTATCCCAGCTTACAGAATCCATGTCAACCAGAGCACAGTCGATATCCTGCATGAACTAAAAATGGGCTACAAAGTAGACACCAGGGGCATGACAGAGCTGAAGGTAAATAAACACACACACACACACACACACACACACACACACACACACACACACACACACACACACACACACACACACACACACACACACACACACACACACACACACACACACACACACACACACACACACACACACAGAGAGAGAGAGACAAGACAGAAAGATCCAAATTAATCTAACTCACTACTTATTCTGTTATTCCCTATTTCTATTTCAGGGGAAGGGAGTTGAAAACACTTACTGGTTGGCTGGGAGAGCTGGGTTTGACAAGGTTCTGCCCATACCGCCTGACCTTACTCCAGGGTAAGATTTAACATTGTGCTTTATGTTTGCCCTAACTATACTGTCATTGACTCTCAGTCCTGCTGGGTCCTTCTGCCAGCCCCCTTGTCAGTAATACTTATGCAACCCTGTTTGTATCAAAACAGTTGATTTTCATCTAGCTAAGTCACTGTGGATATAGAGGATAAGATGTCAGAAAATAATTTAGAAAAAACTGATAATGTGCTGACCCATTTGTCAGATTGCGTGGTTGGAACTAACAGTTTTCTAAATCATAATTTCTCATTCTATTTCTATGTGCTGCTGACATGACCATTGTGTCGTGCTTCAGTTCACACGCTGACCCAAATGTACAATTCCTCATCTACCACCTGTTTAATCCATGTTTAATTAATCTGTGTCTCCCACTGCACTACATAATGTGTGATGAACGCTCTGCCTGGTAGGCAGCAAACATTGCTGTAGTGTTTCAACACATTACCCTGGTGGTTGCCTCATTTAGCCCTGTCCACATTTTATAACTGTGTTAAGAGTTCAAACTGAGACACGGTTGTCACCAGCGGTTGCTGAAAACAGTTGTCATTGTGGACAGGGCTTTTGTTGCTTCATATGCTGGGATATTCTGAGTGCTCAGTGTGCACTACCAATCGAATAAGCCTTCTTTCTTTGACTTTCCTCAGGGCAAGTAACCATGGCATCAGTTTGGAGGAGATTCCTCCAGATAGAAAACAAAAATTCCTTGACCGGCAGGCGAGGAATAAGTAGCCTGTAAGGTACGCCTGGTTTTCCTATCAAATTCTAGATTTACAATGACTTTATTTCCCCAAATGGTTTGTAATGTGAGTGATGTCAATTCAGGTACATACAAATCCATTGTTCTGCATTTACGATATCCTTTTAATTGATAATATATGAGATTATTTTCCACAGATAGTGTGGCCCAGTCCTACCTGTTGGAGTGAAAGACCAGAGAGGTGAATAGAGCAGGTTGGTAGAGAGGAGAGGATGGGTTAGGGGTGCGTCTGACAGACAGTCTGTCGCATCCCCCCATGTGTCCTGTCAGGAGTGCTGATCCACATTGCACAAATAAGCCAAAGTTGGAGAGACACTGTCTGTCTTCAACACATTACATTTGTTGCACAGAGCAAAGATATGTTTAAACAAGAGTTTATTAAATGTACTGTAGAGCATATGTGGGAAACAGGAGGGATAAATAAAGGGATATTACAATCATGCACCAAAATACCAAATACACTACAAAAGTATGTGGACACCCATTCAAATTTGTGGATTTGGCTATGTCAGACACACCCGTTGCTGACAGGTGTATAAAATTGCGCACACAGCCATGAAATCTCTATAGAAAAACATTGGCAGTGGAATGGCCCGTACTGAAGAGCTCAGTGACTTTCAACATGGCACCATCATAGGGTGCCACTTTTCCATCAAGTCAGTTCTTGATTTTCTGCCCTGCTAAAACTGCCCCGGTCAACTGTAAGTGCTGTTATTGAGAACTGGAAATGTCTAGGAGCAACAACAGTTTAGCTGCGAAGTGGTAGGCAAAACAAGCTCACAGAACGGGACTGCCGAGTGCTGAAGTGCTTAGAGTGTAAAAATTGTCTGTCCTCGGTTGCAACACTCACTACAGAGTTCCAAACTGCCTCTAGAAGCACCGTAAGCACAATAACTGTTCATCAGGAGGTTCATGAAATTGGTTTCCATGGCCTAGCAGCCATGGAAGCCTAAGATCACCATGCGCAAAACCAAGCGGCGGCTGGAGTGGTGTAAAGCTCGCAACCATTGACCTCTGGAGCAGTGGAAAAGTGTTTTCTGGAGTGAGGAATCATGCTTCAACATCTGGCAGTCCGACGGACTAATCTGGGTTTGGCGGATGCCAGGAGAACGCTACCTGCCCGAATTCATAGTGCCAACTGTAAAGTTTGGTGGAGGAGGAATAATGGTCTGGGGCTGTTTTTCATGGTTTGGGCTAGGCCCCTTAGTTCCAGTGAAGGGAAATCTTATTGCCACACCATACAATGACATTGTAGACGATTATGTGCTTTTAACTTTGTGGCAACAGTTTGGGGAAGGCCCTTTCCTGTTTCATCATGACAATGCCCCTGTGCACAAAGTGAAGTTCAGTGAGATCGATGTTGAAGAACTTGACTGAGCTGCACAGAGCCCTGACCTCAACCTCATCGAACACCTTTGGGATGAATTGGAACATCAACTGCGAGCCGGTCCTAATCACCAAACATCCGTTCCCGACCTCACTAATGCTCTTGTGGCTGAATGGAAACAAGTTCCCGCAGCAATGTTTCAAGATTTAGTGGGAAGCCTTCCCAGAAGAGTGGAGGCTGTTATAGCAGCGAAGGGGGGACCAACTCCATATTAATGCCCATGATTTTGGAATGAGATGTTCGACGAGCAGGTGTCCACATACTTTTAGCCATGTAGTGTATATTGATGTACTGTAGGAGTCTCTGTAGAATGAAAACATCACAGGACAAACATGGGAAGAGACGGACTTCTTGAAAAAAACGTTAAATGTCCATTATATCGTGTACAATATACTGTATTTATCTCTACTTTGTTTTTTAGAAATATTGGACAGATTTAATTTTAAACACCCCAACGGTGAATGAAAAGTATTCATACTCAACTATATGACATGCGTATATTAAAATGTAGCATGCACTGTAATGTATCTAACCTGTTATATTTAAGTTTGGTAACGTCGTCTCTCACAATAATACAGTACATCGATCTTAGAAGTTTTTTTTTTTACAGATATAAGGTAGACTGTTAAAGAATTTGGTCCAAGGCGTTCTCGGTTTTTTATTTTCTTATTGTCCTGCTTCAGTAATTAACGCCTTCTATTTGTTTGAATGATAATTTCGAAAATTCAATCCATTAGAAAATATTAATTCATATTTTTTTCACAAATTTGCCAGTTGGGACATTAATTGAATAATTTTCAAATCAAATAATAATGTTGCAAAATCACTGTTCCCAGAAATTAAGCTTCACTTCAACAGATTATTAATAAACGTTGACTCATAGATCTAAACTCTTATCTATTGAGACAGAACCATCTCTCTGCTCCTCTCTATCTTTCTGAAATCATGCTTTATTCATGTTTTCACTGTATTTTGTTATTCAACCAAATCCAGGTATGTATGTATAGACACATTTTGTTTTATGGTATTTATATATCAGTACTGTTTTATGGTATTTATATAACAGTACTGTTTTATGGTATTTATATAACCGTATATCCCAATTTAATTTTTTAAAGAACTGTACATTTGTTTTAACATGAAGTGATATGCATTTTCTTACAACAATGACATTGAATGAGCAATGGGATTAATAAATGTTCCAATGGGATGAAAAATATGTAAACCCACATTATAAAATGATAAGGTCACAATCTCAATTCTTACAGGGTCATGTCATTCAAGCTATTTTCTGCTACATATATTGGTTCAAATAGTACAAAATGCAAGGGAATAATAATGGCTGCAGTCATTTTTAGTTTATTTCTACATATGCTACAATACACCTTGGAGTCATAGGGGACTGCTTACAAATCAAGAGCAGAGACTGGAATACACACCAGCTTGTACTGCACATGGTTCCTAATAGGAAGTGATGTATTCAAAGGATGAGCTACACGTATTTGGTCTGAAACATATAGACTGTCTATCAAACCCAAATAGCAATGTTTTATTTGGTATCATGATAACTGAATTGTAAATCTTGCGGTGTGGTCTCATTGTGTGTGCTTGTGTAAATAAATAATGGTTTTAGTGATGTCTGAATGTACTTCTTATTTTTTGTTGTTACATACAACACTTTTACATACAACAAGACGTAACACGATCTCATTACCAACTGCACATATAAACATGGCCGGAAATCCTTGACCTTTGGCTGATGGTTTTAGAATTTTGAGAAAATCTTAATGTTGAATTGATGGTTCACAGTATTGTGAATGACTTCATACAGTAAAGGTAAAATACTTTAAGTTGTCATGACATGATCAGTGATTATCTTTTCTATATTCTCTGTATGAAACATACATCATTTTAGCTGAATGTCAAAATCCTGGCTGGTTTAAGAAAAGGCATTCCTTGTGAAAGTAACAATATAAAAACACAAAACTATATAGTTGAATCAAAAGGTAAAGATAAGGTTTTAAAGATGGTGCTGTTCAGGAAGGCCTATATCATGACTGCACAGTGGGAATAAGCTACATAAAACAATTTGATGAGAGCTGTGAATCATACTATCCAGTGAAATTGTAGTATGCCTATTTAGGATACAGACTGATCCCCACCACTTGGTTTAGTAGAAAGCTGAAGGATAGGGCTGGAGAAATGTAACCACTCTCAAATTCAAAGACAGAGCGATTGATGCAAGGACTCACAGTCATGAGAGCATTTTTACATATTTTGAAGCTATACATTCACTCACCTGAAAGCAAAAACATAAACAAAAGACAATATCACTTTATATTTTATTTG